>NC_092876.1:412782212-413116141 GCF_028372415.1 Notamacropus eugenii
GACAGAGTGAAAGAAATTTCCAGCTCAAGGCAGCCTGGAAGGCCATCAGGAAAGGTCTATTGCACTAGGCACAGAGTGGAGCACAACACAGCCTTGGCCACACTCCAGGGACAAAACTGGAGCAGGCCTCAGGGCACATGGAATCCCTGGCAGCAGTTGCAGTTCCCGGATCCCTCAACCCACAAATGCCAAAGGCAGCTTCAAAGGTCAGTGAGAAAGTGCTTTCACCTGCATGAGAAGGGAACACAGTCTGGCCCCTGTGGCCCAGGGTGGCAGCAGTTGCTATGGAGCAGTGTCCATTTTAGGAGCTCTCAGCCTACAGCCCCTGGGGGAATCATGGGGCTGATTTGGATCTCAGCACAGAGTAGTGGCCCTGCGGTGAGGAGAAGTGCTGACTGGCCTGGTGGAGCTGGTGGAGGCTCTGGAGAGGAAATTCTATTCATAGATCCTGGGCAGAAAAGAGTGCTTGTCATTGCTCCCAGACTAGAGCATAGGCCAGGAGAGGAGTAAACTCCTCTCCCTTGATTATGCCACCTTGGAGGAACTGAGAAATTACATGTCTCCAGAGTATACCCTTCTCTCAACAAATGACTCAAAAGTCAAGTAGCTGGCTGGGAAAATGCCCAAAAGAGGGAAAAGAATGAGACTATAGAAGGCTACTTTCTTGGTGAACAGGTATTTTCTTCCACCCTTTTGGATGAGGAAGAACAATGCATACCAGAGGAGGAAGACATAAAAGTCAAGGCTTCTGCATCCAGAACCTCCAAAATAAATATGCAGTGGTCTCAGGCCATGGAAGAGCTCAAAAAGGATTTTGAAAATCAAGTAAGAGAAGTAGAGGAAAAATTGGGAAGAGAAATAAGAGCATTGCAAGAGAATCATGAAAAGTGAGTCAACATCTTGCTAAAGGAGACCCAAAAAAATGCTGAAGAAAATAACCCCTTTAAAAATAGGCTAACTCAATTGGTGAAAGAGGTCCAAAAAGCCAATGAAGAGAAGAATGCTTTAACATTCTTCTGAGTCATCAAAAAGTCTCCATCATAGCTATGGGCAAAGCACACAAACAACACAAATGGCAGTAGAAATTTTGCCCCTTAAGTGGGAATAATGGTTGTTGCTATGACATGATCCAAAATAACATTCATGTCAACCATTTTGAAAAATGTTGATTCCAAGGCTGATGTTCTAGCATTATGATCATTAGAAATATACATAGCTACCAGAGAGGGAAGCACCAACATCTGCGTTTTCAAAGCTGGTTAGCTGCTTAGTGGCTTCCCAGGGTCTCATCTGGCACACAAACCTTCTTCCAAAAACCAACACCCCCCCCCCCCAATCTAATTTTTAAGGAATTGTTTTCTTCAGTGGGTTTTTGCACCTCTTTTTTCCTATTTGGTTAATTCTACTTTTTAAAGAGTTCTTTTTTTTTTAAGTGAATTTTGTACCTCTTTTTCCATGTTGTCAATTCTGCTTTTTAAGGAGTTCTCTTCAGTAGATTTTTGTGCCTCTTTTACCCTTTGACCTGTTCTGTTTTTTAAGGTGTCATTTTCTTTAATACTTTTGGTGCCATCTTTGCCAAGCTATTGATTTTTTTTTCAGATTTTCCTTGCATCCCTGTCATTTCCTTTCTCATTTTTTTCTCTACCTCTCTTTTTTGATTTTTTAACTCCTCTTTGAGCTTTTTCAGGAATTTTTTATCAGCCTGAGACCAATTCACATTTTTCTTTGAGGGTTTGGATACAGAAATTTTAACTCTGTTATCTTCTTCTAGGTTTGTGTTTTGATCTTTTCTATTGCCAGAGTAACTTCTTATGGTCAAGTTCTTTCTCTTTGCTTTTTTATTTTTGCTTCTTTTCAAGCCTTGACTTATGACTTTATACTAAAGTTGGGTTCTGTTCCTGGGGTGGTGGTGGCACTGTTCCTTACTTTGGGCTTTTTTGTGCAGTTGTTTTTAGAGCTACTTCTGGGGATATTATAGGTTTTCACTTCTCCCAAAGTATTATGATTTAACGAGAGGTTTGTTTACCAAGCTCCTGGCTTGTGCTCTGGTCTCTGAGTAACCACTAGCACTTTTTTCTGCTCTGGAACTGTGACCAGGCTCCCCAATCCCCTGTAGCCATAAACTCCGGTATGCTAGTGCTCCTCCTCTGCCTAGGGCTGTGACCCAGGACTTCTCCCCAGATCTGCATATGCACAATGCAACTGCATTTACTACCAGCAAAGGGACCCCTGTAATTGTCTTCTGACCAATTGTCCAATACACTTAACATCTGTGGACTGAGATCTCCAGAAACTGCTATCAGCACTGGCTGCTGGCTTATCAGGTGTTTCCTCCAGCCATATTGAATCAACTTAACTCCCACCCCTATGTGAAAAACTTTTCCTGTCCACCTTCCAAATTGTCTTGGGTTGGACATTATTTTGCCCCATACTTTTATTGGATCTACCCCTGCAGAATTCATTTGAAGGCATTATTTTAAACTTCTTTGGAAGGGAATTTGGGAGCATTCAGTCAAGTTCTTACATTTCTCCCCATCACTTCTTATAATTTTTATTTAAAAATTTATTGGTCTTTTTAAAAAAGAGATATACTGTTGTATAGTGGATATAACTGGCTAGATAACAAAGGTGACCTGGGTTTGAATCCTTTCTCAGATACATGCAGAATGAGTGACTTTGGGAAAGTCATTTAATTTTCCAGTGCTAAGGGCAACACTGTAAGATTATCACTTGCAGAGAAGGTGCTATCACAATAGAGATCTATGAATGAAAGAAACTGAGGCAAAAACCTTCAAGTAATAACTAGCAATTGCTAGCAGTTTGCCAATAAAGTGAGTCCAAGACCCTCTCATTTAGTGTAATGACCCCAAACAGGGTTTATAGACCATTTTTGTAGGCATAGATGAGGAACATCAAAATGGGGAGCATAAAAATAAATGAAGAAGTTTGATCCCAAATTGAGGAACATGGGAGTTTACACATTCTGATTGGTTGGAGTAGCTTTGGGGGGTTCCATTGTTATCATGAAAGCCTGTCTCATGTTACCTTGTTTGACAAGAACAAGGAACTTCCACCAGAATAGGAAACTTAGGTGAGCAAAACTCAGGGTATTTTCCATCCTCATGTGACTTACGTTTCACCTAATAATTGTGACTATAATTCACAAAGTAGCATCTAGAAATAAGGAGCGAAGCTGAATAGAAAATAGAAATAGAAAAAGGGAACTTAATTTGACAAGTGATCTACAGGAGCTCAGCTGTGTAGAAAAGAGGAAGCTGGTCAACAGGAAAGCTTAACTGAAACCAAGACCTGTAAGCTTTATATAGAATCTCATTCACACATCTTAATCTACTATAATTAATAAGAGTCAAGTTTGGTTGGTTGTTATCCCTTGTGCTTGAAGAGCATGAAAATGACATCACTAAGTCAGAGTCATCACACAGTGTGTCTGATCATACCAATATAAGCTTAAAAGGCTCTCCTACAGGTCATGCATAAATAGTCCATTTGAACATTTGGAATGCACAATAAGTTTGAACAAAAAGTCATGCACCAACTCTCCATCCACTTTCATCTTGCTTTGTAGCCTTTTCCAAGTTAAAAAATTTACCATCAGTGTGGTAGGTGACCTTGATGCCATTTTCTTTTTCCTTGAAGATGTCTGACTACATGATTGAAAACATCATGCTAAAGAGCAAGGAAGTAAGCACACAGAATTGCTTCACTTGATTGGTGAGTGGGAAAGTGTGAGAGCATCATTCATTACCCAGAATCCATACAAACATGTTGCTTTGGAACTGGCATATAATACTGATGAACTTCTCTGGGCAACAAAAATTTTCCATGATCTTCTACAGACCCTCATGACAAACAGTATCAAAGATCTTGCTCAGATCAATGAACACTGTAAATAGAACTCTTTTCTGCTCCTGACATTTCTCCTGGAGTTGTCAGGAAACAACCACCATATTGACTGCTCCTTGTCCTTTTCTGAAGTAACATTGTGTCTCAGGTGAAGCATCAGCCTATTAAGGAGGATTCTGGCAAGAATCTTGCAGGCAGTGACTAAGAGAGAGACCCTTACCTCCTGTGATGATCACAGGACAAGCTATTTTCTTTTACTTCATAGAGATGGACAGGAAGTCACCCTTAAACTCCTAGGGGATAAACTTCTCTTGCCATATAACCTGCAAGATTTCACTCAGCTTTAATATGAGCAGTGGACCCTCTGTTTTGTAAATCTCAGCTGGAATGGAATCAGCACCAGGCACTCTGCCACATCAGAGGAGCCTACTGGTATTTCAAACCTCTTTTTAAGTTGGAAGTTTGGCTATAGAGGGAGTGATTTCAATCTGAGGTAAATGGTCAGTGGCTTCACATTAACTGATGATGGTCTCTTGAGAACACTATGGAAGTGTTCAGCCCATCTCTCCAGGATCATGTTCTTATCACTAATCAATGTGGCTCCATCAGCACTGAGTAGTTGAAATGTACCATAAGTCTTTGACCTCTTAGTAATCTTCAAGGCATCATAAAAGTGCTTTGGATTGTTAAAACTGAATTTCTTCTGTCTTCTTACTGAGCCGAGAATCCTGTATCTTTCTAAGCTTTGCTTGTACTTTACTTTTGACGGAGTTAAACTCTGCCTTCTAAGAGATGATTTACTATCCTGATTGTAAACCCTGTGGAGTTCTCGTTTTTTGGTTAGCCCCTTCTGAATTTTCCCACCATTGTAATCAAACCAGTTCTGAGGTTTGCAAGTGTTCTGACCCAGGTGAGTAAATGTGGTGCAAATCTCTGAAAACTGACTTCTTTTTTGCTCCACTGTTGCCAACTGTATGCTGTATCAACTTTTCTCCAAGTTAGCAGCAAACTGTTCATGAACAGAAAAGCAGTATAATTTTTTGAGATTCAGTCTTCTGGTAGTCACCTTGCATTGGGCCACTTCTTTTTGTTGAGTGGGAATGTTTAGTTTGGAGAGAATAAGTCTATGATCCCTCTAGCTCTTTGTAGTAGACATTCCCTACATAATTCTTACATCCTGTCTGTCTCTTTTTACAGTGACATATTCTATTAAATGTGCATGTTTCCTGTGAGGGTGCTTTTAGGTAAACAGAAGACAGTGCTGGTGATGAGAAAGTCATGGGATACACAAGTCTTCAGTAGTAAGAGACCATTACTGTTGCTATTTCTGACTCCATTCTTCCCAAGGACTTCCTGTTTGTGTGATAATTTGTGCTTCCTCTGGCACTGAAGTCACTCAGAATTATAAGTTTGTCATCTGGCGTGATGCTCAGGGTCTCCAGGTGTTCATTAATTTTTTCTTTCACCTCACCAGGGTTTGTCATGGTGGGAGCACACACACTGAGAATGGTGGTGTGGAGCTTTCCTACAAGTAGCAATCCCATTGTCATAAGCTTGCCCTTCACTCTTTTTGAGATGCATACAAGATGGTGGACTAGATTAGTTTTGATTGTGAAAACTGAAAGCTACACCAGTTTCACAACACTAGCCTCTCCAGAAATACAAGTATCTAGCTCCAACTTCATTAAGCTGGCCTTCATTTATCAGCTTTGTTTCACTGAAAGTTATTTGGATGTGATACCTGCTGAGTTCTTTTGCATCAAGAATTTTTCATCTTTCAGATCTACTGGGTTTCATGTTGTCCTTAAGTGTGGGCACATTCCATGTACCAATGGTGAGTGAAGTCATCTTCACAAAAGATTTTGGACTCTGTGTGTGTGTGTGTGTGTGTGTGTGTGTGTGCGTTTCAAACATAGGAAAGGGTCTTGGCTTGTTGTGGTAAACAGGCCATGGTTAGGTTAAGTTAGAAGCAGACAATTTTTAGGGCAGCTTTTCTAGCCCCTTTCTCATGTCAGGAGATGAACAGTATGATCCATAAAAAAAGCTGCTCAGCCACCCAGGGGGCTCCTGAATCCTTCTGCTGCTTCAGTTTAGTGAGAAGATAACCTTATGGCCTGGGCTTCCTGTGTGTGCACAGTTGTGACTACAGCTCCCAGCATATCTTCATCTATTAATTTGTCACTTGCCCTTCACCACATGACTTTGCGGTAGGTAAAACTGGTAAGGATAACATCTTTTGACTCATGCATAGATTTAATTGAGGCATTGTTTTCATTCTCTTTTTCAGTGTCAATGGAGTCCAGTGGCAAGACAAAAGTCAATATGACTGGTGATGAGTTGCGATGCAGTGGATGACCTTGGAATCTTCAATGTCTAACCAAGCTCTAAGAACTTCACAGCTCCTGCTTCAGCCACTGCCCTGGCCACAAGAACAAATTGTTCTCACTGTGGAAAGTTTTCACAAGCTTTGGGTAGCTATCCCCCCTAACTCACCCATGGGTTTGAGGCCCGTCAGTTATCCTTAACTTGGTTTAGCCTGTCTGCCAAAAAGGTTTACCAGAGCACAGATGCTGTGCATGCTGCAGCTTCTTGGAGCCACAGGTGAGAGTTGGGTGACTGGTTGGACACCAAAGGTGGAAAGCAGCACTGAACAGGGATTGGCAGTTCTCATTCCAGAGTTGCTTGATTTCCTGGAACATTGTACATCTTTACACATCAAATTGCATGTTATGAAAGAATGTGATTAAATGTAACTGATTGGTTTATAATTGATTAATATCCCACTGACCAGCCCTGATAGTGGAGTTTCCTCCTCTGTTAACTCACCTCTGTCCATTAAATCACATGTTCTTTTCCTTTTAGAAGAATCATTTATTTACGAAAGTATAAGGAAAATTTCTTGAGATTTGACATAGCTGATTAACTTACTCCCAGGTTGTTAGTTTCAATGAAATTTTTTTGTGCTTGTACGTGAGGGAGAATAGACCATAGGGGATTTTCTTTTGGAAGAAGGATAGCTCACCATCTAGAGCATAGATACTGCTGGAAATTTGAGGGAGTAGAGGGGAGAATGTTTCCCATTGCCCCTAGGGCAAAGATTTTAGTTCCTTAGTTTAGTCTAGCACAAGGGTGGGGAAGCTGCAACCTCGCTGTCACATGTAGCCTTCTACATCCTCAAGTACAGTCTTTTGACTGAGTCTAAGTTTTACAGAACAAATTCTTTTATTAAAGGTATTTTTTCTGTGAAGTTTGGATTCAGTCAAAGGGCCACACTTGAGGACTTAGAAGGCCACATGTGATTTTTGAGGCCACAGGTTCCCCACCCTTGATCTAGCATTTAAGGCCCTCAAATGAACCCTCAAATGGAAGCAGCTTCTGTACCACGGACTAGCAGTGAAGTCATGTTCTAGGACCAACAGAATAAGACAGGAGGTACTATAAATTAGCTCCTGTGACCATTAAGATGGAAGATTGAAATTTTTTCTGAACCTCATAGACTCTCAGAATCTAAAATATAAGATTTATGGCTCATAAAGGACAGCAACTGCAGCTGTCCCCATAGGCCAAGAACTAAGAAGTCTAATGAATTAACAATCTGATGAATTAAGAGCAGGAAAGGCCAATCCTTATTTCCAAATATGCTCATTCAGTACCCCATTCCCTGTCAGCCTCCACACTCTGGCAGGTTCACATAACTATAACACAGGCTTGTAGTTTAGGATCCTTTCAGGAATTTTCTTGCCTAACTTACTGTGTCCCAGCCCTCACTCTGTCAGACTGTTGCAGCAAGCAACAGAACTCAATGATGCCCAACCCCCCCATTTTGTGTGAAGAAGGCAGAAGTATGAGAAAGTAGAAGTCTTTTCAACTTAGGATAGTAGCACATTGTGTATAGTAGTGCCCACTGAGAGAACTAAATAACAGTGGGGCCTAGAGCAGGGTGCCAAAAAATTGTATGGGGTTGCATAATTCTTTAAGGAAAAGAGACTGACATCCAGCTAGTCAGTTCTGTCTTTCTAAACATCATTTGGGGCATGGAGTGATGCCATTAAAAATTGTATTCTGCAACATAGGAAAGGGCTGAGACAGCTTTGGCAACCCCCCAGTGGGATCTTCCAATAAAGGCGAAGGAATCACAAGGTGAGCAATGGATGAATATAGAATCAAAAGATGAAAACCACCAAAAGGAAAAAAAAACATAAAAACCTTAAGCAAAAGCAGATAACTCATTGAGGGAAGATATTAAAGAGGGAATTTGACTTCCAGAATATCTAAATAAGTCTTATTTAGTCTTGTTTTTTCTCTTTTTCCCCTGCAGTAAATCTGTGGAATCTTTTGACTAAATAACACTGTTATATGTATTCAGAAGTTCTGAGTTTTCTTGTATTACTTCTTAAATTATGGTGTTCAGCATTTTTTTTCAACTTTTGTCCATCTGGGAAAAACATGATTCTTAAGTTGTCACTACTTGTCCTATCTTCAAGATTAATATCTTTTGCTTCTGTAGAAATCATGTGGTTTTTAAAAATTTGTTTCGCTTCTCTTTCAGATTGTCCCACATGTCTGTATATTTGTATTGTCAGTTAATTTTCTCATTTCTTTGCCACCATGGATTCAAGATTTTCTGCTCTGCCAATTATTTTGCTGTGCAGACCATAAATTCTGTTTGTCTGATTCTCATTTCTCTTTTGAACCACTCAGGAACATCCTGCTGTGGTTCTGTGCTTTCCTGGGAATCTACATGGTCTCCTGCCTCAACAGGTGTTGGTTCACTTTCCTTTATCTTGAAATATTTATAAAGAATTTCTCTGTAATAATAAAACAATCCAAGTGGAAATAACAGGGAAATCCCATTTTAAACAATTACATAATGCATAAATATCTAGAATGATCAGTCTGTCAAAACATATAAAATACTTTAACTACAAAGTGATCCTTAAAGAAGTAAAGAACAACTTACATAGCTGAATAAGTAATCAGTGCTGCTGGCTTGGCCAGGTCACTCTATTCAAAATGTCAATGCTATCAAATTAATTTATAGTTTTAATACTATACTGATGAAATTATCAAAGGTATATTTTACATAACTCAATAGAATAATGACAAAATCAATTTGGAGAAGCAATAGAAGTAGAATATCAAGGGGAAAGGGTCAGAATTAAGGGGAGCAACCTTTCCAGATCTTAAACTACATTATAAAGCAGCCATCACTGACATTTAGAATAATTTAAATTATAGAGAAATAGATCAATGGAACAAATTAGAAAAGGAAGAACCAGAAGTGATAGCACTCAATACTATATATAATACATTTTCTTAAAAATCTCCAACATAAATTACTATGGAAAGATATTTGTTAAAATTTCTGGGAAAATTGGAAGGTAGTATGATAGAAATTTGGTTAAACCTTGTATGCCACAGTCTATAATTTCAAAGTAGATTTATGGCCTTATGGTTAAAGATTATAGCATTTAAAAAAGAGAAGAGAATCAAATCATATACCTTTGATATTTGTACATGGGGGATGTAATTTTAATCAAACCAAGCATAGAGATACCACAAAATGAAATGAATAATTTTAATTCCATCAAATTGAAAATCCTCAACACATACCATTACCTCCATTTTTAAAAAGGGAGAAGCCAAATGGGGACAAAACCTTTGTATCAAATTTCTTTGATTAGGTTAGGGTTGGATAAATAATTTTGAAAATTATTTTCATAGAATTAAAAGAATATAAGGCTGCTGCTGAGATCACAAAGAAAGACAGTATAGAGGGAGATGAGGGCCAACAATGCAGCATTGGAGAATATCCAGTATTAGTGGGTGCAACCTAGATGGAGGTCCAGCAAAAGAGACTGATAAAGAGTGGTAGGACAATTAAAAAGAGAGACAATTATCAAGAAACCTAGAGAGGAGACAGTATCCAGGAGAAGAAAGTAATCGATAAAAGCTCCACAAAGGTCAAGGAGGATGGGCATTAAGAAAAGACTTACCAATTGAGAAGAGGTCTTTGGTAGCTCTGGAAAGAGCATTTTCAGTTGAAAGATGGGCTAGGAAACCAGACTACTTCAGAATTAGCAGAAAAGATGAAACAGAGTCACTCAATGTAGATGGATTTATGAAGGAGTTTAGCCATGAAAGGGAGGAGAGTGATAGTTACTGGAAAACAAAATGACTAATAGAAAAATATGTTTTACATGATTGCATATGTGTAATCTGTATCAGATTGCTTACCATCTTGAAGGTGGGAGGGATTTGGAGTTCCAAATTTTTTAAAAAGTTAAAATAGTTTTTTTTTAAACATATTATTGGGGGAAATAAATATTTTTTAAAAAGAAAGTTAATGGAAAGATGAGCTGAAAGTTTTTAAGGATAGGAAGGACATGAGCATGTTTGTAGGCAGCAGGGAAGCAACCAATGAATAGGAGAAGTTTGAAGATTAGTGAGAAAGTGGGAATGACAGAGAGGGAAAACTGCTGGAGAAGATGGAATGGGATTGCTGTTGATTGCATTATAACTGCATGAGTGAAAGGTAAGCAGTTCCCTGTACTCCAAACTAGTACAATCAATACAGTGGAGAAAGCAAGATCTTTTGAACAGTGAGAGCTTGCTCAAGGGAAAAAACAAATCCTTGAAGAGTTCCAAAACATCTTCCAAGGTGTGGGACACTTGGGCCAAGCAAGATGTTAGCTATAGATGACTCCATTGCATGGGATGGAAGCAGATAAGTTAAAAGATGGCTTAATGGGTTGTCACCCCTCCAGGAAGAAGACAGGGCTTGGCAGCAAAGTCTAAAGTATCCTCATGCCAGAAAAATAACAGTACATACAACAATGTCAACTATCTGCTGTTAAAACTATAGGTAGGATGGACACATGAGTAACATGCTCACCTGAGTGAAAAATGCAGAACTGGTGTACAAGAGGCTGAATTCATAAATTCATCTATATTCAATGACTACTGACTCTCCTCTGCTAATTCTGAAATAGTCTGGCTTCCTGCATCATTTCTACGTAAAATGCTCTCTCCAGAGATACCAGTGAAATCTACCAATGATCTTTTCTTAATTGCCAAGTCTTTTCTTAATACTAATCTTACTTGACCTTTGTGGAGCTTTATCTTGTGTATATAAACTACAGTTGTTCAAATGCAGAACATATACTTGCCAAAAAGACTTTTATGGAAAACTCACACAGGGCAAATGTTCACATGGTGGTCAGAAGAAGTGATACAAAGACACTCTCAAAGTCTCTCTTAAGAATTTTGGAATTGATTGTGTGATATGGGACGCACCAGTACTGTACAGTATACATGTTCAGCATGGTGTGCCCACATCAGAGAAGGTACTGTGTTCTATGAGCAAAGCAGAATTGAGACAGCCCAAAGGTAAACACAGAATGTGCAAACTTAGAGCATCCACCCCAAATGTTCACACAGACTATTTGTGCCCAAGTTGTGGTAGAGCATTCTGAGCTCATATTGGTCTGATCAGCCACAGGCAGACACATTGAAACTTGTCTTTAGCTTAATGATGTCATTTTGGTCCTCTTTGAGAACGAAGGACAGCAACCAAACAATGAACCACGGTAATTTGGCATACATAATTGCTGAGACATTGCCAGTGAAATTTGAAAGATAAGAAAAAAGAGGGATGATCCATAAGGTTAAAAAAATAAGAAGAAAACAGTTTACTAATATAGGCCAGTGAGCTTGATGTAGTTTCCTGGAATATATATTTCACATGTACATCTTCACTGTGTCACTTCCTAATATCATTATTTCTTATAGCACAATAGTATTCCATCACAATCATATCCAACAATTTGTTGAGCCATTTTCCAATTGATGTACAAACCTTCAATTTTCAATTTTTTGCCACCACAAAAAGGGCTGCTATAAATATTTTTGTACATATAGATCCTTTCCCTTTTGGTTTTTTATCTATTTGGGATACAGACTTAGTAGTGGTTTTATTTGGTCAAAAGATCATTTTATAGCCCTTTGTAAATAGTTCGAAATTATTCTACAGAGTAGTTCAATCAGTTGATAAGTTCAACAATGCTTTAGTGTTCCAGTTTTTCCACATCTGCTCCAAAATTTGTCATTTTCCTTTTTTGTCATATTAGCTAATCTAATAGGTTTGGGGTGGTTGCTCAGAGTTGTTTAAATTTATATTTGTCTAATCAATAGTGATTTAAGACATTTTTCCATATGACCATTTGATTACTTTATCTGAAAACTGCTTGCTCATATCCTTTAATGATTTATCAATTGAGGAATATCTTTTATTTCAATAAATTTGACTCAATTTTCTACATGTTTGAGAAACAAGGTCTTTATTAGAGAAACTTGATGTAAAGATATTTTTCACAGTAATTATTACTCTATTTCTCTCCATCCTCTTTTCTCTCTGTTTATGTTACTGTCTCTCCCCTTTCACCCTGTCCATTCTCAAATGCTTTTGCTTCTGAATTTTGGTCCCCTCACATTCTCCTCCCTTCTATGAGACCTCCCTACTCTTACTTTTCTGTGTGTTATGATTGCTACACCCAATTAAATGTGTATGTTGTTCCCTCTTTAACCCAATCCTGATGAGAGTAAGGTTCAGGCTTCCTTGCCCACTTCCACCATCTTTCTTTACAGTATAAAATCTCTTTTGTGCCTCTTTTATGTCAGATGATTTATACCATTCTACCTCTCGCTTTCCTCCTTTAATAGGGCATTCTTCTTTATTTTTTTAGATAATCATTTCATCATATTCAGCTCACACCTGTACCCTCTGTTTTTGTAGACTCTTTTTAATTATCTTAATAATGAGAAAGTTTTTAGAAGTTTCAAGAATCATTTTTCCATGTAGGAATGTAAATAACATTATTGAATCCCTTATGAATTTTCTTTCCTATTTACCTTTTTGTGGTTATCTTGAGTCTTGTATTTGAAAGTCAAATTTTCTATTCAATTCTGGTCTTTTCACCAGAAATGCTTTGAAAATTCTCAATTTCATTGAATATTTATTTTTCTCCCTGAAGGATTATATTCAGTTTTGCTGTGAAGGTGATTCTTGGTTGTAATCCTAGCTCTTTTGTCCTCTGGAATGTCATATTCCAAACCCTCTGATCCTTTAATATAGAAACTGCCAAATCTTGTTTTATCTGGTCTATGGCTCTTTGATATTTGATTTGTTTGTTTCTGGCTGCTTGCAATATTTTTTCTTTGACCTAGGTGCTCTGGAATTTGTCTATCATCTGTCTGGGAGTTTTCATTTTGGGATCTCTTTCAGAAGGTAATCAATTTCTATTTTACCTTCTTGTTCTAGAATATCAGGACAGTTATCATTGATAGTTTCTTGAAAGATTCTGACGTCTCCCTTTGTTTTTGATCATGGCATTCAGACTTTCCAATGTTCCTTAAATTATCTCTCCTGGATCTATTTTCCAGGTCAGTTGTTTTTCCAATGAGATATTTCACATTTTCTTCCCTTTTTTTCATTCTTTTGATTTTGTTTGTTTCTTGATATCTCATGTAGTCATTAGCTTTCAGTTGCCCGAAGCTAAATTTTAAAGGATTATTTTCTTAAGTGAGCTCTTGTAACTTGTTTTCCTCATTTGGTTAATTCTGTTTTTTAAGGAGTTCTTTCTTTTCAGTGAATTTTTATACCAGTTTTTCCATTTGGCCTATTCTACTTTTCAGGGTTTTCTGATCTTCATTGGATTTTTGTGTCCCTCCCCCCCTCCTTTTTTTTTTTGCCATGTTGTCTATTCTGTTTTTTTAAAGGTGTTATTTTCTTCAGTATTTTTTGTGTTTTTACCAAACTGTTGACTCCATTTTTCATGGTTTTCTTGCATCACTCTGTTTTCTTTTCTCTTCCCAATTTTCCCTCTACTTCTCTTACTTGATTTTAAAAATCCTTTCTGAGCTTTTCTATGGCCTGAGGTCAACTAATATTTTTCTGTTAGACTCTGGATGTAGGAATTTTGACTTTGTTGTCTTCTGAGTTTGTGTTTTGATCTTCCCTGTCACTATAGTAACTTTCTGTAATCAGGATCTTTTTCTGTTGTTTGCTCTTCTCCCAAGCCATTTCTTGCCTTTTAACTCTATGCTAATGTGTTGGTCTGCTTCTGAATTGGAGGGGGTGCCATCCCAAGCTTTAGGTTTGTGTGCAAATTTTTTCAGAGTTAATTCTGTGAACCTGTAAGTTTTTGATTCTTCCAGGGTGGTATGATGTAGGGAAAAATGAGTTTACTATTCTCTTGTTCTGTGTTCTTATCTGTGAGCAACCACAAACAGTGTTTTCTACCCTGGAACTGTGAACAGTGTCCTAGTTCCCTTCTGGTTACAAGCTTTGGTGTTCTATTGTTCCTCCTCACTCTGGGACTGAAATCCTGAACTATAGCACAGATCCAAGTATGGGTAATGCAACAGAATCCTGCCTCTGGTGCTAACCAGTGTATCCCTGTAATCGCCTTCTGATCAGTTGCTTGACCACCATACTGCCTGTGGGCTGAAGGGTCTAGAAATGCCACCACAACCACTGATTCAATCTCCCCCAGGCTTACTTCTGGTTTGCTTGGATGTGGCATGTGCTCTACTCTCATCATGCTTTGAGAGATCTTTCCTGGTGATCTAAGATGTCTTGGCCTGAAAAATTCTTTCACTCCATCCATTTGTGGGTTCTGCCACTCTAGAATTTGTTTTATAACATTTTTAAAAGCTGTTTGGAGGCATTTTAGGGAGAGTCTTGCCTTTTCTCTCCCATTGTAACTTTGCCTCCTTGCTATGTCCATTTATTTCTTTAAAAATTTTAATCTGGGGCATCTAGGTGGTACAGTGAATAGAGCACCACCCAGAGTTCATATCCATCCTAGATATAAATCACTTATTAGCTGTGTGACAAGCCACTTAAGCTTGATTGCCTTGCTTAAAAAAAAAAAATCTAAGTTGGTTGATGAGCACCCTGTGTATTAACATTGAACTCTTTAGAAAAAATTCTATTTTCCCTTCCCAGTGGAATTTTATTCTTTTAATGACTTCAAAATGTCCATTTTGAGTATTCTTTATCCATTCTGTACTGAATTCTCCTAT
This sequence comes from Notamacropus eugenii, assembly GCF_028372415.1. Taxonomy (NCBI): domain Eukaryota; kingdom Metazoa; phylum Chordata; class Mammalia; order Diprotodontia; family Macropodidae; genus Notamacropus; species Notamacropus eugenii. The sequence continues at coordinate 412,797,162 of NC_092876.1, forward strand.
AGCATTTTTCTCTGAATTCTTTGAAATCTACTTTCCCAAACTCTAGGGTGAACTGGGACTGTGACCAGATTTCTACTGCTCTATCACAACTCTCCGATGGAATGGTCACTTATATTCAGAATTTTCCTCATTTCTGCCTTAGTACCTAGTTCTTCCTTTTCAGTGAGAATTAGTCTGGGAATAAAATTTCCCTTTCTTATTGCCTCCACCCTTTGAAAGATAAAAAGCAAGTCAAGAAGTTATGAATTAGCTTATTTGCTTTTGGCAGAGAAGCTTTCCAGCAAACTGTTTAGATAATTGAAGTTTCATCACTACTATAGAGTACCTCAGGGCAAGACCTCTGATGTTTTTCTACACCCTCTGATGGCCATGACCCAGGGAAGTGGCCTGAGAACAAGGCAAGAGGCAAGAGATTTGTCTACTTGTTATTGAAATTTCCCATCAAAGAATTTCACACAGATGGAGTGTTTGCCTTTCCTCTTGCACTTTTTCCTACTGGGACAGCATATGTTAAATACAAAGCTTATCTGTTCTCTAGAGATTGTTCATATTTTTTGCTTAATTAGTATTAAATGCTTACTTAAAATAAAATGATAGATCACAGAAGCTTATAATTCATGTGCTTCATTATTGTGAATTGGAAGTCAGAGAGGAGTGGATTGAGACCAGCAGGGTACAGAGAGAATGGACAAAATATGATAGAATTTCTTTTGGGAAATTTTCAGAAGTTTTTGGATCAGAGCTATGAAGGAAAATGAAAGAAAATCTTATTAGTTTTTATTTAGTATAACCTTCCCAAAATCGGGGTATAAAAATGTTTCCTCTTTTTTCCTAGGCAAAATGCATGGTCTCCATAGTAGACCCTGTCTGGTGGGGGCTAGACTGCCTAGTGAATCACAGTGATTCCCCATTGTTCTATTCCAAGCATGGACACAGAGGTTGTGACCCATGGAAGAGAAAAGGAGTTATTGAGAAAGACTAGGGATGACTATATTTCAAAACAAGAAACCAGAGGAGATGTAGTGAGAATGCTGCTGCTCCCCTTATGCAGCAATTCGCAAGGTGAATTTTTTCCTATAAATAATCCCTCAAAGGAACCCTGTTACGCTTGCATCAAAAGTGTGATAGGACCAGTGTTTCTCTGATACAGATTCTTTCCTCCCATTTACACCATGTGGAGATTTTACCTAAGAAAAGACAATAATTTTAATCCACTTTTCTTGACAAAGATTCCTTGTTCTTCTTGCTTGTTGAATTTCTTGAAGACCATATGAGTTACCATGTTTTTCACCATATTCTAACCTGATGAAGCATTTCCATGTGAAAATGAAGGGGGCTTTTTCAGAACTGCTCAGTGCTACTCTACTCCTGTTGCATATAGTTTCTGTGTTAGGGCAAATGATTGTGAGTACTGCCTCCTTTCCTGCCAACATTGAATCTAAACTGAAAGAGTGCTGAGGTTAGAGCTGCTACGAGCACTTGATACAAGTACAGCAAATTGGTATGAGAGGAGATGCCGTTGTGCTCATATTGTGGTTGAGTTGTGATTGAACTGGAAGAGCCTTAGAAATGCAGAAAAGGGTGGGTTGATGTGAGGCACTGGTTGGTTCCCAGTTACAAGCACCCTTTTTTATCATGGAGTCTTTATGGAACAGGGAGCAGGCTCCTACTCAGGAAGAACAATTAGGTCAGTCAGTTCTGGAAAAGGGGGCCTAGAAGGGTAAAGAAAGCACCAAATACAGTGTTCTTTGATTGTTGTTGATCATATTGAACTATCAACCTCACTAGACTGAAAAAAACTTGGTCTAGTGTTTCAGTACTTAAAAGGCTGAGTTTTCTGCTTTCAGAGATCAAGTAATGAGAACTTGTTCAGTCTTTTTCAGTCATGTCACACTCTTTGCGACCCCATTTAGGGTTTTCTTGGCAAACACAGGAGAGTGGAGTGATTTGCCATTTCCTTCTCCAGCTCACTTTACAGATGAGAAATTGAGGCAAATGAAGTTAAGTGATTTGCTCAAGGTCACACAGCTAGTAAATTGATGAGGCTAGATTTTAACTCAGGAAGATGAGTCTTCTTGACTCCTGGCTTAACACTCTATCTGCTTCACCACCTATGTGCTTAATGAAAGCTGAGGGGCAGCTAATAGAGCTGGTGGTTACGCAAGTGAAAGGAAACAGGAGAACAAATGTAGGGTAAAGATCTTGGAATTTCTACCTTCCTTAAGAAGTCTCCAAGCTTATTTTTGCTTGTAGGAAGAGGTAGCTTCTTATCCTGAGGGAGCAGGTAGTAGGCAAACCTCTACTAAGTAGTCTTGGTGATTACAAGGGAAGATCAAATAGAAACAGTAGTCCCCAGAGCAATGGCTCCTAAGGACTTGGTCTAATGGAGCTAAGCTGACTTTCATTGGCTGGGCCAACTCCCTGAGGATACATTTTTTAAAGTCAGCTAAATTTACTATAGTTATCCAGGTAGGGAAAACAGTTTGTCCTTTATTAGGTGACCAACATAGGGAATTATTCACACCTAGCCTTCTAAAGATTAATTCCTGTTGCAACCAGCTCCCTATGGGGATCTCCCAGAGAGTGAGTTAAATTACAAAAGGAAATAGATTTGATTGATCAGATTTAATAAAATCCAACCAAAGAGGCCTTTCTCCATGACCTGCCATCCCCTATATCTAGCCTGTTTCAGAGATAGTTAGATCCCATCTTCTGGGTAGAGCTTTACCTGAATAGATTCAGATTTTAGTTATAGGTCTTCCTTCCTGCATAGCTATAGAAATGTGGATTGAACAATTGATAAAATTTGATCAGGAAGTTGAGACAACTGTGATTTAGGCAAATGTTTCTATCAGGGACAATAGACACTCTATGGGTATAGAGAGAGTTATAGAACCTGTCCTTTTGGTAGATGAACCAAAAAAAATGACATGCTCTTGCAAAGGTAGCTTTGGATATATATCATGAAACATGGCATTGATAATAAAGCAGTTAATGTCTATACCATGGGAATTGCTAGTAAAACAGCACAGTAACATTCAGCATGAAGATACTGGGAATCCTTTAGTTCTAGCCAAGTTTGAGTGATCTGTAAACCCCACCCCTCATTTGGATCATTCAAGGGAGTCCATAGAAACTAGACTGTGGGAGGAAAGGGCATTATGGCTGTTTGGACCTTCTCATCAACCTCTCGTCATGGTCCTGTGGGTAGAGTCAAATGGAAGCCCTTAGAGTTACTTGAATAATCTGATGTAGATAACACCATATAATACCGGAGTCTCTGGGAAGAGTGAAAGATATTTTTTTCTCTAGTGATGGAAATGAAAAAAAAAAGGGTGGAATACTTCATTATATTGGCTTCCTTTAAAATGTCCTGTGTTGCTTGAAGGGAAGATATGTGGCTTCTGGCAAGTTACAGGGAACTACACAGAACAGAAAAGTTGTCATGCCCATAATTTCAGCTGTTCCTAACCTTGTCCATGTTGTAGACCAGGCAGCTCAGGCTCAGGATGGGTTTAATAACCTTACCAATGATTTTTTTTCTCTATTCTCATAATTGAAATGAGTCAGGAACAGCTTGATTTCCCCCAGGAAGCTGTCCAATGTACTTAATAATGGTAGCCAACATTGATGTAATACTTAGTATGTGACAGATTGCATGAAGCACTTTATACTTATTATTTTATTTAATCCTTGCAACAACCTTGGGAGGTAGGTGCTATTGTTATCCTCATTTTACAGATTAGGAAATGGAGGTAAACAGAGGTTCAGGGATTGCCTAGGGTCACATAGCTAGTAAATGTCTGAGAATGTATTTGAACTCAGGTTTTTCTGAATCCAGGCCTAGTACTCTATCAAATACACTACCTAGCTGCCTCATTGAAATTAGTCTTATCCTCTAAGTGTGAAATCGAGCTTTATTAATCAAACCATGCCATCAATGCAATGTTTAAAAACAGACCACCAAAACCCTGAGATTTTAGAGGCTTTTTGATAGATAGACTTCCTCCTTACTAGACTAAAGGAAGTTTCTTCTTTCCCTTAAATTTTTGTGCTGTGGTCTTCTGGCTTTTTCCACTTCCACTTGGTCTTCTCAAGTGTAGGCACATTTTTGAATTAAGATCTCTGATTCTTTTTTTAAAATTCAGTGAACTTGGGCTGACAAAGGTTGTAGCCAATGCAATCAGTTCTGGTGGTAGTGGAAAGAATACTGCATGGAAGACACCTAGATCCTAATCCCAACTTGGCCACTAACTAGATGTGTGACTATACCCAAGTTGTTTCAGCTCTCTAAACTTCAGTTTTCTTTTCTCAAAAATGAGGTAGATGTCTACTAAGGTCACTTTTATCTTTAACATTTTATGAGTCTATGTTAGGCTAATACGGAGAATTTCAAGGAACTCAATAGGGAAATCTGATACTCTCCATGGTAATGTTACTTGTGCTATGTGTGAAAAGGATCAGGAATTTTCCAAATGAGTGAGTACAATAAGAATGGTCAATCTAGAGCCAGTACTCAAAACCAGATATGTCATAGGATCATAAATGGAGATCTAGGAAGCGTCTCAGAGACCATGGCATTCTACCTCTTCATTTTACATGCAAGCAAACTGAGGAGTAGAGAGGGGAAGGGACTTATTGAGGGTTATGTAGATGTTTGATATGGGATTTTGAACCCCAGATCTTTTGGACTCTAAGTCCCATATACTACTCACTATTAATATAGTCAATGAATGTCTTTAGAGTACTGATGGGTCTTATCCATTTGAACGGTAGAGAGTCTATTTATGAAGTTAAAGACACATTAAAGAAGGAATTGACATGAATCTTTGGTTGAGGTATAAATTAACTGATCAAAAAACAGAATGAGATAAAAGTGAAGGGTTCACTTTATTTCCTACCTTAGACACTACTCTTCAGTGATTTGCGGTATTCCCAAGACACTCTTTTTTTCTTTTCTGGGGTTGCTACTCAGGCCTTTCTCCCTCAACTCCACAAATTTCATTAGTAATTGATAACATTGGCAAATACAAAAAGAGAAGCATGAAGAACTTTTCCATTACACCATTTTACTGAGAACTGTACCCTGGCTTTGCTTTTTATTGATGTTTTTATTAATCTCTTTTGATTCTCTTACATATTGATTTTGAAAAAAAAATTTATTCTGAATTTGAAACATACCAACAAATGTAAACATTTATATATACAAAGGTGAACATTTTATCTTATCTTTCCTAGTCTCAGTTCAACCATGGTGGGAAAAATGGGTGTTGAGGAAAGACTAGTAGCTCTGGTGTAAGAACCGTTGATCTCTTTTCAGGGCTTCTTTCCATCTGGGGCATCCACCTGCTATCCAGTTATCATTTGTAGCTTCAAAGAACTGTAGCATGTGCAGTGGCCATAACCCAGTAAACTATTTCAGCAAACAAAGGCTAAACTAGGTTAAGAGTAACTGACAGGCCTCAAACCAGTAGTTGAGTTAGGGATATGTTTACCCCAAACATGTGAGGAATTTGCCCATTGGAGTAGTCTTGAGAACAATTTGTTCCATTGGCCATGGATCTGGATGAAACAGGGACTACAGAGCACTTAGAGATTGGTTAAATATTGAGTATGACAAAGTTATCCACTGCATCCCATCCTACTGTCAGACACCTTGCTTTTGTCCTGCCACTGGACAATAATGACTCTGAGAGAGAGAGTGAAGCTGACAATTTCATACAACTCTTCCTCAATAAAATGCAATTTATGTATGAGTCAAAAGACATCTCACATGCCATTTTTATCTACCTCAAGATCTTGTGGCTACTGGCAAGTGATGAAGCAGCAGGGGCAGATACATTAAGAGTTGTAGTCATAATCCTGCACACAGACAGCGAAGGCCATAGGATCGTCTTCTCACTAGAGTGAAGCAGTGGTGGGAATTGACAGCCTGTCTGAATAGCCTTTTTGAAACACTATACTCAAAACTGTCTGCTTCATCTAACCTAACCATGATCTACTTACCACAGCAGACAGGGATCCTCTCGTATGATTGGAACATACACACACACACACGCACATGCACATGCACACGCACACACACACATACACATACACACCATATTGTACAAAAACTTTTGTAAAGATGATTTCACTCATCATTGGTACATGCAATGTGTACATGCTTAAGGATAACACAAAATCCAGTAGACCCAAAAGATAAAAAAAGAAAAAAAAAGAAATTTACATGATAATTTTATTACATATTTAAATGAAATAGCAAATTGTACATAATAGGTTTGCAGTTTTATGTGTAATCATTTATTATTACAACATGTTGTGGAAATACTTGATTTATTCCATAAATTAAAAATAAAATAAATAAGAATTTAAAAAACTTGTTAGTTGAGCTAATCTCTAAGATCTCTTCAGTCATTTTTAAAATGTTAATTTATTTTTAGCTTTCAAAATTCATTTCCACAAAATTTTAAGTTCCAAATTTTCTCCCCATGTCTCCCTTCCCTCCACCCCAAAATGCTGTGCATACTGATTACCTCTTCCCCCAATCTGCCCTCCCCTCTAACATCCCTCCCTTCCCTTATCCCCATCTTCTCTCTTGTCTTGTAGGACAAGATAACTTTCTATACCTCGTTGCCTATATTACTTATTTCCCAGTTGTATGCAAAAATAATTCTCAACATTTGTTCCTAAAACTTTGAATTCTAACTTCTCTTCCTTCCTCCCTCTCTCCTCACTCATTCGCACTGGGAAGACAAGCAATTCAATATAGGCTATATACATGTAGTTTTGCAAATGACTTTCATAATAGTCATGTTGTGTAAGACTATATTTCCCTCCATCCTATCCTGCTCCCCATTTATTCCATTCTCTCTTTTGATTTTGTCCCTCCCCAAAAGTGTTTACTTCTAATTGCTCCCTCCTTCCATTTGCGCTCCCTTCTATGATTCCCCCACCCCACTTGTCCCCTTCTCCCCTACTTTCCTGTAGTGTAAGACAGATTTTCATACCAAATTGAGTGTGCAAGTTATTCCCTCCATAAGCCAAATGTGATGAGAGTAAGCTTCATTTTTTCCCTCTCACCTCCCCCCTTTCCCCCTCCATTGAAAAACCTTTTTCTTGCTTCTTTTATGAGAGATAATTTGCCCCATTTCATTTCTCCCTTTCTCCTCCCAATATATTCCTCTCTCACCCCTTAATTTTATTTTTTTAGTTTTTAGACATCATCTCTTCCTATTCAACTCACCCTGTGCTCCCTGTCTATATATATATATATATATATATATATATATATATACATATATATATATATACATATATATGTATATATGCATGTATAATCCCTCCAACTACCTAAATACTGAAAAAAGTTTCAAGAGTTACAAATATTATATTTCCATGTAGGAATGTAAACAGTTCAACTTTGGTAAGTCCCTTATGATTTTTCTTTCATGTCTACCTTTTCATGCTTCCCTTGATTCTTATGTTTGAAAGTCAAATTCTCTATTCAGCTTTGGTGTTTTCATAAAGAATGCTTGAAAGTCCTCTATTTCACTGAATGACTATTTTTTTCCCCTGAAGTATTATACTCAGTTTTGCTGGGTAGGTGATTCTTGGTTTTAGTCCTAGTTCCTTTGACTTCTGGAATATCATATTCCAAGTCCTTTGATCTCTTAATACAGAAGCTACTAGATCTTGTGTTATCCTGATTGTATTTCCACAATACTTGAATTGTTTCTTTCTAGCTGCTTGCAATATTTTCTCCTTGATCTGAGAACTCTGGAATTTGGCTACAATATACCTAAGAGTTTCTCTTTTTGGATCTCCTTCAGGAGGTGATTGGTGAATTTTTTCAATATTTATTTTGCCTTCTGGTTCTAGAATATCAGGGCAGTTTTCCTTGATAATTTCATGGAAGATGATGTCTAGGCTCTTTTTTGATCATGGCTTTCAGGTAGTCCCATAATTTTTAAATTGTCTCTCCTGGATCTGTTTTCCAGGTCTGTTGTTTTTCCAATGAGATATTTCACATTATCTTCCATTTTCTCATTCTTTTGGTTTTGTAATTTCTTGCTTTCTCATAAAGTCATTAGCTTCCATCTACTCCATTCTAATTTTTAAAAAGTTATTTTCTTCAGTGATCTTTTGAACCTCCTTTTCCATTTGGCTAATTCTGCTTTTTAAAGCATTCTTCTCTTCATTGGCTTTTTGAACCTCTTTTGCCAATTGAGTTGGCCTGTTTTTTAAAGGTGTTGTTTTCTTCAGCATTTTTGGGGTCTCCTTTAGCAGGGTGTTGACCAGCTTTTTATGATTTTCTTGCATTGCTCTCATTTCTCTTCCCAATTTTTCCTCCACCTCTCTTACTTGATTTTCAAAATTCTTTTTGAGCTCTTCCATGGCTTGAAACCATTGCATATTTATTTTGGAAGTTTTGGATTTAGAAGGCCTGAGTTTTATTTCTTCCCATGGTAAGCATTGTTATTCCTCATCTGAAAGGATGAAACAAAATACTTGTTCACCAAGAAAGTAACCTTCCATAGTCTTATTTTTTTCCCTTTTTGGGGCATTTTCCCAGTCAGTTACTTGACTTTTGAGTCCTTTGTCAAGAGGGGGATATAGCCTGGGGACCTGTAAGTTCTCAGTTACTCCAAGGTAGCACAATCAAGGCAGAGATGTTTACTCTTCTCCTGGCCTGTGGTCTGATCTGGGGGCTACCAAAGCTTTCCTGCCCAGAATCTGCAAGTATAATTCCCTTTCCAGAGTCTCTACCAGCTCCTCCATGCCTGCCAGCATTCTTCCTCACCCCCAGGTCACCACTCAGGGCTGACACCAGATCAGAGGATCAATTCCCCCAGGGACTGTAGGCTGTGGGCTCTAAAAATGGATGTTGCTGCTATTGCTGCTGCCACCACTGCCACTACCTGGGGTTGGGGCTGGGGGGGGGATCCTGCTCCTTTCTCACCCAGGTGAAAAAGGTTTTTCACTGACCTTTGAAACTGTCTTTGTCATTTGTGGGTTGAGGGATTTGAGAACCACAGCTGCTGCTGGAGATTTCACCCCTAAGGCCTGTTCTGGTTCTGTTCCTGCTGGTCCTGTGGCGCCAAGGCTGGACTGGGCTCTGTGTGCTTCACTCTGCTTTATGCCCTGTGTGGTAGACCTTTCCTGTCAGCTTCCAGGCTATCTTGGGCTGGAAATCTCTTTCACTCTGTTGTTTTGTGGCTTCTGCTGCTCTAGAATTTGTTTAGAGTCATTTTTTTACAGACATTTTATGGGTTGTGGAGGAAGAGCTAGAGTATGTGCATCTTTCTACTCTGCCATCTTGGCTCTGCCTCCTTTTCAGTCATTTTTCTTTGACTCTGATTATCTTTGTTTTTCTGTGTTGGCTACACATAATTTTAAAATCCAGTTGGCAATTACCAAATTACATACAAAATATATGTAGATCACCTTTTGGAGTTCCATCAGAAGGATTTGTACATGAAGCAGGGAGGGACTGGGCAGACTGTTTGCTGGTAATCTCTCCATCATTCTCTATTTTCTGAGGGCATTTTAAACTTTACTTGATTAGAAGCTATTCTGACTTGCCTTTTGAACCTAACCTTGAAAGACATTCTTCTTTTGATGAGACAGGATGAAGCCAAGTAAGTAGAAGACACAGTGAGAGACTTTTACTTTGGCAGAGAGTGGGGAATATCAGAGACTAGAGCTAGAATAGTATTCTAGTCTGAGTTAATATGCTTAACTCTTCCATCATGAATTGAATATAATATTGCTATGCACTTGAGCTCATCAGTAACAAGGGCAAGCCCTGGGAAGGTAGAATTTGAATTCTAGAAACAGCCAATAAGCAACTAAGATGCAAGAATAGTACTATTGGTGAAAATGCTTTGAAGATTCTATCCTTTGCTTCCCCAGAGGTCTGAGATCTATTTAACTGTAATTAACCCTGTGGTCCTTTAACCACACTGATCAATCTACTCTTTCAGGAGTTATTATTTCTCCTTTTTATCCATCTTGATAGATAACTACCCACCCATCTTTCAACAGAAATTCCCCTTTGTGATGTTACCAAATTTAGTAACCACTCTTGTAGCAGTTAGACCAGTTCCTAACCTCCTAAGTACCTTTTAAGATTTGGCAAACATTCCTATGATTTAAAGAATTTTTTCCCCCTATGAGCATACAAAAATAGGGCCTCATATGTTTCATCAAACAATACATTTCTCCTTCATAAATTCTATCAGCCCTATTGGGCCTATGATTATTTGTCTGTGATGAGATAGCTAGTATCATTTTCTTGGCTTGATTTCTGCCTCTTCTTTCCCCCAATGTCACTTCAAAAAGAATTATGGCTAGATAGCTCTCAGGGAAAACATGAAATCCTTTCAGGACTTACAAAATTTGTAATGGGAGACTACCAGTTAGTAGAGGTACCAGTATTTATTTCCACTTCCTTTGTGCTCAAGTCCTTTTGGAATTCCAAAACATGGGCTACATGTACTATATTCTTAACTTCTTAAATGATTTTTCTAATTTTCTTGAAATTGCTTTCTCCCTTCTAACTTTCATATACAGTATAAAAATATAAAACAAAATAAAAATTTTCTAAGGCTGAATTCATTCTTTTTTAAGCTTTAGATGAGAAGGTATCAATTCTTGAAATATGACATCAATTAGTTGATAAATTTGTTTTCTCTTTGCAGCAATACAAAGTCCTCTGCAAAGGGAAACTTTCAAAAATATTTCTGATTATTTTTACAACTCTTATGTCAAAAAATATCCCAGGCAGCAAAAATCTTTGTAAGCATGGCAGGTAAATCAAACTGATGGAGCACAGGTTAAACATCTCTATTGTACATGAACCCAGTAACTCTTGATCTATTTTAAAATGACTTAGTTCAGTGTAATTGCTAGGATTTCTAAAAGAGTTGCTGTGTAATTACAACATAGTTTATTCATGGTAACTATGCAATTTACCTGTCTAACTTCTCTAGAGGGAAAATACTATAATTCCAAATACAAATGGTTTGGCCATTAGTTTCTGTCAGCCATATCTTTGAAATATTTTAGTTTTTTTTGTTCTGTTTTCTTCTTTTTTTCACCAATTGCCTCCCCTAAACTCCAGTTTAAACTTAACTAGGGAGAGAATTATACACTGTTCTTGTAGATAAAAAAGGAATATCAAGCTTCTGATATTCCAAATAATAGAACAAAATTACCCAGAAGGCTTTTTCTACCTCAAAGAAATACTGTAATAATTGTTAAATCATCCATGGACATGAATTTTGTGATGGGGTCAAAAAGGAATCATGCCAGGCCTGAAGAAAATCAGGCAATGGGCCCAGAAGAATTCTATTAAACTTAATATCACTTTCCACTTAATTTTTGAATGGTTTTTTATGGAACTGCATTGGGTTGAGGGAAGAAGAAAAGGAAAGGGTCAGGTTATAAATTTGGGGTTTTTCCTATTGTGTTGTTAAAAGCAGCAATAGAAGAAGGCATGTCATAGAAATAATATCCATTGGCTTCTTTGACACAAAAGCTGGATTAATTTTACCCTAAAAGTCAGGGAAGCTATACCTCAGACTACAGTTGTCTAGGGGACTGGGGTTCAAGATGCTGATCCAAGTTCCAAGATGTTGGTCACCTACGCCATAGAACAACCAGTCAGTAAGGTGTCAATGCCCTCAGACTTGGTGGATTTCATACTGCTGTGCAGGTCAACACATTCTTCTGACCAGATGCATTTTTGTTTTCTTTTGTCTGCTTACTTTTCTCTCTCTTTGTAAACAAAATTATTTATTTTTAACTTATGGAATAAAACAAGCATTTCCATAATGTAATCTAATAAAAAAACTAATTGCACGTGAAACTATAAACCTGTTATGTACAACTTGTTATTCTTTTTAAATACAAGTAAAGTCATCATGCAAATTTTATTTTTTTCTTTTTTACATCCCTCCTCTGTCTCTACTCTAGACATGGCTCTATATTTGACAAGGATAAATACTTAATATTTTAGAATAAGTATTCATTATTTGGTAAAAATAATCATTGGGTAAACTGGAAAATAGTATGGCAGAAACTGGACATAGATAAATATCTTACATAATTTACCAAGATAAGGTGAAAAGAAAATTTAAAGAATGTAGAGCACTTTATCTATCAGAGTAATGAATAGGCAAGCAATTTATGAAGTAAGAGACAGACAGAGAAAAGACAAGTATAAAATGGATAATTTTGATTACATTAAATTAAAGATTTTTTGTACAAATAAAACCAATGTAGTCTCAAGATTATAAAGAAATCAGAAAATAGGGAAAACATTTTTATAAACAGTTTCTCAGGTAAATGTCTCCTATCTTAAATATATAAAGAGCTTTGTCAAATCTATAAGAATACAATTCTTTTTCTAATAGGTAAATGATCAAACTATATAAACAACCAGTTTTTCAATGAAGAAATCAAAATAGTTCATAGTCATATGAAAAAATGCTCCAAATCATCATTGATTAGAGAAATGCAAATTAAAAAAAACATTGAGATATCATTTTACAATGACCAGATTAACTAAAATGATTGAAGGGGAAAGTGACAGATGCATTTTCCCGTGGAAACAAGATAGGCTATATCTATCTGAATTAATCCTGCAGCTTTCCTGAGTATTCTTTCCACACTATTGTTAAGCAAACATTTTTTTAAGAGTTTGATGCTTAAGGAACATCTCATTTCCTTCTGATCCTCATCCTGACTCACTAATCAGAGTTGAATTAGTTAATTTGTCCATAATATTTGTCCTTGATTGGGAGGATGATATTGTAATGATTTTGTGGCTTTTATGGTTGAAGTATGGGAACAGCAATATAAAATCTGGGGTGAGCAGATGGTGAGGTATATCATATAAAGAGTTCATTTAGTGGGAGAGAGAAGCTGCTCCTATAGATTCAATGAGATTTATTTAATGGGTGTTAAAGAAGGTTGAAAAAAGATACAAAAAAGTGAAAGCATTCTGTAATTATTGTCAACTGTCCTAGAAAAACAGGACTGTCAAAAAATAAGGAAAATCATAGTAAACTATCTCTGCATATTTTGCTACTAGAAATAGAGCTCTTGGTTTTATGGACTATGCCTTAAAGTAGGGCTGTACAACCTGTGTCCCACCAAAGGATTTCAGGCAACCCACAAAAAATGTAGAGAGTACTCTATACATTTTTTGTGGGCTGGCTGAATTCCTTTGGCTTGCCATAAGTGGCCTGTGGGCTACATGTTGTGCAGGCTTGCCTTAAAGGTACACTTAGTGCTTAATAATAGTGCTTACAGGTGTTGACAGAAGTGGGAAATGTACTCTGTTGTGTACTTGGACCAAGCTCTGGGTGCTACTGGTAAAAATGTTGGAACCTTGTTTGTTCCTGATTTGTATTCTCTAAGTTCCTGCTGCTACTTTTTCCACATACAGCATTAGGTGCTACATTCTTCTAGGATTTTACAAGTGGCTCAGTAGCCCAACATTTAGTGCACTTTATAATGTCTAATCATTTATATATGTCTATATATAATGTTTAGTATATTTATATATACTTATATATGTCTCTGTATGTAATGTCTAATCATATTTCCAGCATCCATATATTAGGGCCTGCTTTCCCCTAGCATATTTAAAATGGAATTTTTTATATATTCTCATCCTTTTGAATTATATATAAGAAATACAATGCTTGCACACCTTAAAATGTTATTTATTTGGCAAACATTTGTGAATATTTCAAGATAGTTATTGATCATTTCATCTTTGAAAACGATTTGTGTTTCCTGTTTATGTATTAAGAAATGAATTTAATATTTTTATCAATTAATTAATTTATTTTTAGTGTTTAACATTCACTTCCATAAGATTTTGAGTTTTGAATTTTCTCCCACACCCACTCCTCCTCTTTCTTCAAGATGACATATAATCTAATATAAACTCTATTTATGCATTTACATTAAGCATATTTTCACATTAGTCATGATATAAAGAAGAGTTAGAAGCAATGGGAGGAACCAAGAGAAAGAAACAAAAAAAAAGAAAAGGGAGCAAATAGTATATGCTTCCACCTGCATCCAGACTCCAAAGTTCTTTCTCTGGATGTGGATAGCATTTACCATCATTAGTCATTTGGAGTTGTCATAGATCCTTGCATTGCTGAGAAAAGCTAAGTCTACAAAGGTCAATCATCACACAGTGTGGCTATTACTGTGTATGATATTCTCCTGGTTTTGCTCATTTAACTCTGTATCAGTTCATGTAAGTCTTTCCAAGTTTTTCTGAAGTCTATCTGCTCATTATTTCTTGTAGCATGATAGTATTCTACTACATTCATATACCATAACTTGTTCAGTCATTCCCCAACTGATGGACATCCCTTCAGTTTCTAATTCTTTGCCACCACAAAAAGAGCTGATATAAGTATTTTTGTACACATAGGCCCTTTTTCCTTTCCTCATGACCTCTTTGGGATATATACCTAGAAGTAGTATTGCTGGGTCAAGGGTGTGCAACAACTTATAGCCCTTTGGGTATAGTTCCAAATTGCTCTCCATAATGTTTGGATCAAGTCACCACTCTACCAACAATGTGTTAGTGTTCCAATTTTCCCACATCTCTGATACTTACATTTTTCTGTTTTGTCATATTAGCCCATCTAATTGTATGATGTGGTATCTCAGAGTCATTTTGATATGCATTTCTCTAATCAATAATAAATTCAGCTCAGTTTTCTATATATATAAGAGATGGGGCCTTTATCAGAGACACTGGTTGTAAAAGTTGTTTCCCAGGGATGGATTTGATATTATAGATTTGTGTTAATTCAACAAATTATGATTACTATACTTTTATCAGGATGTATAATGCAAACATTTCCTCCCAAACCACAGTTTCCTTACTATCAAAGTTGATTCTTTTTAAAATTTGACACTGTCATTTCATTTGAAAAGGAAATTTTTAAGGAACTTATCAACATAAGAGTATTCTTGGCAAATTATAGTTTTATCTAGAAAACTTAGATATTAAGTGATTTATATAAGGACACATCATTATGTGTCAGATGTACGACTAAACTCAAGTATTCCTCAGTCTGAGATGAGTTCTCTTTCTAGTAAACCATGCTAACTCTCCATTGAGAAGAGATTTCATTTGTCTAAAAATCTATTTTATATTTACATAATTGAAGTAACTAAATTTGTCTTTCTATGCTATTCTCTGAACAATTCCCTGGTTGTATATCCAATCACAAGAGACATAATCTTTAATTTTCTTATTTTTCATGGTGTAACTTTTTCAGTTTTCTATTCAGAGTTATTGAGATATTTTAGCAGGAAATTTAGTTCTAAAACTAGAAGGAGATGGTATATGTATACACATACACACACACACACAGATTCTTTGCTCTGTTAGACAGTGAAGTCACCACATTGGATTGTAACATTACAGTTCTTAATGTGTTACACTTGAATGTGAAAATGGCCCTGAAACACAAATGATTTAAAGGGCAGTTAGAATAGATCAGATATGTTGAAGGAAATTTTCTCTGAAGATGATAAAGATTTGAGGACATTGAGGTTTGAATTCTCAAGATACCTAAAAGAGGAGGGTATTCTAAAGGAGTAGAAAAAAATCTTGTATCTTTTTTCCTGAATTTAAAAAGGTGACTAAGGGACTATAAGTGCCAACACATATGGCTACTTTTTCATCCCTATAGAATATTTATAAGAATAATATACAGATATGTCAAAACATCCTTAATGAAGGAATGAAAAGTAAATAGTGAAGTTTTATAAACAATATTCTGTAGCAGACCAAATTTTTCAAACTGAAATGTGTGGAGAGAATAAGATCCCACTTCAGTTTTAAAAATGTATTCTTAATTTATAGGATAAAACAAGCATTGCATAACTTAGTACAATAAAAAAAATTGTATATGAAACTGGAAATCTATTATGCATAACTTGTTATTCCTTTAAAATATACAACAAAATTATTATGTCAATTTTGTTCTTTGCCCACTCCCACAGCTGTAGGGATGGCTACCTTGCAAGATATATTAACAGAAGATATAACTTGATTTTACAACCATTTGACTGAATAAGGCACAAAACAGGAATATGTATGCTCACCAAAAGTTTTTGCCACCATAAGGATGATCTTCAGTGCAGAGTTCAATCCAATTTAACCCATGGCTATTGAGCACATAGTATCTACCAGGGTCTGTGCTAGGTGCAGGGGACAGAAAAATACATAATCAAGCAAAGAACAATAGTCATTCCTCTCAAAACACTTATCTTCTACTTAGGAGGCATATATAAATTGTCAAGCATTATAATTTAAAGAAAGAAAGAGACATAAAGGGATCAGGAAACACTTTCTGTAGGAGGTAGAACATGTGCTGAACCTTGATTGATGCTAGAGAGTCTAAGATTCCACATGAAAGAGAGATTCCCCGTTAACGATAAGGTCTTCTAATTCCACTTAACAGAAGATTTTTTTGTAAACTGAGTAAAGATCCAGAACATTTGTAGATATTCCCAATTGAGATCTATAATTACTTAAGAGAATTTGGCCTAATTATCCATATGGGAAAAACAAAATGGATGAACTATACACATTGACTAGAATATGACGTATAATGCAATAGACAGTTCATTAGAGATGGTACATTAGTGCAAATGTTATCTTTTAGACATCACAATTTCCCTGGTGATACTCTATGTTTTATGTCAGATGGGTTCGATCAATAGAACTACATAGTCTCTGAACAATTATGGTTTCAAGTCATCCAGAGGGTGGTGGTTGTGTGTGGGGAGCAAGCAATCAAGTGTTGAGTAAGAGTACTGGGTTAAATAATATCATCAGAGAGATATAGAAATAGAAAAAAAAGTAATTCAAGGGTGAGAATAACAAATCTGCTTATTCCATTTGCAAACATATATGGTCAGGCTATCTGGAGACTGATTATTAGCATAGAAATTAGAACCTCCATGGAGAACTTACAAGAGTATATGGGCAAAAACTTCTTAGCTAAGAAGGAAATAACCACACAATGGCCTGAAGCCACTGCCTACCAAAGGGCAGTTTTATTTTCTTAGCACTTTAAAATTTTATTTTAGATAGCATTTTTTTTTTATCTATCGTTCCTGTCTTTCTATTAGTAATTTTCATAAATTCTGATTTTTTGCATTCATTTGGCAGTCTACTGCTTTGTTGGAACTAATTTGCATGCATAAATTTAAAATATATTCTTTAGAAACCATAACAAAAGCTTACAATCAATAAATGAAACATTGACTAGAGATTTTTGTTACCTGAAAGAAATCCCAATGAAAATGTACAAGAACATTATAGGCAATATCAAGGGAGAAAATGATACAAACAAGAAGAAGTAAACAATTTAAATATTATGAACCGATAGTCAGGATAGCACAAGATTTAGCAGCTTCTACTTTATAAGACCAAAGAGCATGGAACATTATATTTTGAAAAGCAAAGGAGCTGGGTTTGCAACCAAGAATAACTTACAAAGTTGAGTGTAATCCCACAAGGAAAATAAGTGGATATTTAATAAATTAAAATACTTTCAGGTATTCTTGAGGAAAAGACTAGAACTGAACAGAAAATTTGACCTGCAAGAATCAGGAAAAACATAAAAAGGTAAACATAAAAGACCAATTATAAAGGACTTAAGAAAGTCAAACTATTTACCTCTTATATGGGAAAATATCATATGTAACTCTGAAGAATGTTATCATTACTAAGATAGTTTAAAAAAGCATTCATACCACTACCAAGTTTGTTTCCAAAGATGATTAAGGGAAATGTTTTAAAATATATCAACTCTTTTTGTGGTGGCAAAACAACTCTGGAAATTGTGAGGATGCCTGTCAATTGGGAAGTGGTTGAACATATTGTGCTATATGATTGTGATAGAGTTCTACTGTGCTATAAGAAATGATGAACTTGGTAATCCGAGAAAAAACACGGACAGACTTGCATGAATAACGAAGAGTGAAATGAGCAGAACCAAGAGAACATTGTATATGGTAACAGCAACATTGTTTCAAGAACAGCTTGGAACTACTAAGTCATTTTGAGAATAATAAATATCCAATTAACTACAGAGGTCCAATGAAAGAAGACTTTTTTTCAATCTGCATCCAGAGAAAGCACTAATGAATAAAAGTATGTGTAGAATGATTTTACACACACACACACACACACACACACACACACACACACACACACACACACACACCAAAACACATACACTTTTTTTCCTAATGGTATCCATCCAAAAAAAAAAAAGGAAAAAGTTACATAATAACTTTACTATATATTTAAAGGGAACAGCAGGCTGTACATGCAGTTTCACATGGGATCGTCTTTATTTTTTTCTGTTCTGTAATGTCACTGAAATGTTTGTTTTATTTCTTGAGTTCAGAATAAAATAAATAAAAAAAAGTAATACCATACATAGACAGAAGGTTTGAGCTAGAGTTGATTATGATGGGATGATCCTAAAAAGTAAAATTGGGTAGGGAGAGGTAAAATGGAGTAATTATCTCATATAAACAAGGTGTGAATGAAAGAACTGTTACACTGGAGAATAGGAGGTGGTTAAAGGTTAGCAGAGATGGGGTAAAAAAAGAGGAAGAGAAGGATAACCATTGAGCAAAAATAGGGTGGAGGAAAATACAGTACTAGTAATTGAAACTTTGAAGGTGAATGGAATTAACTTACCCATAAAACAGAAGTAAATAGTAGAATGGATCAAAATCCAGAATGTGATAATATGTTGTTTACAAGAAATATATTTTAAAATGAAAGACACATTATAGAGTAAAAATAAACAACTGGAGTAGAATTTGTTGCTTCAACTGATGCATAAAAAAGCTGAGGTAGTAATCATGATCTCAGACAAAGGTAAATATATATTTAATTAAAAGAGATATATAGGGAAACTACATGTGTTAAATGGTACCACAGATAAGGAAGTAATATCAATACTAGAACTATATGCACCAAATGCTATAGCATTCAACTTTTTAAAGGAAAAGACAAAAGCATTACAGGTGGAAATAAATAGCAAAAGTGTAAAAGTGGAGGACTTTGACTTTCTCCTCTCAGAACTAGATAAATATAACAAAAAATAAATAAGAAAGAAATCAAGGAAAGAAATAGAATCTTAGATAAGTTATATATGATAGATAACTGAAGGGAATTGAATGGGAATACAAAGGACTATACATTTCTCAGCAGTAAATGATACCTTTACAAAAAGTGACCATATGTTAGGACATAAATGTTTTATAATTAAACGCAGAAAAGCAGAAATAGCAAATGCATTATTTTTAGATCACAATGCAATAAAAATTTTATTTAATAACGGAGCATGGAAACTTTGCAATCAATTTACAATCAATTGGATACTAAATATCCTAAACTTAAAGAATGAGTAAGTTAAAGAATAAGTCATACAGACAAATAATTTTATTGAAGAGAATAACAAAGAGACAACATATCAAAATCTACAGGATGCAGCAAAAGCAGGAATTCAATGAAAATTTATATATCTAAATAGATACCTCAAGAAAATAAAGAATAGATCAATGGATTGGATATGCAGCTTTAAAAAGTAGAAGAAGAAATTAAAAAATCCCCAATAAAACACCAAATGGGAAATCCTAAAAATTAAAGGTGAGATCAACAAAATGGAATGGAATAAAATCACTGAATTAATAAATAAAAGAAGGAGTTAGTTTTATAAAAAAAACAATAAAGTAGATGTCATTGGTTCATGATATTAGAAAGGAAAGAGAAGAAAACTAAATCACTAGTATCAAAAATAAAAACAGTGAATACACCAATAATGAAGATGAAATCAAAACAACTATTGGGAGTCATTTTGCCCAATCATATGCTAATAAACGTAACAATTTAAGTGAAATGGAAGAATATTTTCAAAAATATAAACTGTCTAGATTAACAGATGAGGAAATACAATATTTAAATAACCCTATTTTAGAGAACTAAATTGAATAGGCCATAAATGAACTTAAAAAAAAAAAAGCCTCTGGAACAGATGGATTTACAAATAATTCTACCAAACATTTAAAGATCAACTAACTCCAGTATTTAAAAATTTGGAATAATAGAAAAAGGAGTCCTATTAAACTTCTTTTATGAAACAGATATGATGCTGGTAACTAAACAAGGAAGAGCAAAAACAGAGAAAGAAAATTATAGCTCTATTTCATTGATGAAAATGAATGCAAAAATCCTAAATAAAATATTAGCTGGGAGACTACAATGATATTACAAAGATTATCCATTGTGACTAAGTGGGATTTATATCAAGAATGAAGGGATGGTTTAATATACGGAAAACTAATAACCTAATTGATTATATCAATAACAAAAGTAAGAACAATACGGTGATATCAACAGATGCAGAAAAAACTTTTGGCAAAATAATTTCTGATAAAATCACTTGAAAACATAGGTATAAGTATAAATGGATTTTTTCTCTAAAAGAATAAAAATCTACCTAAAACTATCAGCAAGCGTTATTTGTAATGGGAATAAACTAGAAGTCTTCTGAAAAGATTAGGGTGAGACAAGGGATTCATATTATCACCAAAAACTACTGTGCTATAAAAATGATGAACAGGTTGATTTAGAAAAAAAAAACATGGAAAGAATTGCAAAATGAAGAGTGCAATGGTCAGAACTACAATAATATTTTTTGAAGAATAAATGTGAATGACAATTATTTTGACTATTATAAATACTCAAATCAACTACAAAGAATATGTGAAGGAAAATGCTATCTAGCTCCAGAAAAATAACTGATAAATAGGAATATGAGCATTTTGGTTTTATGTGTGTGTGTGTGTGTGTGTGTGTGCACGTATGTGTGTGTATGAGAAAGAGAGAGAGAGAGAGAGAGAGAGAGAGAGAGAGAGAGAGAGAGAGAGAGAGAGAGAGAGAGAGAGAGAGAGAGAGAGAGAGAGAGAGAGAGAGAGAGAGAGAGAGAGAGAGAGAGAGAGGGAGGTGTTCTTTATTGTGCAGAGTGAAGGAAAGGAAGGAGACAGTTTGGAACTTAAAATGTAACAAGAAATAAATTAAAAAGAAAAAAAACAAGTGATGTTGTTCTAAAAAGTCCCTACTAAATTAAAAAAATTAAGTTAAAAAAATTAGAAGTTCAAAGACCAAACCATAGAAGTAATTAAAATTCAATTAAATAGAGTATGATATAATAGACCAATATTTATAGCCTGCAGTTCACAATCTGTAGAAGCAAGGTAGAGAAAGAGGATAAGAGAACTAATGAATTTAGAATGCATTTGCAAATAAGAGATCAAATTAATAATTCCAAAAAAATTACAAAAAAGTAATTCTGACAAAAATCAATAGAAAAATTATTTTAAAATTTTACCTAAGAAAAATCATAGAGTTTTAAAAGTTTTATTAACAAACATTTAACAATTTGATTAAAACAAGGAAAATGAATTTCAGTTAAAAATTAGATGAAGACATTATTAATTTTGAGTAGCATGGATCTTCAAAGACAAAATAGCCTTTTTTCATTCTTGTAGTCTATAAATATACATTGATTTTGTACTTAATCATCTTTTGCAAATGAGTCTTGTTTCACTAGATTTAAACGTTAAATACAGTAAGAACTTCAGGAAGAAGTAGAAGCCTCTGGTTGTTGTTATTTTTAAAACAACTTATATATTTATTTTAAAAATAAGAATTATGCTCACTTTGGAGAATAGTGAATTTCAGATGAAATTTCAGTAGGCTCACAGTAGTTTCTTTTTCTTTTATGGGCCCCTTATAGATTCATGAATCTATGTCTAGTTTGTCCATAGCTCCCTATAAAGACACAGCAGATCTGTGGATGTCAACAAACCACAGATGGGAATGTAGGAATTTCAAAATTCTCTGAATCCCTTGAAGCCTTACACAATTCTTTTCTTGTTAGTCAGTTGGAGGTGAAAGGCAATGGGGAGGAGACCTGGTCAAAGTTTAAGTTATAGTCTCTCATTTCCTCCTTGAAATCTCTTCTCAGGGTGAGACAAAGATTAATACTATCACCAAATACTACTGTGCTATAAAAATGATGAACAGGGTTTTATTGGCACACTGTGTTTATTCTAACCTTCTTTATAAAAGAAACTTACTGCAAAGATTCTCCACTTCTTTTTTAATTTTAATTCTATTGGTTTTGTTTGTGCAAAAACTTAAAATTTTGTATGATCAAAATTACCTATTTTACCTTGTGTGAATATTTCTATTTTTATTGGGTCATGAACTGTTCCACTATTCATAGAAATAACATAATTTTTACCATGTTCCTCCATGTTGTCACCCTTTATGTCTAAATTATGCATCTACTTGAAGCTTATCTTGTTATACTTCATCTATAAGATATATGCTCTAAGATATCATACTATAAGATAGATATTCATCTACATCTAGTTTTTGCCACATTACCTTAGAGTTTTCCAGCAGTTTACATCAAAGAGTGAGTTCTTTCCCTAATACTTGGATCTCATTTAATTATTAAGATCAATATTAAGTTGTTTTAAACACGATTTAATTTTTCGGGGAATTCTTAATGAATTTTTGTCCAACATGCATTTTTAAAAACTTTGCCTGTAGATGGCTTTGAGTAATTTTCTTCTACATTTATGTGCTGTTTCCCTATCATTATAAAATTTTTTATCATGGGATACCTATTTAATTTGCTCACTTTTCCACTGTACTTCTTGACTTTGAATATATTGGTGCTGGGACTTGCCTACTTGTTGAAATAATGTCTCATTTGAGTTTCTATCCTCTGACATCCTTTTGTTGCTTTCACAGCATGAGCTAGGGTGCTGAAAATTCTTAGTTCTCCCAATGTGATGTGATCTGGATCACAGTCTCCTCTGTTCTGAATTTTGCAAGTTCCGGATCCATATTTTGGTCTGTTGGATTGGTTTTGATTGGGAGTTTGCACAAGCAAATAGATTGCTGCTAGACCCAGACTCAAATTTTAGCCTGCTGGAATGATCTGCAGATTCAGAGTGACTGGATTGTACTTTCCCCTTTGATCTGAAATTCATGTCCTAGTTATAAGCTAGGAATGAGTTCCTACTCTGCTCCTGTAATCCTGTAAAACTTCTATTTGCTTCCAGATATGTTCTTTGCTCAATACACAGCTAGGATTCACTAGGAACTGCTCTTCTTCATCAACCCTAAATGTAGATCCTCTATTAGTCTATCTTGGAAATGAGTATTGGCCAACAAAGTTGACAGGCAGCTACTATTCTTGTACTTTTTGCTTGTTGAGGATCTTTCCTCCCAGTACTTTCTGTCCTGATGTCCAGTCCTTTTTCAGACCTTGTGTATTGAAATGCTCCAAATGTGGCTCACTCCTGACTAGATCCATAATTTTATCTGTCTCCCTAAAAGATGCAATGGACTGGAAAAATGACTCACTCTGACTTTTTCTTGGATTTTTTCTCAGAATTGGGTCTAGTGCACTTTCTTGATCTTTATGAAGGTGGTTTGGTGGAGGGAGCTATGTTGTACTTCTGCTCTATCACCTTGACTCCCTGTCCTAAACCACTTCCTGACTAAAAACCACTTCACTTTAGTCTGTTTTTGGCCTCTACAAGAAGACTGTGTAAAATTATTTGGGGTTCTTATATTTTTATTCTAGTTGTTTCAATGAAGCTATCAGTAGGGATATCAGCTAATCATGTAATCTTCAGTACCCTAGAAAGCAGAAAGGATAGTAATATTGATATTAGGAATGAAGGAAAGAGAAGGTATGAATTTACATATATATTATTTATATATATTATATATATATATATATACACACAAGTAAATATGAAAACATCAATGGAAAGTATACACACACACTATATATATATGCATATATATGCCTATATACTTATATTTGTATAGACACATAAATAATATTAGGAGGAAGTTCAGAAAAGGATAGAAGTAGATTAATGTTGGCATTACCATGTTAATTGAAATTTAGGACAAAAACAACAAGGTGAATGATTGATAATTTCATATGCAATCCTCTTTCTCTAGTCTTGTTTATTTTTGGAAATGTACAAGTTTATTGAGGATTCTCAAATTCTTAATAAAAATCTTAACAAATAAAAGTAAGGAGCATGTATAGAGAGAAGATCAGTTGGTCTTAGGTCCTCAATTTTTTATTCAGCAGTTGGAATTCTTCAGTATATTTGTAGGGTGTTTAACTAGAACCATTAATGAGTTTTTAACCTCTGTTCCTAGAGACCTGGAAACACAGAGTTGCTTTGTTAATGTAGAGAAGTAGAGAGAAGCAGAGGTATTAGATTAAGTATCACTGAATTATGAAAGAGTCAGGGACATGTGAATAAAGGAGTCTGATGAGCCAGGTTATGAGAGAAGTGCAGATCAAAAGTAGAACATGTTTATAACCCGTACATGAATAACTGAAAAACTTTATTCTACCTCCTGGAATAACCAGACAATAATTCAGAGGTCAGATGAGTAGGATGGAATAATGGGATTACTGTGGCAAATACCCTCTTATCAGGTGATACACAGCCAGGTGGCACAATGGATAGAGCACTAAGCCTGGAGACAAGAAGACGAGTTCAAATCTGGACTCAGACACTTACTACTTTTGTGATCTCCTCAGAAAGTCACTTAACTGCTGCTCAACTTAGTTTCTTCATTTGTAAAATGAGTTGGAGAAGGAAAAAGCAAACTACTCCAGTATCTTAGCCAAGAAAACCCCAAATGAGATCACAAAGAGTTAGACATGACTGAAATGACTGAACAACAAAGATGCACACACTGATGAATTTTAGTACTGTTGATCTGAACTAGAAGGCTGAAAAGATACAGGGAGAGATGGCAGCAAATTCTTTAACTCATCAGAAACAATGTCAGCCTTGCTGTGTGTTGTATGAATCCATGGAGTGGCAGCTGTGTAGGTTGTCAAACTTCCTGACTCCAGATTCAGCATTTTATACCCTGAGCCATCTAACTTCCTAAATAGCTGCAAGAGTGAACTGAAGTGAAAAAAAAAGTGAGTAAGCACCAAAAGAGTTGGCATTGGAGAAAGGCCATCAAAAAGGATAAGCCCAGTTAATTAATCAGACCATGCCAATGGAGGTGAAATGAAGTGTTATTAAGTAGTAGTCTTACAAAATTTGATTATGTTCCAAGGAGGCTAGAATATTAACTTCCCAACTGACTGTACTAGAAAACCACTATGTTAAACCACTGAATTATGTTTTAATCTGAATTGAATGTTATATTCTCTTATGCTTAACATTCTTCTTTTCACAAAAAACTATCTATTTCATAACTAGTTTGCACAAACTACCTGTGTCATAGCTGGTTCATGTGTGTATCCTGGGTATCTTTTTCACTCTCCTATTTAAATTTTTGAACTAGTAATTATTTCTATAACTAGCAATTTTACAATTAGCAATTTTCTTGGAACACTGATGTGGGAAAAATGGGACAACTTTTCCACTAAGGTGAAAGAAATGAATGTGGAGGATTGGTCATTTTTTTTTTCCAGCTCCCACTAATTCTCCACTCCCCCAAAACAAAAAACAAAACAGAACCCTGACAAGGAACTGTGTACAAGATGTGCACATCAATTATAGGTGTTTTTTTTTCTATAGGACAAGAAAGCAAGAAGATCCACTAGGTCAGGCAGTTAATCAATCCAAACACATTTACTAATCACCTATTGTATGTTAGACATGTTTAACAATGGAGATACAAGAAAAGGAAAATGACATTCCCTGTCCTTAAGGAGCTTACAATTCAATGAGAATGATAATAAGCAAACAAATATGAACTAGACATAGGATAAACAGAAAGCAAATAAGAAAGAGAAGGCATTATAATTAAGAGGTATTGACAAAGTATTTCTGTATATGATAGGATTGTATTGGGGTTTAAATGAAGAACTGGAAGGCAGTTCAGAGATGAAGAGGGAGAGAATTCTAGGCATGGGACTAAACTAAAAAACTAAAGAAAATACTTAGAACTGAGAAATGCAGTGTTTTGTTCATGGGATAGCAAGGGGTTCAGTGTTGCTAGATCAAAGAGTACATGTTGAGGAGTAAGATATAAAAAGATTAGAAACATAGGAGGGGCTAGGTTATGAAGGGCAATAAAGGAGGCTTATGAATGATATGAGATGAGATAGAAGGGAGAAGGAACTCATAGAAAATGGCCTCAGTATTTTTCTGAAACATATAAAACAAGCTGGAACAGAGAGATAAGAAGTTTAAGGTTTAAGGAAGATCTATTGTGGAGAGTTGGATATTGAGTTGATGCAAAAAGCATAGTAGGATTGCCTAGAAACAGTGAGGGCCCAGTTGAGATTGTGTAATATAATTTTGTAGTAGACCCAATGAGAATAGAGTTTTTTCCACCTTTATTTAGTAGCATGCATGGAGTAAAGGCATCAGATAGTGGGAATGATCCAAGACTGAGACTTGGCAGGATATAATTGGTGAAATGTTAAGGGTGGTTAGAGACTCAAGAAAAAAGAATAGTATAGAGTTCAATTTGTTCACTAAGGTGTCCAGATGGGAAAAGGAAGTAATATTATCAATTAAAAGTGAAGGATTTTAATCCTTAAAGGCACTCAGGATCCTCCCTCAAACCAACCTGCACTCTCCAATATGGTCTATAAATCAACTAACAAGCTTGCATTTTGAGATCCATTCAGATATTTCTGTTGGTGTATCCAATCCCTAATCTTCCCTAGCATCCTGTTGCAATGGACACTTAACTTTGTCAGGTGACCTGTGAAGGAATGGTAGAAAGGAATGAAAACTATGCTGCTCTTCTGATTCGAGAATTACCTAGGTTAGGTTACCCCAAGGCAAAAGAAGTGGAGTAGCCCAGAATACTCAATCAGGTCATTCTCAAAACTGCAAAAGGTGACTGAAACTGATCCAGGCAAGACAGAGAACAAAAAAAAAGGGGGGGGGGGAAAGAAACTCCAAGATAGGGCTATTATATAGAGATTGAAGCTAGAGAAAGGTAAATTCCCCAACGTGGGAGGAAGCTGAAAGAACTTAGAAGTTCAATTCTTGGGGGAATTCAATCACCAGAAGGGGAAATGTCAGAAAGACAACAATACAGCCATATAAATAGAAAAAGACAAAAAGCACCCAAAATCTATGGATTGATAAAACTCAGTTAAAATCTTGAGAAGCAGCATATAAATTAAAGGAGAAAATAATAAAGATATGTAAGAGATTGTAGAAATTTCTAAATAAAAATTGTAAGACAAAGGAAATTGAATCAACACCTAATAAAACATAGGACCCAGTGAATTTAAAATCATGAAAGAAGAAATTAGAAATAAAAGGGGCAGAATTTATTGTCCAAACTTCAGAAATAATAAGCAAAATAGAAAAAACTTGGATCCATGTTGTTGTTAAGCTTTTCCAAAGAAGCAAGAAAGAAAATAGAGTGGAAGTGCCACTGTGCTGAAGTAAAAGTCAATTGGAAGTAAAGAAAAGAGAGAAGAAAGGGAACATAACAAATATATATTTATTAAGTACCTACTATGTGCCAGGTACTTTATAAATATTATCTCATTTGATGCTTACAATAACCCTGTTATTATGATATTATTATGATCCACATTTTATAGTTGAGAAAACTGAAGCAGATAGAGGTTAAATAGCTTGTTTATATATCTTCCATAGCTAGTAAGTATATGAGACTGCCTTTGAACTCAGGTCTTCCTGGTCCAGCCCTTTATCCACTGCACTGCCTGGAAATTAAAAATACAAGATCTCTATAGAAACAAAGTATGTTTTTCCTAAAGACAAGATATATAGAGACAACATAAGGATCATAGGCTTCTGGTCAGGGAGGCAAGGTAGGTAGAGTAGTAAGAAGAAGTGCAGCCTATTTCCTTCCACCTGTTTCCATTTTCACAAAGCTCAAGAAAATGCATCAGACCAAATTCTGATCAGAAAATCCAAGAAAAAGTCACACTGAGTCATTTTTCCAACCCATGACAACTTTTAGGGAGACAGACAGAGAGGACTATGGACTCTGGGGATAAGATCTGGTGAGGAGAGAGCCATGTGTGAGACATTCCAACATCCAGGGAATTGAAAAAAGGCTAAGAATGGACATAAGGACAGGAAACAGTAGGGTAGAAAGAAGTCCCAGGGATCCCTCAACTAGCATAGGGTGCAAGAATAGTTGCTACCTGGCAGCTCTGTTGGCCAGTATCCATATTCAATGCAGACCAGGGGAAGATCTTTGCTTGCTAGTGGGCCCTAGCTATGTAGTAAGCAAAGAACAAGTCTAGAAGCAAATAGTAGTTGTGTGGGTCTGGTTACAGAAAGAGAGTGGAGTCTTAAATCTAGTCTCCATTCTGGATAGAAGCCTACAGTTGGATAACCAGGATGTGAATTTCAGACCAAAGGCGGAAGGTCAATCCAGTCATTCTGAATCAGCAGAGACTTCCAGCAGGCTAAAATCTAAGTCTGAGTCCTGCAGCAATCTACTGAAACTCTAAACCAAGGCAATCCAGGAGACCCAAATGTAGGTCAAGAACTTACAAAGCTCAGATCATATCACATTGACAGGAATAAAAATTTTCACTACCCCAGTCTGTGCTATAACCATTAAAAAGATCTGAGAGGACAGAAGGTCAAAATTTATTCCATAAGTGTGCAGACTCCAACACTAACATAAAGTCCAAAGTCAAGAGGCAGTCTGGAAGAATGAGGAAACAGAGAAGAATAAAGAAATAAATACCAGTGTTCAAATAAGTGTAAAACTAAGCCATCTTTCTTTAATTGATTCACATGGTCATATGGGAGAAGCTTAACACATAAGTTTCAAGAGGATAAGAATGTATTGAAATGGTTTAGCAAGGGGTGGAGCCAAGATGGCGGAGTAGAAAGATGCACATACACATAGCTCCAAACCCACAACCCATAGAACATCTGTATAAAGTAACTCACGGCGAATTCTGGAGCAGTGAGGCCACAGAACAGTGGAGCGAAGGAGATTTCTGTTCCAGAGGGACCTGCAAACCTCTCACAAAAGGTCCATCGCTCTGTGGACGTGGAGCCCAGCCCAGCCCTGCCGCGGCCGCGGCATCGAGAGGAACAGATCCGAGCAGGCTTCAGGGACAGGATCTCCAGCGGCCGTGCAGGTCCCTCCACCCACAGGTGACGGGGGTTGGTGAGAGGGTCTCTTTGGCAGGTCAAGAGGGGAGTGGGATGCCCCCATAACTCAGGCCCCCTCGGGAGGCAGAAGCTGAGGCAGTGGCAGACCAGGGCTCCCCAAGCAGGCAGGAGCCTGGATCCATTGTTGAAGGTCTGTGCATAAACCCCCTGAGGGAACTGAGCCTGAGAGGTGGCCCTGCCCCGACCTGAGCACCTGAACTTAATCTCACACTGAATAGCAGCCCTGCCCCTGCCGCAGCCCCGAGGCTGGGGAGCAGCATTTGAATCTCAGACCCCAAGCGCTGGCTGGGAGGATCAGGAGGCGAGGTGGGTGTGAGGAGAATATTCGGAGGTCAAGTCACTGGCTGGGAAAATGCCCAGAAAAGGGAAAAAAAAATAAGACTATAGGTTACTTTCTTGGTGAACATGCATTTCCTCCCCTCCTTTCTGATGAGGAAGAACAATGCTTACCATCAGGCAAAGACACAAAAGTCAAGGCTTCTGTGTCCCAGCCCACCAAATGGGCTCAGGCCATGGAAGAGCTCAAAAAGAATTTTGAAAATCAAGTTAGAGAGATGGAGGAAAAGCTGGGAAGAGAAATGAGAGACATGAAGTCAAAGCATGAACAGCAGGTCAATACCCTGCTAAAGGAGACCCAAAAAAATGCTGAAGAAAATAATACCTTGAAAAATAGGCTAACTCAATTGGCAAAAGAAGTCCAAAAAGCCAATGAGGAGAAGAATGCTTTCAAAAGCAGAATTAGCCAAATGGAAAAGGAGATTCAAAAGCTCACTGAAGAAATAGTTTAGCAAAGCAAAACTTTTTATAATCAAATAGACTTGAATGATGGGAGAAGTAGAGTCAAAACAATGAAAAGCAGAATACAGAGAAGGCATATCACAGATTAAAAAAACAAAATTAATATGAAATATTTAATGACAAAGATCAACAGCCTAACAATCTTTGTAGGAGACTCGAGGTTATTTAGAAAAAGATAAAATATTAACAGACAATGGAGTATCAAAAGTCTTTCTTTGTTCTAACTAGTGACAGGGACTTTCTGATTAAACTTAACTGGTTCTGAAGTAGATAACACGAAGTCCTGCACTCTTATTGTTTTGCTGTCTTATTTCCCCCTAAAACTCATTTTACATTCCCATTAAGTACTTAGATGCTGTATGAGTGGATGGATATATGTTTAGGACCTGTGGCACCTTTCATCAAAATGCAGTTTCTGTGTTTCAATATGATTCTGTTTCCATATGGTTCTTGTAAACAACATACTGTTGTATTCTACTTTCTAATCCATTGTGCTATACTCTTCAGTTTTAGAGGTGAGTTAATTCCATTCACATTAACAGTTATGATTACTAATTGTGAATTTCCTTCCACTCTATTATCTTATAATTGTCTTCCTTTTCCTTTCTCAAAAATAAAATGGTGAGAGAGGAGTGCACTCAAGCCAGTACTCCATTTATTTTAATTTGGCTTTGCTCCTCTCTCCCTGTCTTTCCCATGATTAGAATCCAATATATTTCTTATCCTTTATTTTCTTTTTGACAACTCTTTGAAATCTACCCATCTTGTTAGTGTTTATTTTGCTTAAAACCAGTACCTCTCTTAACTTACCCTCTCTTATTTTCCCTTTCCATATTCATTCTTTCACTCTTGTATTCCTGTTTAGTGAAATGTACCTAAGTCTTTGTGTATATGTACATTCTTTTCTCCTTTGACCAATTCAAATGAGTATGAGATTTAAGTGTTTAACTCCCTCCACCCTGTCCTCCTTGTTTTTATAGAATTCTCCTTTCACAACCCAAATTATGTGAAATAATTTACCAGTTTTTCTCTTCTCATTATATTCCTTTTTTTCTTTCCCTTTCATTGATTTTTAAAAGTTCATCATTTATTAAGCACTTACTATGCACAAGGCAATGCATTGAACACTGGGATCAAAAAAGCAAAAAGCAAGCTGTTCCCAGATCTCAAGGAGCTTACATTTTTGTAGAGGAAAACAACACATAAAAAGAGAGTTGAAAAGTGAGAATGGGGAGAGAAGGCAGTATAGATATAGGTCATAGAGGCTAAGTCTGGAGAATTAGGAATGACTGGTATAAGTCCTTCCCTAACATGATGATTCGAGGAAAACTTATCAGTGGAGTAGGGTCAAGCAGAATGGAAGCAGGAGACAGCTGAGAAATGGTAACTAAATACAGAAAATCAGAACCTTGTACCAAAATATATTATTAATCATTTGTTATAATCAGCTAAATGAGACTTTATTGGTCTACTGAAAAATATATTACATCTCTATTTCAACTTGTGAAATCTTTCTGAACTGTTATTAATTTGTTGTTTTGATTTGATAATGATAAAATTCTTAATTGTTCACTAAGGAAGAACAGATCCTGAAGACTTTGATCTTGAAATGAGAAGTTAAAGGTGCACCAATGGATAAATGTAATACTTAAAAAGACCTTGATCATCATCAGGGAAGATGCATCATGTTTAAGAAAATGAAGAAAAAAGCTGAGATCAAGGATGTTAAGATTTGAAATAAAAGTTTAACAGTAAAAACACATTAGAGTAACTATCAATTGTGTAACAGTCTTAACATACTTTTAGCATGGAAAAATCGATGATAATGCATTTGCAAGGCATACAAACAAAAACCTGAATGATGTTAATGAAGTACAGGTCTCATCACTCCAAGGCAGTTGGCAGATTAACACTTTTTTGTCAAATGGAGGAAGAAGATTGATAGTCTCAGAGAACATATTGTATTATTCATTTTATAATTCCAAAAGTATATTTTAATATTAGTATTGCATAAATTTTAATTTCTTTCAATGATTTTTTTATTACTGAGTTTTGATCAATTCTAGTAAATTTTTTTACACACACAGCCACAGCTTTCTTCCCACAAGTGTTATGCTCAATGGATCTTGCTTCAAGGAGACCAAGGCATTATTATCCATTAACCGATGGATAATAGTTTGGTCTCCAGTTTGGTGACTAGTCTGGAGACCAGTTTGGTCTCCAGATTTAAGCTCAAGTCTTTTGTCCATTTTCTCTTTATATACCATAGGAATTTTACACTTAGTGAATTCAATGATATTTTGATATAATTGGAGAAATAGTGCATTTAATGAAAAGCAGTTTAACGTATTTTCAATGTGAAGCTTATGTATATGTAAAATATATAATGTATAAACAAATAACTTGAGCTCATCTAGGTATATCAAACTTATTAATAAGATTTTTGGTATGATTCTCTCCTTAATTCTGTAACCATACTCACTAATATTTCAGAAAAATGATGATGTTTTTAAGATGAGGTAGAACAATTCCAGTTTTAAACTGCTTTGCTGACTGATGTCAATTTTATATCTTTCCTTCTTTGGTTTTTTCAGGTGACATATTTTAAAGAGAGAATGTGTCATGTACGTGTCTAATGCTGTAGCATTCTCACTGTATCTCAGACTCTTTAATATATTTGTAATATATGAATAAGTCATTAGTTCAGAAACAAAGCAAAGGTTTGTGACAATAAAGACAACATAAATGATACAATATTTTCTGCTGTTGTTATTCCATCTTTTCACTCATGTCTAACTGTTCTTAATCCCATTTAGGGTTTTCTTGCCAAAGATATTGGACTGGCTTCCCATTTCCTTCCATTTTACAGATGTGGAAACTGAAGCAAACAGGGTTAAGTGACTTGCTCAGGATCACACAGCTAGTAGTAAGTATATGAGACCAAATCTGAACTTCTATCTTCCTGACTCTAGGCCCAGCACTCTATTCATTGCACTATGGGTGGCTAACTTAATAATGAATTGAATTAGGTTTATTAATCCATCGCTGTGTCAGTGCCAATGTGCCAATGTGATATTCACAGCACCTGCAGTGGCTATGAATATGCTAGCACAGTTCTGAATGGCAAAAAGTAACAGACTCTCCACAAGGAAGACAGTACCAAAACATTTATTCAAACACCAGAAAGCTGAATCCCAACACCAGAAAGTCAGATCCAACACAGCACCAAAGAAATCTATACACAATAACAATGCAGGGGGCACTACCATCCCCAAGTCTTCCCTCTGTTAGGCTTCCCATAAACCAGCCCCCTTCAACAAACTACAAACAGGCTCTCTCACTCAAGCTAGTTGCTGCCTGCTCTCTCTTTCCCAGCTCTGACTGTTCTGACTCACTTGCTGCTCCACCTGTTCAGCAAACTCCTTCCACCATGGGCTCCACGTGACTCAGACTTCCACATGATCCAGGCACCTCATATGGCCCTATTGATGGATGGGAAAGATCTTTCTGTTTAAATTACCACTACAGCTAAGCACTATGCTAAAGACTGTGGATACAAATAGAGAGTTCCTGCTCTCAAGAAGCTTACATTTGAATGAATGAAACAACACAAAAGGGGGGACTTGTGACCAAACCACTTTGGTGGTCCGGAAGTAACTTAGAAAGTAAGGAGAAAAATGATTGGATAACGAGTTGCTACTCTTTATACTCCTCAGGCAATAATATTTTGCAGATGTTTTTAGTGATACAAGATGTAAAGGCTTTGTACATAAACATGCAGTTGGCCTATGTTTAGAAGAGACATTGGCATTCTCACTTTTAGTGGGAGAAATATGCTTCTTCCTGTTAAGAAAGATGGATTAACCTTGAGTGTGAGAGGAAACTGATAAAGTACTTTGCTAATAATTCATGTGTCATTGTGAAGCACTTGACCTAATAATTATGGATTTTATCTATCTTTTATGCTTTGCCATTTTTCAGAGAAACCAGTATTTCAATTAGTTCTTTTGATGTAAAAGTTCTATCATTTTTTATACATATCATAATACATCTGAACTGTTTCATGCTTGACTCAACTGACATTTTCATTGTGTTGGACTTCCTGTCACTGTATAGAAGCCCAGAAAGTTTCTACATCCTTCTTTGGTGCTCCACTCTTCTGAATTCTTTGTTTCTTAATTCTGTAGTAAAGGTTTTGATTGTTGTTGAAGTATCTAGTTTATTACATTCTTCTGACTCTTTACATCACCTAAAATTTTTTACGTTCTCTTTCAATTCTTTGTTAGGGCAATCTAGAATTTCTAATATATTTTTATTTTCTAGATTATGTTTTGAATTTCCTTTTTTATTGCCTTTAATTGGAAGACATGGCACTGAAATTTTCTCCTACCCTATCTAGCTAGATATTGATACAGTCTTCTGATCCCTTTCTTTAGCTCTTTAATTACTTTTTCAAGGTCCTTCTACTCTAGTGATATCTAGCTTTTGTTTTAAAGATTATTCCTTGACAGTCCCATCTTTCATCCTGCATTTTTTTTTTTACTGTGGCAACAGTCACCACACACTTTTGTGTTTAGGTTCTGAATTTTTTTACAACTTTTTTTTTTTTTTACAATATTTAAAATTAAAATTTAACTTAAAGTTTAAATTAAATGACCACTCTTGTTATAGCTTTTCTGTCAGTAGTCAGTTAAATTTGTGCCATAAAACACAGAAAGGACTTTTCAAAATTCTAGTCAAAGTACTGTCCATGATCTTTTCAAAATCATTTGAGACAGAATTATTTTGTCATTTCTTGTGTTAGTTAAAATTTTTGTAGCTTTTGTGAAGTAAATATTTCAATGACTTTAGGAACTTCAACTTTTTTCTCTTCAAACTTAAGTAATTTCTCCATTTTAGTTCTTATTTCATCTAATTTGGGCTTAAATTTTAAGTTATTTTTTATAGTTTCTTGGCATTCATCTATAATATATTGTTGTTTGATTTGGAACTAAGTATGTTGTTGAAAAAAAGTAGTTATGATGACCTTGCATATAAATACTTCCAGTTTTATTATATTACATGAGTACAAAATGAATGCATTCATCTCTTAAGTACAATTCATATACATTCTTTGTTTTCATAATGGTAAGTGCCATCCTCACTGAATCATTTCTAGTATGGGAAATTGGTATTTCTTATTTTTTAAGTGTATTTTGTCTTCTTGTAGTAACAGAACATGAAGGAATTCCATTTTGTTACTTTTACTTCTGTTTCAAGCTAATTATCACCTTTTTATGATACACTATAATTTTTAAAATTCACAACGGCAAATTCTATCATACCAGCCAGGGTGCTATCATCATTGGTGTTATTACCAGATCTCAAATGGTTCATTTCATTGGTTCTGCCAAGCTTTCATGACAATTATTGGCATTTCAAGACACGTGAAATTCCCGTGGTTTATAATCCTATCTGGTATTCTCCTTTGTTCTCTCCTCTATCACAAAGTGGGTGACAGTTGATTTTAAGAGGTTATTACTATTCATTTAGGCTTCATATTTTTCAGTGGAATTCAGATAGAAACAATCTTGGTAGAGATTGCTATCTTGCTATATTATTTTATATTTAATGCCATTCAGACTGATGGATGAAATAACTGCTTTTCTCTGTAACTGAATGAATGGATGAAAACAAATTAATTAAATGCTTATTGTGTTCCAAGCACTGTTCTAAATGCAACAATCAAGACAATCTCTTGGCCTCAACAAGTTGACATTCCAAGTGGGAAAGAAAACATATAAAAGAAAATTCATAGAAAATCTTGGAAATTTATAGGTGCAGTGGTGGTGTAGATAACAAGGACCAGAAGTCCTTAGGTTACATGAGTGTTTAACATAATGGTGTCAAGGGAATTCAAGATATAGAGGCAAGATATATGGGAAAGCCTTGAGGACCTAAGGAGTCAATGAAAGGGAAGGAATGGAATTTTTGACTCTCATGTCATCTAAACCCGGTGAGCAGTCAAGGAGCCTGGACAAAAGGGAAAAAAAAAAGTAGAGGGTGCCACTAGGTCTTCCTGCCTCAGTCATCTGTGTTGGGTTTTAGGATGACCTGTCTTAAACTGGGATAAGACAGAGAAATTAGGAAACTCCTAATGTTGGCAGGTCTTCCCACTTCCTGGCTGTCTGAGGTAGATAATGGAATAAAAATGTTGGGAAATAAATTCATCTGTTGTAAGCTTATAAATATCTTCAAAACAAATTCATTAGGAGAAAGGATGACAAATCCTTCCATGTGATTTTCATTTATTACATTAAGTATTCATGTTTTAATAGCCAGCTATTATACAGTCCTTATAGATTGTGAGTATTCGGTATCAGGATATCTGTTGAAACATTGTTCTCAAATTTGTATTGATCAGAGTTATGTCTAGGGGATTGTGCACAACAGCTTTATCTTAATAATGCCCTGGCTCCTATATAGATTATTTATTGAATATAAAGTATATTTTAGGTCTGTATTTGTAATGAAGGGATTTCTAATCTAGTAATTTATGAAAAATAGAAAGATTCTAGATTAATGATCCTATCTGCCAGATTGTTTCTTGTAAAGTATTCAGTGGGTGCTATATTTGTGTATATGTAAGCAATGTGTTTCCAGTTTCTACTATTTTCTGCCTAATCTACATTGATCAATATGTCTCAGATTCTTAAAAATAAGCTTTCTGTAATTTATGATGACAATGACCTGATCCTGATTTGACAGCACAGACCCCTCCATTTCTATAAACAAATCCACCAGACTCAGCAAATGACTTAATGTTTCAATGTCAATGTGGCAGGAGGTCACCAGTGGTGTTCCCTAAGGACATGTGCTTGGGCTTGTGCTGTTTAAAATTGTTACCAGTGACTTAAATAAGGTATAGATGGCACAATGATTAAATCTGTAGATGACACAAATCTCGGAAAGATAATCAACACACTAAATGATAGTCAGGATCCAAAAAGAATTTGACAAGCTTGAATGGACTGAATTGAATAAGATGAAATATATATGTCAAGGGATATATGTCAAGCCATATACTCATGTTAAGGAAAACAGTGAACTAAATATATAGAAGGAAACACATTTTCAGAGTCGAACAATGTGGGAATTTGTTTTGTTTGACTGTGCATATTTGTTGTAATGTTTCCCCTCCTCCTCCACACCCACCACTCTGCGGAAGGAGAGGTGGAGGAGAAAAAAAGTGCTTGCTGTTAATTGAAAATAATTAATTTTAAAAACCCTTTAGAAAGTAACAAGATGATTGGGCAGGGATTTTCTGAAATATTTTTGTCTGTTTTAATGTTATTGAATATGAATAAATATGATACATTTAAAAATAAGTTAATGAAATCTTAGGCTACATTAGGAGAGATAAATTTCTCAGGATTAAAGAGAGGACAGTTCTACTATACTTTATTTGGATCACATTTAGCAGATTCTGTTCTGGTTGCCACAGTTTACAAAGGTTATATAATTTGAAAAGTGTCCTGCAATAATAGTTATAATAATGAAGTGTCTCAAGTCCATAACATATGAGGATAAATTTAAGGAACCACAGATAGTTAGCCTGAACAAGAGAATTCATGGATGAAGAGGAAACATAAAATTAGTCTTCACGTGTCTTAAAGGCTATCAATGGGAGGAGTGATTTTAGTAGTTTTGGGGGGGCAAGAGGGTAAAAACAGAAATGATAGATGGAAGTTATAAAGATATAAATTTAGGCTTGATGTCAGGAACAAGTTCCTAACAAGTAAAATTATCAAAAAATGAAATTGACTGCTTTAGGAGGTTGTTGGTTCTCCCTCTTTCTTTAATATATCTTTTCTGTTTTTTTTTACATGACCATAATTTCCTTTACTCTCCCCTCCTCATGCCCTCCAAGAGAGCTATCATATATAACAACAACAAAAAAATTTGGGACAGAAAAAAAAGAAGAGGAACAAACCAACATAGGTGATAAATATATTGAAATGGTTTGAATGTTTGTAATGTGCAACACTTCTGGACCATGAATTCTACCTCTGCAAAGGAGTCAGTTAATGGAATGTCATATCATCTCTCTTCTTTCCAGGCTTATTCTTTATAATTTTGCAATATGTGTTTTTGATGGTTTTGTGTATGATGGTGTTCTTTCTGTGGACATTGTTAAAGTCATTGTGTATGGTAGTTTTTTGGCGCTGCTTATTTCTGTGTAAGTTATTGTAGATATTTACATTCTTTTCCATCAAATGATGGAAATTTCATCAAAAGCATAATTTCTTACAGCACAGTAATATTCCATTATATTGTTGTACCATAATTTCCTTCTCCATTTTCCAACTGATAGGTATCGACTTTGCTCCTAATCCTTTTTTATTATAAAAAGTGCTATTATAAATGGTTAGACATACATGGGGACTTTCTTCTCATCAATGGCTTCCATTGGGTATAATCTCAGTAATCAAATCCCTGGGTCAAAAGGAATGGACACTTTTGTTACTTTATTTGCATAATTCCAAATTTCATTCTGAAGTAATCATGTCAATTTATGACTCACCCAACAATACAGCAATGTGTCTTTCTTCCCACAATCCTTTTTTATGTTTGACAGTTTATGAGGCATAAGATGAAACCTCACAGTTTTGGTTTTTGTTTGGACATTTCTCTTATTATTGGTGATATGGCTTATTCTTTCATGTGGTTGTTAATATTTTGCAATTCTTTTGAGACATATTTTTGACATTTTGACTACTTATATATTGGGGAATGGTTATTATAAATATATGTACATATTTATGCATAGCATATTAAAGTGTATTAATAGATTATACATGCATACCTATATATATATGTATATATATATGTATATATACACATATATATACGCATCGATTTCTCTGATGAGGGTTTGCTAACCAAGATATATAATTAACTGATATGTTTGTATAACCATATGTGTATATATTAATAGATTATATTGTATGTTACATATTTCTATTAATTGTACCTACATAAATATATGCATATGTGATATATATCTTAGATAGCAAACCCCTGTCAGAGAAATTTATGGAAGGACTTTTCCCCTTGCTTAACTGCCTACTTCTTATTCTAAATGCACTAATTTTTTTTCTGCCTGAGATTTTCAGTTTTCTTCTAATGAAAGTAATCTCTTTTTATCTTTTGAAATTGCTTCAATACCTTGATTGATTAAGAATACATATTCTGTTCATAACTATTATGATCTGCTTCTCTTCTAACTTTTTAAAGAATATGATCTTTAATATTAAGGTCCACTATCCATTCAGAATGCATTGTAGAATATGGTATAAATTGTTGGTCTAAGTCCAGTTTCTACCAGATTGCTTTCAAGTTTTCCCAGCAGTTATTTTCAAATAAGAATTACTTTCCTAAGTAATTTTTCTGCTTTATAAAACACTGGGTTATTAAGTTCCATTGTTTTTGAATCTCAATAACTATAGGAATGAAACAAGGACAACTACTGTACCTATTATTAATGTATAAAGTTCAAGAAATTTTAGCAAAAATAATAACATGACAAAATTAGAACTATTATAAAAAGGAGGTAAATATCCCTACTTTCTGATAATATACTTGGAAAATCTCAGGAAAATAGCAAAATACTAGCTGAGACAATTAATAGCTTTAATAAACTGAAGGCTATAAAACACATATTTAAATATAAATATATTTGTAAGACATAAAAATTAACTACGTAACTGGAATTTTGTAAAGGAATCAGATGCTCATTTTCAAGTCTTTTGTAACATGGATTACTCTTTTAAAAGTACATTTTGATCTAGATAGATGGTCACTGAGGTTCTGTCAAGCTTCAAAATCTGATTCATTGAATGTTATCAAAATTTTATAGAATTCTTTGTTGTTCAGTTATTCAGTTATTTCTGACTCTTTGTGACCTCATAGACCATAGAAAGTCAAGACTTTCTATCTTCTACTATCTCTCAAAGTCTCTTTAAATTCATATTCATTGTTTCCATGATATTTATCTTTCCTTGTCATACTCTACCATCCCATTTTACTTTTGCCTATTGAGGTGAATACACTTTTACATGAATCTCTTTATGTAAGTTTGTTTTTGTGTGTATATTTTCTACCCTTCTCTGACCATTTCAGATCAAAGTGAGATTCAAATGACAATCAGCACCCAACCCTTACCTGTATAGATTTTTGTCTCCTCTGATTATGTTAGGTAATGATTTCCAACCTCTTTCTTTTCCTTTTTTCCACCTAGTGCATCCTTTCCTCTTCTCCTTTCGCTTCATCTTTACTATCATCAAAATAGAACAAAAAATGACTCCAAGGCTTTCTATCTTATTTGATTCTCTTCATAACTCCTGATGACATTATGATTCTTAGAGAATACTTTATTATTTCTACTTTTCTCTCTATAAGAAAGCAAACAAAATCTTTTTCTTTTGCTTATTTGTATTTATTTATATCATTCTCTTTTATTCATGTGTCTGTATTTCAAAGTTTCTACTGAACTCTAGTCTTTTTTCTTTTTTAAAATTTTATTTATTTATTTTTAGTTTTCAACATTCATTTCCACAAGATTTTAAACTGCAAATTTTCTTGCCATCTCTCCCCTCCCCCCACTCTAACTCTGTGCATTCTGGTTACCCTTTCCCCCAATCTGCCCTCCCTTCTATCAAACCTCTCCTTTCCCTTATCCCCATCTTCTCTCTTTTCTTTTAGGGCAAGATAGATTTCCATATCCCATTACCTTGTATTTCTTATTTCCCAGTTGCATGTAAAGACAATTCTCTACATTTGTTCCTAAAACTTTTAGTTCCAACTTCTCTCTCTTCCTTGCTCCCCACCCATCGCCACTGAGAAGGCAAGCAATTCAATATAGCCTATATATAAGTGCTTATGCAAAAGACTTCCATAATAGTCATCTTTTAAAAGACCAACTATATTTCTGTCCATCCTATCCTGCCTCCCATTTATTCTATTCTCTCTTTTGACCTTGTCCCTCCACAAAAGAGTTTACTTCTAATTACTCCCTCCTCCCATTTGCCTTTCTTTCTATCATCTCCCCGGCACCCTACTTATCCGCTTCTCCCCTACTTTCCTGTAGTATAAGATAGATTTTCATACCAAATTGACTGTGCAGGTTATTCACTCCTTAAGCCAAGTGGGATGTGAGTAAGTTTCACTTTTTCTCTCTCATCTATCCCCTTTTCCCCTCCACTGAAAAAGCTTTCTCTTGCCTCTTTTATGACAGATAATTTGCTCTATTCTATTTCTCCTTTTCTCTTCCCAGTATATTCCTCTCTCACCCCTTAATTTAATTTTTTTGATATCATCCCTTCCTATTCAACTGACCCTATGCCCTCTGTCTATATGTATATAAACCCTCCAACTACCCAAATACTGAGAAAAATCTCAAGAGTTACAAATATTATCTTTCCATGTAGGAATGTAAACAGTTCAACTTCAGTAAGTCCCTTATGATTTCTCATTCTTGTTTACCTTTTCATGCTTCTCTTGATTGTTGTGTTTGAAAGTCAACTTTTCTTTTCAGCTCTGGTATTTTCATCAAAAAACACTTAAAAGTTCTCTGTTTCATTGAATGACCATTTTTTTACCCTGAAGTATTATACTCAGTTTTGCTAGGTAGGTAATTCTTGGTTTTAATCTTAGTTCCTTTGACTTCTGGGATATCATATTCCAAGACCTTCAATCCCTTAATGTAGAAGCTGTTAGAGTTTGTGTTGTCCTGATTGTGTTTCCACAATACTCAAATTGTTTCTTTTGGGCTTCTTGCAATATTTTCTCCTTGACCTGGGAACTCTGGAATTGGGCTACAATATTTCTAGGAATTTTTCTTTTTGAATCTCTTTCAGGAGGTGATCAGTGGATTCTTCCTTTACATTAGTCCTATATAATCCTGGTCATGGTTTCTTACTTTTTGAGTTATTTTTTTTTCTAGCAGATTTTAGTATTTTCTTCTTTGACCTGGAAAATTTGGATTTCACTATGATATTCCCTGAAGATTTATTTTTCAGTGTCGTTCATGAATTTTCTGGTTCTAATAGTTCTGCGCAGGATTTTTTTCAGTATTAATTGAAATATGACACCCAAGATGTTTATTTAGTTATGACTTTCAGGTAGTCTAATGACTTTTAAATCATTTCTCCTATTTTTTTTTCGGCTTATTAATACAGTATTTATTTGTCTTCCCTCTGTCAAACCCTGAGCCTTTGGCTTTCCCCAGGACCACCTGGTAAGATGGAGGGGGAGGTATTCACAGGCTGCAAGAGACATGGAAGGACCAGGACAAGGAGGAACATTCAGAAACGTTGGGTGATAGAAATGGCTCCATCACATGGTGATGAGGATGAGGAAGGCCACCATCAGGCAAAAGAGCCCCATGGCCTCAGACAGGGCAAAATCCAGGATGGTATAGGAAAAGAGCTGCTGCTTCAAGGAGGGGTTCCTGGCATAACCAATTTGGGACTTCCAAATACTGTCCCAAAACCAGCTCCACAGCCAGCCACCCCCACAGCAGCAGCCCCAGCTCCAATAAACTTAGCTTCTATGCCCCTTGAGACCACGCTAGTTTGGAATCCACATCTGGGGACAAGTGAGGTCAAGGGACCTGATACTTCCAAAATGCTGAGGTTCTCATCTGTCCGAACAGATCTGGCCATTTTAGCACCAGTGCAGATAAAGGTCTACTCAGTAGCTGAGAGCTGCTCCTCACAAGGGCAAGGGCAGAGATGAACTTGGTGCAGGCATACATTCTCAAGGGGTGAGGGGCAAAGCTGAAGAGCTGGCAGCAGAGCAGAGGACACAGAGAGCTCCTTCTATTTTCAAGGCCAGTTTTAAGTTTTTTTTTTTCATCTTTGGATATTGTTTTAATGTTTTCCAATAAAGTTATATACTTTTGTGTTGGGATTGGAAGCTCAATTCCGTGTGGACGGTCTCGGGCGGGTAAAAGTGGGACTTCTAAATCTTAGAGTCTTACGAGGCCCTCCATGAACAGCGGGGATTCGAGAAGGTCAGACTGAGCTAGCTCGGCTAGCTCGGGTATTTCCGCCTCTCCCCGGGAGATACGTGATGGGTGGAGTCTCCCTGCCCTTGAGATTGTCCTGGATTGGAGCACACCTAGTTACCTAACAGCAAGGTATTGAGATGCAAACTGTGCGGCTGAAGGTTAAGTAGGATTGAGGAAGCCAGAAAGCTCTCTTAGCACGTGTGGAGCCAAGAGGACAGTAGGCTCCACTCCTCTTCTTTCCTCTCTCCCCTCCCCCTCTCTCCCCGCTTGTACTTCTACTTCCAATCCCTTAAGCTTAGCCTCCTTAGGAAATCTCCCCCTCTTCCTCCTAAGGAAGACCCCCCTGCACTTGTAATCCAGACCCTGTAATAAAGCTCAACCCCTGTTCGACTCTGGAACGTCCTTTCTCTCATACGTTTATCCGGTTTGGCCAACCGAAGACCTGGGACAGGTAAGAAAGACTCGGGTAGCCCAATACAGGCCTCTAGGCCTGGCACTTTTGTTTGTTCTATTCTAATTTTTAAGGAGTGTGTTACTTGGCTAAAATTTTGTTACCTCTTGCTGCTAATTCCCTTTCCAAGTCTCTTTTCCATGATTTCATTTCTTTTCCAATTCTTTACCTCTAACACTCTCATTTTATTTATGTCATTCTTTAAAAGAAGCACTCATATAATTTCCCCATAATTCTAACTGATCTTGTGGGCAAAATTAATTTTCTTTGAGGCTTTGCTTATACATCTTTTGTAGTTATTCTCTTCTATTATATGGCTTGAACATCTGTCATCATTATAGCTCTTTGTCTTTCTTATTAATTTGTTTGTCTGTTTATTCACTCTTTCAGGGATTGTTTCTGG
The DNA here is from genome assembly GCF_028372415.1 of Notamacropus eugenii. NCBI lineage: Eukaryota > Metazoa > Chordata > Mammalia > Diprotodontia > Macropodidae > Notamacropus > Notamacropus eugenii. The sequence goes on from NC_092876.1 coordinate 412,841,157, forward strand.
ATAGGTAGGCTTTTCTGGTCAACTTGAGAGATATGGGAACTAAGCCTGTAACCCTGGCCCTTTGGCAATATCCATTTTTCCCAACCTTTCTTCCTTGGTACTATCATGGAAAGGCCTAAAATTATCATCAATTCAGATGCCCTCACTCCTATGGGAAACCCATGCTCCTGGCTTTGCTCCAGCGCTGAGTTCCTGGTCAATCCTGGTCATCTACAAGTTGTTGGCCTAATTTGACCTCTAAGAACTGATTCTGTGATCTTACCCCACCCACAACTGATCTGTAAATATTACCCACTGCAATTTGTCATTTGGTTTTCTAATTATTTCTCAGTCTGATGTTTTTCTTAGATTGCTTTTGGAATATTTGTAGGGGCAGGGAGGCTGTACTGCTTCTTTCTATTATGTCATCCTGGCTTAGTCTTTTCTGTCCTTTAAATTTTATCACATTAGATTTGGCCAATTTGCTACCAGTCTCATAGGTCAGTATTGAATAATCTGTGTTTTTTGAGAGGAAGAGATACCAGGCTCATTGGCTTATAGTAGAAAGATTTTTACTGTATTTTTAAAAAAGAAAATGAACCATACCTTTTATTAAAAAATTGGGATAAAATTTGACTTTCTAAAATCTGGTACACCTCTGCTATTCTGGAGCTTTCAAAGATCTTAAAGCATAATCACCTCTAGCTAGATGCTGTCATCATCTCTTCATTCAGCTTCAGTTTCAATTCCTTGTTAACCATTTTGTTTCTTCTTTACTAATCCAAGGAGCAGAAGTCCAAAGTATTTTTTTTGGTAATGAAAACAAAAGCAAAATAGAGTTAATAGCTGATATTTGCATAGCATTTTAATATTGACAAAGCCCTTTGTGACTATTTTCTTACTTCATAAAAACCCTGTGAAATATGTAAGGGTAATATCATCCACTTTTGACATGTGAAGGAATGGGGAGCTCAAAAATATTATTCGTTTGTCCATGGCTACAAAGTTATTACATTTCAAAGGTGCACTATGAATCTAGGCTGTCTGTTCACTTCAGGTCCTATACCCTAACTGAATGTTTCTCACTTACTATCCAATTGGTCATTATTAACCTTCCCCCTATTTTCCATTTCATCGTGCCATTTATTCTTAGCATTAGTCCCATTCCATGTATAATTTTGCCAGATAAGTGTGATGGCAGTCAAATTAGGATCTTTTGCTTTTTTTGTTTTACTAAAAATGCCTCTGATTGAATAATGTGATTAAAGAAGATCTTTCTCACCCATTGATGGGCCTGTCCACTGTGGGAAGCTTGATTAGGGGAATTATTTTGTAGGAGGGTCCCAAATAACTTTTTTTTTTCTGTTGAGGCACTAGGTCAGAGGGTTATGCCCTCTGGCTCTAAAAAGTGTATAAATACTCTGAAGGTGAAGTTTTACTTTGGGACTTAGTTTTTGTAAGAAAGTTTGAATGCCAAATGAGGACTCTGGGAAGCTGCTTTAAGGAGCCCCTTGGCTTTGAAAACCCAGATGTCAGAGCTTCCCTCTCTGGTAACTGTGGTCAGATAGTTGGACTGTCTGTTGAATTCAGGCAGAGGAAGCCATGCCTGTTGATCTTTGATTACTTTGGAAATTAGTGACTGGAAGTGTTTGTTTGGCCAGATAAGGACTCTGGGAAGCCGCTTTAAGGAGCCCCCTGGCCTTGAAAGCCCAGATGAGAGTGCTTCCCTCTCTGGTAACTATAGTTAGACAGTTGGACCTAACTGTTGAATTATGATCAGGCAGAGGAAGTCATGTCTGCTGATCTTTGATTTCTCTGTATTTTCTTTGAAGTTCAAGGTGCTGATTCCCCTGAACTAGATCAATGATATATGTACTTGATTAAAGAAATGGTACATGTGATTGATTAAAGTGATTGTTAACCTCTCAAAAGTGTCTTTCCTTTTATGAATGCAGATCTAAGAACCTGTGACAGCAGTCCCCCTTTATATGTTGGGGTGCTTTCTGTTACAACAAGCTAGCACCCATTTTTCATTGTCCTTCCTTAGCATTAATTCCTATTCTTTCTTCATTCTGAGCTTCTGTCTCTTGACTTAGTCTTACTGGATCATGACTTTCTTTTGTATCAATTCTCAGTTGCCTGAATTTTCTTCCATCTTCTAAACATGTCTTTAAGAAATGATTGATGAGTTCTAATTATTTTGTTTAGGTATTTCTTTTTTTTTTCTTCTTCAGAGTCATTTTCAGAATTCAGCTCTTAAGAGTTCCCCCATGCCTTTGGCGTGATATCCTCTACAGAATAAAAGACTCTTACATCCTATTTATATTTTATTTAATTCCTTTAATATATATTTTTTCTCAACATTTTGTTTTCAGATCAAAGTATACCAGATTTTTTTTTAATCAGATACTATTATGGAATCTCTTGTTTCCTCCTTTAAAGGTTCCTATTACTTTTCACTTTATGAACTAGTTGTTCCTCGTTAGTCAGAATCAAGGGAAGAAAGGAATTCCCCTTGTTTCTTTCAGCACTTTTAAAAATATAAAATTGTCATGAAAGCCAAACATTCTTAGCTGCTCCTCTTTTAGCAGATAAATTCCTCTGACAGATGTATAGGTAGTTGGAGTCATTCATTACTATGGTAACATGTCCACATGCCAGTTTTGTAATTTTATTCCTGAAATTCTTGTCTTATATATTTCTCCATCCATTGCTCCTAAACCAAATTTTCTCTACCATTTCCTCCTCTTTCATGTCGTTGAATAATTTCATGTAATTATATCGAAAATATGCAATACTATTGCTCACTTTTTTCTTTCATTTGTCCTTCTCCTGTGATTCCCATTCCTCTAACTCTCATGAGGTCAAAATACCAAGGAGACTCAGTTATTACATATGGCACAACAAGTACCATTACAAAAGAGAGAAAAAAATGGAACAAAGGGCAAAAAACCCCACATAGTTTTACAAGAAGTCTATATTCTTAGCACAACATAATATGTTCTGACAGGATTTTTGAAAAATGGACCTTGGATAAAATGGAGGACTTCCAAGTCTTCTTGATAAAGAGATCAGAGTTGAGTACATACTTTGAATTGTAAACATGATAGTGAACAGCAAGAAAAATAAATGTATTTGAGCAATTAGAAAGAACTATACTGCAATGCAATAATTATATTTCAATGAGGAGAATATATGAGTCCTTGAAGAATTGCAAGATCATAGAAAAAGTTAAATAAGACAGAAGACCTGTGAACAATTTTCTCATATTTTGATTATCTTAAGAGAAAAGGTAGAAAAAACAAAAGAATACACTCAGAAAAAAGGAGGAAGGGCATGAAATTTACTATTTCTTCTGTATGTTCATCCTTTGTTGCCAAAGAAGACCATGCCATCAGAGAAATGTTGACATGACTTGCCCTTGACTTTGTTTTGAGTGAGGGAGGGCTGTGCAGGTCACCAGTCTCACTTCTCCTCCAGAGCCATCTGAATCCAGTAACCAGATATTCATCAAGATGACTGGAGATTACTCAGGATGAGGCAATTGGGGTTAAGTGACTTCCCCAAGGTCACACAGCTAGTCAGTGTCAAGTGTCTGAGGTGAAATTTGAACTCAGGTCCTCCTGACTCCTGCACTGGTGCTCTATACACTGCACCACTTAGTTGCCCCTACTGTCTCTTATAATCAGAGTATGAAAGAAGAAGAATACAAAGATAGAAAAAAACTATGGAGAGGATCAGGCTACATGAATCTCACTAAAATCTAATTCTGTCAAACAAGAATTGAATACACATAAAGTGATTAGTGTGTATTAAACTCAGCTGGGAATATGCTAGAGACAAGAAGTCAGGAGAGGAGGTGAGAGAGGAAAAGTAGATTTAGGAAGACAGTAAAAATAAGCTGAGCTCCATTTTCAGAGAATGGATCATGCATGAGAAAAGAGAGGCAGAAAGAAAAAGAAATTAAGTAAGAAAGGGATAGAGAAAAGGGGGAGTGAAGAAAGAAGGAAGTTTAATTTGTTTGAATGACAATAACAACATGTACAATACACACATACTCACACACACCAAGTCATATAGCATACTTAAATAAAAAGTTAATCTAATTACAAGGAAAGATAAAAAAGTAAAACAATCATAGTTGGGGACCTCAAAATATTATTCCATGATTTAATCAGAAAGAAAAAAATAAGGTGATGAGAAGGGAAGGACAGGACTGGACTTATAACTGAAGTTTTTCCCAGGTGACGAGATGAGTGATAGAATGAAAAGTAATTGCATTAAATATGGATTACATTCCTTTTCTTTCAACATCTTCTTTTTCTTAGGAAAAAAAGGGTCAGGGAGAAAAGGAAGGGAAAATATTAAACAATAGAGAAAAATACACAATTAACAATCATAACTGTGAACATAAATGGAACTTACCTATAAAACAGAGGAGGGCATAAAATTTGATTAGAAAATAGAATTCAATATTTTGCTTATGAGGAATACTTGAAACATAAACATTCACAGATAATGATGTGGAGCAATAATCAATTATAATTCCTGTGAATTCAAAAAAGCAGGGTAAACAACTGTGAAATCAGAGAAGCAACAATACAGATAGAATCAATGAGCAATTAAAAGAGATACACAGGGAAACTTCATCATAGCTAAAAGTACCAAAATCAATGACTTACTACCATTAATACCATCTATAATGCAAACACACACACACATTTACATACCACTAAGTGGAATAGCATATTTAAAGTTAACCTAATTATAGGGAAAGACAAACAGTAAAACAATCATGGTTTGGGACCTCAAGGTATTAATTTATAACCAAAAGCAAAAAAAAGTAAGTAAACAAGTAAAAATTTTGTTTTAGATAGATAACATAGATTTCTGATGATTACTTAATGGCAACAGAAAAAAATATGCACATACCTCAGCTATGTAAGGCACCTTTACAAAAATTAATTATGAAGCAGGGCATATAAACCTCAATAATAAGTGTGAAAAAATGTAGAAATATAATACACATCCTTTACTTACTATAATGAAATAAAACCCATATTTAGCAATGAGCCTAAAGTAAAGGGCTTATTAAAGAAGAAAAAATAATTGCTAATATTGATCAAAGAACAAATCTTTTAAAAAGAAAAATTTAATTACAAAAAATGAAATATCATACCCAAACTTCTAAGATTTGACTAAATAAGTTCTAAGAAGAAAAGATTTTGTTAAACACTTCTATAAAGGGGTCATCCAGGAAGATTTCCAGAAAAGGGGAACCCACACCAGTTCTTTAGGAAACCTATTCTACATTTGCACAGTTTTAATTGTTAGGAAAATTTTCCTGACATTAGTCCTAAATTTGCATCTTTGCAACTTCCCATCTATTCCTGTTATATTCCAACACTGAAACAAAACAGAACATATATAATCCTCTTCCACATGTCAAGCTTTCCAAAATTTTCAACCACCTGTCATTCTACACCCTTCCACCATTGTTCTGTCTTTTTCCCCTCATCCTAGATAAACACTCTATTGTTTCAACCAATTGTCATGAACAAAAATACCTTTATGGTTACTATTCATTGGATGTTTCAGAACAATAAAATCTATCCATTTAAGCACTAACACTTTTTAACCTTTTGATTAGACATTTTTATAATTATACTTATCTGTATTATTTCTACATTTAAAAATACATATATAATTTCTTCTTATATCCCCTTCATTTATATATAATGAATTATATTTATATATAATGCCCACATATATGTATATATACATACATATATGTATATTTCTGTCTTCCTATACCCAACAAGTCATCCAATGTAAGAAAGAACAAAAAAACGAGAGGAAAAAAAGTATTTTGGGAAAACTAGCATTGTTCCCATTCTCTCTTCTGAGGGAAGACTTCAAAGGAACTGTCATCTCTGTATCACCTTCCTGGGAGGTGGGGGAAGGGAACAAGCATTTTTATTCCAGCTCTCTGTTACAGATATTACCCCATTTGATTCTCACAGTTCTGTGATGCAGGCAGTATTAGTATCTCCATATTATAGTTGTGAAAAGTGAGGCAGAGAGAGTTTAAATAACTTGCCCACAGTCAAAGAGTTAGTATGTATCTGAGGCCAGATTTGAACTCAGGTCTTTTTGACTCTAGGGCCTGCACTCTCTCCACTGTCCCTCCTAGCTGCCACTAATACTTGAAGATATGTCAAAAATTCCGTTAGGTTTTTTGTCTGCCACAGCACACTGCTGACTTACAGAACTCACAATATGCTAATACTCAGATTGTTTCAGAATGTTGTTTTTAAATGCCTTTCCTATCTTGTACTCACAAGGTTGATTTTTTTTACACAAGTTCAGGACATTATGTTTATCCTTATTGAATTTTCTCTTATAAGATTCAGCCCAGTTATTGAACTTGTCAAGATCCTTTTAAATGCTGACTCTGTCGTTTACTCTGTAAGCTATCCCACCCATCTTTATGTCACTGGAAAGTTTAATGGTCATGCTTTCTATAAATTTATCCAAGTAATTGATAAAAATGTTTAATAGCACAAGGCCAAACACAGACCCATGACATACTCCACTGGAAACATCCTACTATGTTGACACTAAATTATTAACAATTCTTTTTGAGTCTGATCGTCTATGTAGGTCTGAAACTATCTCATTCTATTATCATTTAATCCATGTCTCAAATAATGTGAGATATTTTATCAAAGATTTGTGAAAATCTGGTTAGACTATACACATAGAATTACCTCTTATAAACTAGTTAGTAATCCTATCATAAGTAGAAATGACTTTAGTTTGGCATGCAATATTCTTGATGAAACCACCTGGTTCTTTGTAATCATTACTTCTCTTTGTATATCATTGTTGACTCTCTTTAATGATTCATTCCAGTTTTGCTGGAATCAAATAGCTCTTTGGCCAATAGTTTTAAGACTATTCTTGTCTCTTTTTTGAAAATTGGGATAACATTTTTTTCTCTTCCAGCACTGTGGTACTTCTCTTATTTTCCATGATCTTTCAAGAATCACAGATCAATGAGCACATCTCTCTGTGTTTGCATGCATGCATGCATGCGTGTGTGTGTGTGTGTGTTCTACCCTTCTTTGAATTGTTCAATGAAAGTCAGGTTCAATAATGCCTGTGCTTCCATCCTGTTCATCATTTACACAAACTTGTTCTTCTGTACCACAATTCCATACTAAAATAAATTCTTCCAACCTTCTCCCCTTTTTATTTAGTATGTCCCTTCCCCTGCCTTTCCTTTATTCTTTTAAGATGATAAAAATATATGACCCTCTGTCTTATTTAACTCACTCTCATTTAATCCTGATGAAACCACCATTAAGATATTTTTATTATGTGTATCATCATAATGTGAATACTTCATCCTTATGTGGTAATTTCTGATTGTTCACTTTCATTGATTTTTTTTATGTTTCTTATTATTCCTGTGTCTGTAAGGTTTTACAGTATTTTTTTTAAAATCAGGAATGATTGAAAGTTCTGTATTTCATTAAAGGGCCATTTTCCCCTCTGTAAGATTGTGCTGTAATGTGCAAGACTATTTTGGGTTGTAATTACATGTATTTTCCCTTTCAAATATATTCCACCTTTGTTCCTTATCAAATGATATCTGCTAAATCTTATGTAATCTTGAATGTGTTTCCTCAGGACTTGAACTCTTTCTTTCTGGCTGTTTACAGTATTTTTATCTTTGACCTGGAAGCTCTGGATTTTGCTTATATTCCTAGAAGTTTTTATTTTTGGATTTTTTTTTTTAGGAGAACTAGTGCTCTAATATCTCTGGGCTGTTTTCTTTCCTTATTTCTTGAAGTATCATATCCAGGCTCTTTTGTTGATCATGACTTTCAGGTAGTTAAGTGATTCTTAACTTTTCTCTCCTTGGTCTGTTTTCCTGGTATGTTTTCTTTTTTTAATGAGATATGTACTGTTTTCTTCCACTCTCCTAATCTTTTGATTTTGTTTCAATAATTCTTCTCTAGTCATCAGCTTCTGCTTGCTCCATTCTAACTTTCAAATACTTTATTATGTGGTTATTATTTTTGCTCTCCTTGTGTCATCACCTAAGGAATTAATTCTCTTTTTAAATCAGACCTGCACAACCTTCAGCCCACCAAAGGATTTCAGGTGGCCCATGCAAAATGTAGAGGATGTTTTTTCATGGGCTGTAACACTAAGCACCCCAACATGCACAGGGGAGTCTGCTATCACAAGTTCTTAGATCTGCATTCATAAAAGGAAAGGAAACTTTTGAGGGGTCAACAATCATTTTAATTTAGCCCATGTATAATTCACTTAGTTGCACCCTGAACCTGAACTTCAGAGAAAATACAGAGAAATCAAAGGTCCACAGACATGCTTCCAAATGTCTGACAGACCAACAGAGATCCAACTATCTGACCATAGTTACCAGTGAGGGAAGCACAGACATCTGGACTTTCAAAGCTGGTGGGTTCCTTGGTGACTTCCTGGAGTCTTGTCTGGCCAAACAAACACTTCAAGTCAGTAAAGTAAAACCTCATCCTCAGTGTATTTGTACATGTTTTAGAGCCAGAGCCCATCACAACCCTTGAGAACCAGTGCCTCATTAACAAAAGGTGTGAGCCTTCCTACAAATCTTCCCAGGCCCATTAATGGGTGGGGAACATTTTCTTTAATCACATTATTCAATCAGAGGCACTTTATGCTAAAACATAAACAGCAAAACATCCTACTTTGCTTGAGGGGGCACCTGAAATCCTTTGGTGGGTTGTGTAGCCTGTTCTAAGTCATTCTCCCAAAATTCTTATTTCCTTTTCACTTTTTTCCCCCAGAGTGCTCTAATTTTATTTATAAAATATTTTGAAAACTCTTCCTTCATTCCTTTTCTTAATTCTGATCAACCTTTTGACTAAGTTGTGTTTTTTCCTTAGAGACTTTGTGTTAGATATTTTGATATTCTTTTTATCCATGTTTTTGTCTATGATATCCTTTCAACCATGACTGAGAATCTTTTTTTTGTTTGTAAACTCATTCTTCCAGTCTTACATTCCATATTGGGTTACTCTGTTAGGGTCATGCTGTGTGCATTTTTGGAAGTGCTGAGTTGATCCCATATGGTCCTTGCCTGTTTTATCTAGGGTCATTCCACTGTGTTCTCAAGGTAATGATTGCTGTTTTCTTTTAAGACCCCAAACATGGCTTAGGCCAGGTTGCTGCAAAATCTTTCAGGCCCTATGTGGTCTGATCTAGTCCTAGTTTGTTCTGTGGCTTCCTGGACTTTCCAGGCTCCAGGCCTCAGTTTGAGTTTAGGCAGCATAAGTGTTTTCTTGCTCCTGGGTGAAAATGTTAATAATAATAATTATAAAATTATAATTCATAGTTAGTATTTATATAGCATCTACTATGTACCAGATGCCTTCAGTGAGGACAAATATGGTATCAAAGTCAGCTACTGCACTGATGGTAAATTGTTTGATTCAAAAAGGTCACCAAAGTAGAGGGTGAATTGGTGCATGATTTTTTGTTTAGAGATGATTGTCAACTCCATGTAGCCTCTGAAACTAAGATGCAACAAAGTATGGATCTGTTCTCTGCTACTTGTGCTAATTTTGGTCTAACAATTAACACCAAGAAAACATACATTCTCCACCAGCCAGTACCACATCATCCACGCATGGAATCATTGGCTACAGCAAATGGAGAAATTTTGAATGTTGTGGATACTTTCACTCACCTTGGCAGTATACTTTCCAGGGATGTACACATTGATAATGAGGTTGATGCAAGTATTGCCAGAACTAGGTCAGTGTTTTGGAGCTCTATAGGAAAGTTTGGGAGAAAAGAAGTATTGGATTTCCTACCAAACTGAAGGTCTACAGAGCTATTGTGCAACCTCATTGTTGGATACTTGTGAAACATGGACAATATACCAGTGTCATGCCAGGATACTGAATCATTTCCATTTGAAATGTCTTATGAAGGTTCTGAAGATAGCCTGGCAGGATAAGGTACTGGACACTGAGGTTTTTTCTTGAGCTAAACTGCCAAACATTCAAATTCTACTGCAGAGAGCACAACTCTGATAAGCTGGTCACATTGCTTGAATGCTAAACATATGCTTGCCTATTTTTAAAGAACTCACACAATGAAGGCCCTCACATGGTGGTCAGAAGAAACAACATGAGGACATTTTTAAGGTCTCTCTAAAGAACTTTGGAATTGATTGTGTGACATGGGAGGCACTGGCAAAAGACCAACCAGCTTTGTGTGCCACAATCAAAGAAGGTGCTGTGCTCTATTCTGCAAAGCAGAATTCTAGTAGCTCAAAAGAAACATTAAATGTGCAAATTTAGAGACATCTCCACTCCAAATGTTCATATGGAGTATTTCTGCTCCAATTACGTTAAGCATTTCAAGCTTATACTGATCTGATCAGCCACTGTTGGACACACTGTAATTTGACTCCAACACAGTGATGTCATTTCAGTCTTCTTCAAGAATGAAGGACAGTGATCAACTGTGTACTAGGCACTGAAGTATTATTCTCACTTTGCAGATGAGAAAATTCAGGGGGAAAGAGGATGAATAAGTACCCCAACACCACATAGTCATTAAGTATGTGATGTTTGATTTGAACTCAGGTCTTCCTAACTCCAGCCCAGCACTCTATTTGCTCTATCATCTAGCTCAAAGGAGAAACCATAATGGATCATTGTACTAACCCCACATCACAAGTTTGGTTTAACTGTGGAACAGGAGTGGCTGGAGATCACAAATGACCTCTGGGCTCAGAACCGCACCAAAATGCTTTCTTGTTAGCTCCAAAATGCCTAAATCATACTAGGGTTGGGCTAGTAGCTCTGTTATTTTAACCTCAGAATGGAATCTCTGACTAAACTCTGAGCTTAGAACAGGAGTAGGACAGCAGCAGAAACTATTTATGTGACCCCAGAGTGGGATCCTGGATTCAGGCCTTTGGTTGGTAGGAGATGGGGTGTATATGTCAAAAAGTGAGTAACTAGACTGAAAGGAAAAGAAATATCTTAGTGCACTAAGGAAGATGGCTTTCTGGTGTACCTTCACCTCCTTAGGTTACAGAATGGTTTTTTTTCAATATGTTTTTAGGCTTCCTTAGAATACATAGCCAAGGCATTGTAAAAGAATAGAAATGAGGGAAATGTGAAAGATTTCAAGTCATAGGAATTTCCAAAGGTCAAAGTTGTTCAAGTGGAAAATGCATTCTGGGTGCTTAGTCTTATCGGATCATCCTGTGTTGGCAGTATGTAAGTTTCTAAGGTGGTGGAGGCCACCTTTAAAATAGAATTAGTCATAGTGATTCTGAAGCTGTCTTTAAGGAGAGGAATGGCAACGCAGTTTGAGGGTTTATATTTACGCAATCCCATATCTCTGTTTCTTCGGATTCTGAGGTTCCTTATTTTCTGGTAAAATATTTTCCTCAGACTAATAGTACTCATGTTCATCTACCTCTTCTACATATTCCACCCCAATTTCTGAAGCATTTTAAATACTTAAATAAATTTTAAATACTTTAAAAAGCATTAAATAGGTGATCTTCTAAGTTTTGAACAACATGAGGTAGGTTAGAGACTGAAGAATTTTCTCTTGAGAAAGCTTATTAAGGATTTTGATTCTTAGTACAAACAATTCCCTGGTCACTTGTTAGAGATAGCAGCCTGTCATTCTATAAAGCTAAACTAGCTTTCTTGACACCACATTCCCTTAAGCTCTGTCAATTCATAAAATTTTCTGATGATTTTATCTGGGAACAGTTTAGTTTCCAAATTTTCTATTGAAATAACTGTGCAAATTTTAGTTTTCCAAATCATGAGAGATTGAGTCATCACTATAAAAGAATGAAACAAAAGGCATTGTTTATGTTTCTATTTCTTCATGAATTTTACTGTCCATTCATAGAACAAAGGCAGTCCTCATAAGAGGCAAAGCAGGTACTACTTCTGTTGACTGAATTCTTATAAAGCAACTGGAAAATAACCAGAGTACTTCAAACAAAGAAAGAAACCCCACATCCTACCAAAACATTCCCAAACAGAATAAATGGAAAAACTTGCTTCTTGTCTTACCACAGATAATATTATCTTTTGAGTTATTAAATCAAGTACAGCAGCAATCCATACCATTCTAAATGGATTTGTGAAACAAAATTGATTGATTCCAAATGTTTGCAGTTTTTTATCTTAAGGAATTGTCTTAAATGCACACCCCTAATTCCCCCATAAATGTAAAAGACAAGTTCATGTAATCTCTGAGGTTCATATAGACATACATACATACATACAGCTATGTACATACATACATACATACATACATGTTGATACATATGTTTAATTCTCTATCCTGTTTTGCCACATTCTCCTTCTCTGCCACCTTTTTTGGTGACAGATTGTACCTGCTCCCAGATTTAGGTATCAGGAAAGAAAATAATTCTTGTGCTCCATCATACTGTGTTAATCAGGAAAATATAGATTTGAAATGTCGGGGAGAATAAGAGGAAAGCCTGCAGCAATTCTTATCCTACATTTTCAGCTGGTATATTTTGACACAAAGAGCCTGAAGCTGAGCATGTGCTACTAAGAAAGGCTACCACACTAAAGAAGAGAGAGGAAAGTCATCCTCCTTTGGAAATGTGCATTTCTAGATTTCCTTAGATAGAAAGGTTAATTAATATTTGCAGCTCTCAACTTTGGCATTATGTTATTTAAAAATGGTTGCAACAGTAACTTACTTGACCACTTTGAAAAAGAATCTCTATACAATTACTGCAGTATTACCGTATTTGGTGAGACAAGAACAGGACGGGTAGCTTGGGCTAATCACTTCCTTAGGGTCTGATTGAGAATAAGATACAGATTAGTTTTACTAATCCCCTAAGGGCATGATTACTCTCCATAGCTCTACCCACTAGAGAAGCCATATTGCTATTAAGAACGATTTTTTAAAAATATATAAACACTAAGTATTGGTATCTGTTTGATTACCATACCCGGTCATTTTGCATTCGGATGTTCTAAATGAAGGCAGTTAGATAGGTAGAATGGCCAAAATGCAGAAACTTGATAAATGGGGGGCTGTGGGTGTGAGTGGATGAGTAAATTTTCCATTTCAAAGCATAATGGTGAGATAAATCCTTCTTTCCCAGAGGAAATTACTAATTCCATTGGGCTAGTGATTTCCATTCATTAAAGGTTGCTAGAAAATGAAGAATTAGGGAGGGGTAAAGAGAATTAAAGCAATGGGACATAAAAGGACTCATTTTCTCACAAAAGCACTAGAGGACAAGCCTAAGGGCTCTAATGGTAGGCAGTTTTCTCAGATTCTAGGAAAAGGCTATGTCAGTGACAAGGAATGTCATCAAAATATAGCAAAGAAAAAACACTGACAGGGAATCGGAGAAAAGAGCAGGAAGAAGACTTTTCACAGAATTCATTATTTATACAGGAAAAAATTATTGCAGGAGAATATTTATGGTCACTTGTGTTACTGACTACCAAAAAATGTAGTGGACAAGTGTTTAAGTCTCTTTTTCCTCCCTTACTAGTTTCTTTTTCATCAAAGATAGCTGTTCTTGGTACTCAAAGACAGCCGAAATACTTATTTTAAAGCAATTTATCAGGAATGACATTTTGAATGTCAGTAGGTTACTCAGCACCTGGAGCCTAAAAATCTCTGTGACCTTAAAGAAACGGAGAAGCAAGTATACTGTGCTGTCCTTTCTTTGAATGAACCAAAATTTCAAGCCTTCTCTATAGGAAAATTATTACTATTTTATTATGTTTCTGGTCGCATTGAGAATAGAAGAGGAAAGTGAGGTGATACAGGTTGCTTCCTATATAACCCAAATTTTTTAGTATTTTTTGTCTAATAGGATAGTGAGAAATACGACAGTATTCAAAATGGAATACTTACTAGTTACTGTCAACTTTTTTTCTATAACTTGATGTCAACCAGTCTTTATATGTTAAAGGTTTGGGAATTTATCTTGTTCATTAAAAGAAATCTCAGAATAAAACATTTTCTGTCATGGTAATGTAGCTAATAAATGTCAGAAACAAGGTTTGAATCCTAGACTTTCCAACTCTTAAGTCTTACACAGCTATTTAGAATATCACCAATACCTCTAATTACCAGTTACAGATATCTTGGATAAAAGTCAATGCCATTAGTTAACCTTTTTCACAATGTTGACTGCAGCTGACAGTGAGTTGACTTTGCCAGATCTCCAAGCTACAAATTACCTGAGGGTGATCCAAACCAGTTAAAAGAGAACTGTTATAACCAGTTCAAAAAAGAAAAGAGAAAAATGGAGCCTTTCCATTCTGAGCAGCTGCCACCCCTTCCTGTTACCCCTCCTCCCAGCCACTATCACCCTGTCTCTGCACACTTTCAGTTGTTATGTAAAACAACTTATGTAACAGATTCCTGAGTCTGTGCCTCCCATGAGACTCTCTCCCTGGTGAAATGTGTTTAACCCTGCTCCCCTCATCCCCTCTTGGGCACTCTACTACCTGCTGCTGCACAATGCCCCTTCCAATAATTCTTTTTACCTAGATTCAAAGACCTTAATGTTTGCTCTTTTGGCAGTCTTCTTTATTTGAATTTGACAGTTGTTAAAGGGCAAAAATGGAATCAGCATTGTAAGATGTTAATATTTCCATTTTTTATTATTCTCCCCAATTTTTAAGGGAACAACTGGTTGAATGTCCAAGAATGAAGAAAATGCCTTCTTCAAAGTCAGATGACCTCCTTAATTGCTATATCAAGAATGGGAGACTATTTGTAATTCCAAGTAATTTTTATTAAATTTGAATCGAGGATTAAGCCAAGGGCTTTTGGTCATATTGGGTGAAGGTAAGATGGGACATTAAGAGAAATGAGTTTTATGTATATATGTATGTCAAACTAATATCCTTTTTATATGTTGAATAACTTTGTAAATTTCAAAAGAAGAAATAGCACCCTTTGGTTAGATGATGGAAATAGATGAGTGGGAATTTGAGGGTCTCATTTAGAAATATGATAAAGGATAAAAATGACATTTAAGGTAAGGATGAGGGCAGGGGGAGGGTACAGCTTTTATGATATTTAATCAGTTTTTTCTTTTCTCTTCTAAGCCAAATTGTTGGTTGTCCTTACTAAATATGTGCGATGACATATGATGTAATATGTGTGATGACATATGATGTAATATGTTATGAGTTGGCCTGATGATTTCACTGGTTCAAGGATCTTGGAGAGGTGAGTGAAATCATTCTGTCAGTGTAGATCAGTACCTCCTCTGCATCTTAGAGTTTTAGGGTACTGTCTTGAAAACTGAAGGTAATTGACCCTTTGTTGAATGGATTTCTTGAATGCAGCTGACTGTGAGTTGACTTTGCCAGATCTCGGAGCTACAAATTGCCTTGTTGTAGTCAGAGCTACAACATTCCTTCAAGTGTTAAACAAGATAGCCACTGAGGTCCCTCTCAACTCTCAAATTCTATGATACTCTTACAGTATAATATGATATATGATTATATACATAAGATATTTGTGATATACTCCACTACTTTTATATCACTACATTATATATAATAGACAATAAAATCGTGGTGTAATATACCTTCTAACATTATTTCACAAGATCTAAGCGTATATATTTGTATCTCATATATTACAATATGTTATAATTATATTCTACACACATACATGTATATATTTGAACACTATACTTACACTAGTATACTTTATTTTACAAATACATGTATAATAGAATATGGTTATTAAGTAATGTAATACGACATATAACTATATATGTCTATATGTCAAAATATAACAGCATGAATATGATATAATGTGATTATTTTACATAAATAATATATTATATGTACAATAATATGATATGATATAGTTTAGCATGTCATACCATCTTTTATCATTTCATGTATATTCAGATTATATTATCGCAGAACCACAGAACTTGTATTGAAAGTTGTACATATAATATCCAAATATGTATGAACATATACATATATCATTAAAATAATATAGTAATAATGAGCATTTATATAATGCTTAAGCTTTACAAAGTACTTTACATATTCATACATTCAATACTTTACATAGTCATACATTTAATATTCACAAAAACCCGGTGCTGTAGGTATTAACCTAAATTTACAAATGAGGAAATTGAGGCAGACAGAGTGACTTAACCAGGGTCACACATATGGAGACTATCCAAGGCTATATTTGAACTGAGATCTTTCTGATTTAAAGTCTAACACTATCCACTGGACCACCTAACTGCCTCATATTTCACTGAACAGGATCTCATTTGCTGGGTGTTTTCTCTTCTCCCTTCCCCTGAATCGAGCATTACTCAAATACCTTCTGCTGCAATCTCCTCCTTCAACCTTTCGCATGGAGAGGTGGTCTTTCAGCCCTCTCTATGTGCATGTGATCCCATTTCATCTCATCTTTTGCATCAGATTTCTCCCTTTTCATTCTCATTCTCTCATTTGCTTCAATCTCTTCATCTCCTACCTCCTCTAGTGCTTACAAACACACCCAAGTACATCCCATCCTCAAGAAAAAAACAAAGAAAAAACCCCTCACTTGATCAATATATCCCTACTAATTGTGGTCCCATATCTTTCTTCCCCTTTTTATGGCTGAACTCCTTGAGAAGGTCATTTGCAATTTTGATCTCTATTTCCTTTCCTCTCACTTTTTAAACTCTCCGCAGTCTGGTTTCCAGCTTCATCATTCAGTTGAAACTTCTCTCTCAATTTGGAACTATACTCTAAGGGCTATAAAATTATGCATGCCCTTTAACCTACTACTACTACTATTTTGTTATAAGAAATGATGAACAGGATGCTCTCAGAAAAACCTGGAAAGACTTACATGAACCGATACGAAACGAAATGTACTGGTACAAAGTAACAACAATACTGTAAGATGATCAGCGGTTAATGACTTAGCTATTCTCAGTAAAAGAAAGATACAAGACAACTCTGAAGAACTTATGATGAAAAATGCTATCCATCCTCAGAGAAAGACCTGATGTTACCTGAATTTAGATTGAAACACACTATTTAAACTTTGTTTTTCTTGAGGGCTTTTTTTCATGGTCTATGTTTTCTTTCACAACCTGACTATTAGGGAAATACACATGTATAACCTATATCAAATTGCTTGCCTTTTCAATGAGGGGTTGGGGGAGACTGAAGAAGGGGAGCAAATCTGGAACTCAAAGTTTTAAAAATAAATATTAAAAATTGCCTTCACATGCAACTGGGGAAAAAATACCAACCAAATAAAAAAAGGAAACTGCTCTCTCCAAAATATCAATGATTTCTTCCCTGACAAATATAATGTCCTTTTCTGCATACTCATGCATCTTGACTTCTCTTCAACCTTTAATAAAATTGATTACCATCTACTTGATATTCTCCTCTCTCAAGTTTTTCATGACACTGCTTTTTCCTACCTATTTGATTTTTCTCTCTCCATCTTTTTTTTTTTTTTTTTTGGCTAGATCTTCATCCAGGTCACACCCACTAATTGTGAATGTCCACTGAATTCTCAGTATTGAGCCCTTGTCTTTTTCTATTCTGTTTTGTTTTGTGGTTCCATAAGCTCCCATGGATGCAATGATGACATTTGTGCCAATGATTCTGAGATCTATTCATCCAAGCCTAAATGTCAGTTTCACATCTCTTGCTACCAGTGGAAATCTTAAACTGGATATTCAATATTCATCTTCAACATATGCTTAAAAAACGAACTCATTATCTTTGTCTCTAAATAACCCTCTTTTCCAAACTTCTCTATTGATGTCAGGGGAAATGGCTCTAAATTTTACAAATTTGATTCTGTTCCCTATATATTTGAAAAATGAAGTCTTTATCAGAGAAACATTAAAATTTCCCCACTTTTCCTGCTTTTCATAAAAATTTTGGTTACATTGGTTTTGTTTGTGCAAAATCTTTTTAATTTCATGTAACAAAATCATCCATTTTGTTTCCTGTACTCTTCTCTCTTTTGGTCAAAAATACATTTTTTATTTATAGATCTAACAGGTAAAAATTTCCATGCCTTCTTAATTGTCTTATGATATCACCCTTCAAGTCTTTTTGACCTTGTCTTGGTACACAGTGTGAAATGTGAGTCTATGCATAGCTTCTGCCAAAGTAGCCTCCAGTTTTTCCAGAAAATTTTTGGCAAGTGTTAAGTTCTTCCCCCCAAAGCTTGAATTTTCTGATTTTTCAAACACTAGGTTATTATATTCACTGTATACCAAATATTCTTCACTAACCTCTATTTCTTAGGTCATGTCAGATGGTTTTCTTGATTATTCTTTATTATAAAGTTTAAAATCTGGTACTGCTACTCTATCTTCCTTCACATTTTTAAATTTGGTTCCCTTAACATTTTTGACCATTTGTTTGTTATTATTTTTTCTAGTTCTATAAAATAATTATTTAGGAGGTTGATTAGCTTAGCACTGAAGAAGTCAATTAATTTAGGGAGAATTGCCATTTTTATTATATTGATTTGACTTATGCACGAACAATGAATAATTTCCCCATTTTTCAGACCTCTCTGAAATTTTTTTGAAAATTTTTTTTTAATTACTGGGTTTGTCTTTGCAGGTAGACTTCCAAGTATTTCACAGTCTCTACACTTATTCTTTTTTTTTTAATTTTAATTTTTAATTTTAATTTTTATTTTTTTCCTTCTTTCTTTCTTTATTTAACTTTTAACATTCATTTTCACAAAATTTTGGGTTCCAAATTTTTTCTCTTTTTGTCCCCTCCCCCCACCCCAAAACACTGAGCTTTCTAATGGCCCCTGTCTGCCAATCTGCCCTCTCTTCTATCATCCCTCTCTGCCCTTGTCTCCATCCTATACCCCTTTACCTGTATTTCTTATTTCCTAGTGGCAAGAACAGTACTCAACAGTTGTTCCTAAAACTTTGAGATCCAACTTCTCTTCCTCCCTCCCTCCTGACCCCTTCCCTTTTGAAGGCAAGCAATTAAATATAAGCCAAATCTGTGTAGTTTTGCAAATGACTTCCATAATAGTAATGTTGTGTAAGAACTATATTTCCCTCCATCCTATCCTGTCCCCCATTACTTCTGTTCTCTCTTTTGATCCTGTCCCTCCCTATGAGTGTTGACCTCAAATTGCTCCCTCCTCCCCATGCCCTCCCTTCCATCATCCCCCCTACCCTGCTTATCCCCTTATCCCCCACTTTCCTGTATTGTAAGATAGGTTTTCATACCAAAATGAGTATGCATTTTCTTCCTTCCTTTAGTGGAATGTGATGAGAGTAAACTTCATGTTTTTCTCTCACCTCCCCTCTTTATCCCTCCACTAATAAGTCTTTTGCTTGCCTCTTTTATGAGAGATAATTTGCCCCATTCCATTTCTCCCTTTCTCCTCCCAATATATTTCTCTCTCACTGCTTGATTTCATTTTTTTAAGATATGATCCCATCCTCTTCAATGCACTCTGTGCACTCTGTCTCTATGTGTGTGTGCGTGTGCATGTGCATGTGTGTGTGTGTAATTCCACCCAGTACCCAGATACTGAATAGTTTTAAGAGTTACAAATATTGTCTTTCCATGTAGGAATGTAAACAGTTCAACTTTAGTAAAGTCCCTTATGACTTCTCTTTGCTATTTACTTTTTTCATGCTTCTCTTCATTCTTGTGTTTGAAAGTCAAATTTTCTTTTCAGCTCTGGTCTTTTCATCAAGAATGCTTGAAAGTCCTCTATTTCATTGAAAGACCAATTTTTCCCCTGAGGTATTATACTCAATTTTGCTGGGTAGGTGATTCTTGGTTTTAGTCCTAGTTCCTTTGACTTCTGGAATATCCTATTCCACGCCCTTCAATCCCTTAATGTAGAAGCTGCTAGATCTTGTGTTATCCTGATTGTATTTCCACAATACTTGAATTGTTTCTTTCTAGCTGCTTGCAATATTTTCTCCTTCACCTGGGAACTCTGGAATTTGGCCACAATGTTCCTAGGAGTTTCTCTTTTTGGATCTCTTTCAGGCGGTGTTCTGTGGATTCCTTGAATATTTATTTTGCCCTCTGGTTCTAGAATCTCAGGGCAGTTTTCCTTGATAATTTCATGAAAGATGATGTCTAGGCTCTTTTTTTGATCATGGCTTTCAGGTAGTCCCATAATTTTTAAATTGTCTCTCCTGGATCTATTTTGCAGGTCAGTTGTTTTTCCAATGAGATATTTCACGTTATCTTCCTTTTTTTCATTCTTTTGGTTTTGTTTTGTGATTTCTTGGTTTCTCATAAAGTCATTAGCCTCCATCTGTTCCATTCTAATTTTGAAAGAACTATTTTCTTCAGTGAGCTTTTGAACCTCCTTTTCCATTTGGCTAATTCTGCTTTTTAAAGCATTCTTCTCCTCATTGGCTTTTTGAACCTCTTTTGCCAATTGAGTTAGCCTATTTTTCAAGGTGTTATTTTCTTCAGCATTTTTTTGGGTCTCCTTTAGCAGGGTGTTTACTTGTTTTTCATGCTTTGCTTGCATGTCTCTCATTTCTCTTCCCAGTTTTTCCTCCACCTCTCTAACTTGATTTTCAAAATCCTTTTTGAGCTCTTCCATGGCCTGAGCCCATTGAGTGGGCTGGGATACAGAAGCCTTGACTTCTGTGTCTTTCCCTGATGGTAAGCATTGTTCTTCCTCATCAGAAAGGAAGGGAGGAAATACCTATTCACCAAGAAAGTAACCTTCTATAGTCTTATTTATTTTACTTTTTCTGGGCATTTTCCAGCCAGTGACTTGACTTCTGAGTATTCTCTTCACACCCACTTTGCCTCCAGATCCTCCCAGCCAGCGCTTGGGGTCTGAGATTCAAATGCTGCTTCCCAGCCTCAGGGCTTTGGGTGGGGGCAGGGCTGCTATTCAGTGTGAGATTAAGTTCAGGTGCTCAGGTGGGGGCAGGGCCACCTCACGAGCTCAGTTCCCTCAGGGAGTTTATGCAGAAACCTTCCACAATGGATCCTGGCTTCTGCCTGCTTGGGGAGCCTGGGTCTGCTCTTGCCTCAGCTGCTGCCTCCCGAGGGGGCCTGATTTATGGGGGCACCCCACACCCCTCTTGACCCGCTGAAGAGACCCTCTCATCAACCCTTGTCACCTGTGGGTGGGGGACCCGTGCGGCCACTGGAGATTCTGTCCCTGAAGCCTGTTCGGATCCGCTCCTTTCCACGCCATGCTGCTGAAGCAGGGTTGGGCTCTGCTCCAGGTCCAGGGCAGGAGGGACCTTTTGCGAGAGGTTTTCAGGCTCTCTGGAGCAGAAATCTCCTCTGCTCTGTTGTTCTGTAGCTTCCGCTGCTTCAGAATTTGCCGGTGGTTCTTTTTTTTTACAGATATTTTATGGGCAGTGAGTTCGGAGGTAGCGTATGTGCGTCTTTCTACTCCACCATCTTGGCTCCACCCTCCTCTGCACTTATTCTAAATAGAATTTCTCTGTTTCTTCCTGCTAGGTTTTTGTTCGTAACATATACAAATAATGATAATTGAGTTTACCTTGTATCCCTCAACTTTGCTAAAGTTATTATTTTAGCTGCTTCTCTGGTCTTCATCAAGTAAACCATCATATCATCTGCAAAGAGCTACAGTTTTGTTTCCTCATTGCCTATTTTTATTACAATAATTTCTTTTGTTTGTCTTATTACTATAGCTAGCATTTCTAAAACAAAGCTGAATAGTAGCGGTGAAAATGGGCATCATTGTTTCACCTCTGATATTTTGGGAAAGTTTCTAGCTAATCCCAATTACAGATAATACTTGCTATTGGTTTTAGATAGATACTCCTTATTGTTTTAAGAAAAACTCCATTGATTCCAATGTTTTCTACCATTTAAAAATTTTAATTTAGTATTTTATCTTTCCACAGTTACATGTAAAAACCATTTTAAACATTCATTTTTTTTAAAACTTGAGTTCCAAACTCTCTCCCCGTCCCCTCATTAAGATGACAAGAAATTTGATATAGGTTATACATTTGTAGTCATGCAAAAAATATTTGTATATTAGTCATGTTGTAAAAGAAAACACAAATTTCTATCCACCACCTCCCCTCCCCCCAAAAAACCAAGAAAAAGAAAACTTAAAAAAAGTGTGATTTGATCTGTTTTCAGACTCCTTTCTCTGGGGATGGATAGAATTTTTCATCATTAAGTCCTTCAGAGTTATCTTAGATCATTGTATTGCTCAGAATAGTTAAGTTGTTCACAGCTGATCATCTTACAATATTGTTGTTACTATGTATGATATTCTCATGGTTCTGCTCATTTCAATTTGCATCAGTTCTTGTAAGTCTTTCCAGGTTTTTCTGAGAGCATCCTGCTCATCATTTCTTATGGCACAATAGTATTCCATCAAAATCATATTCCACAACATGGTTAGCCATTCCCCAATTGATGGACATCCCATCAATTTCCAATTCTTTGCTACCACAAAAAAGCTGCTATAAATATTATTGTATATATATAATCTATATATAGAGAGAGATAGATAAATAGACATATGTCCTTTACTTTTTTGTTTTTTATCTCTTTTGGGATTCAGACCTAGTAGTGGTATTGCTAGGTCAAAGGGTATGCAAGATTTTATTGTCCTTTGAACATAGTTCCACATTACTCTACAGAATGACTAAATCCTTTCACAATTCCACCAACAGTGCATTAATGTCTCAATTTTTCCACATCCTCTCCAACATCTGTCATTTACCCTTTATCTCCTATTATCCAATCTAACAGGTGTAAGATAGTATCTCAGAATTGTTTCAATTTGCATTTCTCCAACTAACAGTGATTTAGAGCATTTTTTATATGATTATAGATAGTTTTGATTAATTCATTTGAAAATTGACTGTTCATATCTTTTGATCATTTATCAATTGAGAAATGACTCTTACTTTCATAAATTTGACTCAGTTCTCTACATGCTTGACAAATGAAGCCTTTATGAGAGAAACTTTCTTCAAATTTTTTTTCACATTTATGATCGCTAATTGTACTTACCCACATCCTATTTTCCCTAGTTTATCCCATTCTCTCTTTTCTTTCACTCTGTCCTCCTCAAAACAATTTTGCTTCTGACTATGACCTTCCCCAATCTGCCCTCCCTTCTATCACCCTCCCTCCTCCCCCACACCTTGTCTTGTTCCTTTCCCCTTCTACTTTCTTGTAGAGTATGACAGATTTCTATACCCAATTGGGTGTGTATAATCTTCCCTCTGGAGCCAATTTTGATGAAAGTTCAAATGTTCAATGTCATTTCCCTCAGCTTCCCCTCAACTCTCAAAGCTTTTTCTTGTCTCTTTCATGTGAGATAATTTACCTTATTTTACCTCTTTCTTTCTCTTCCCCTTCCCCACTTTACAATCCTCCTTCTTCCAATTAATTTTTATTTTTTTAGATATCATTCCATCATATTCAACTCATACCTGTACCCTCTGTCTATATATGCTCCTAACTGCCATAATAGTGGGAAAGTTCTTATGAGTTATGAGTATCACTTTCCAATGTAGGAATGTAAGCAGTTTAACTATATTAAATCCCTTTTGATTTCTCTTTCCTGTTTACCTATTTATGTTTCTCTTAAGTCTTATATTTGAATGTAAAAGAATTGTTTGTGATGTTTTTATGACCTGATATATGATCAGTTTTTCTTAAGATGCCTTGTACTGTTCAGAAATAGGTATTTCTTTTCTATTCCATTTCAGTTTTGTCCAGAGTTGTATCATACCTAACTTTTCTCAGACACTATTCATCTACTTAGACTTCTTTCTTATATATTTTGGGATTAGACATCTTTTTCTGAGAAGAGAAAGTTGAGGTCTCCCACTAGTCTAGCTTTAATTTATTTATTTTTTAATTTGAAGTAAACTTGTTCATCTTGGGTTATCATTTATTATCTTTTTTAATTTTAAAAATTTAGTTTTTAATTCTTGGAAAAAACAAAGCATTTCCATAACACATGGGAAAGTAAAAAAGATGATTGTACGTAAAACTGCAAATCTGCTATACACAACTTGTTATTCCTTTCAAATTATCATGTAT
This sequence comes from Notamacropus eugenii, assembly GCF_028372415.1. NCBI lineage: Eukaryota > Metazoa > Chordata > Mammalia > Diprotodontia > Macropodidae > Notamacropus > Notamacropus eugenii. The sequence continues at coordinate 412,865,282 of NC_092876.1, forward strand.
ATTTATTTTTTCCAATTCTTTACCACCACAAATAGAGCTACTATAAACATTTTAAAAAACATACAGGTTCTTTTCCTTTTTTAACCTATTCATCTTTGGAAATAGACCAAATGGTAATTTTGCTGGGTCAAAAGTATAGGTAGTTTAATAACTTTTTGGGCATAATTCAAGATTGCTCTCTAAAGTGTTTGGATCATTTCACAATTCTACCAACAATTCCACAAATGCACCAATGAATTAGTGTCCCGGTTTTTCCATATCCACTCCAACATTTGTCACTTTCTCTTTCTATCATTTTAGTCAATCTAGTAGGTGTAAAATGATATCTCCTTATATCTATATTTTTAATCTATATTTCCCTAATCAATAATTCTTTGGAGCATTTTTATGTGACTATAAATTGTTTTGATTTCTTCATTGATTTATCAATTGGGGAATGACTCATATTCTTAGAGATTTGAAAAAGTTCTTTATATATTTTTGATATGAGAACTTTATCTGATAAAATAAAATACTCCCACCCCCTGTTTTCTGTTTCACTTTTATTCTTGGCTATATTTATTTTATTTGTACAAAAACTTTTAAAAATTTATGTAATCAAAATTATTCATTTTACAATTCAAACTGTTCTCTACATCTTGATTATTCACAAATTGTTCACCTATTCATAAGTCTGATATGTTCCATGTTTTTCTGATTTTCTTTTAAAATTTTTATTCATATAAATAATCTAGTTCATGTATACATTTTGACTTTACCTTGGTAAATGGTATGAGATATTAGTCCATGCCCAGTTTCTGCCATACTGTTTTCCAGTTTTCCTAACAATTTTTTTCTACCAAATAATGCATTCTTATCACAAACTCATAAGTCTTATTTAATTATTTAATTTATTTTTTGCTCTAAATTGTGTGTCTGTTCTATTCCATTGGTCTATCTTTCTAATTCTTAGCCACTACCAAATAGTTTTGATAATTACTGCTTTATAATACAGCTTATGATTTGGTATTGCTTCAGGCTCCTTCCTTTACACTTTTCTTCATTTAAAAAATTCCTTGACTTTTTGGTTTTGCAGATTAATAATTTTTATTATTTTTTTCTAATTCAGTAAAATATTTTTTGGTAATTTAATTGGAATAGTGTTGAATATATTAATTACTTTGGGTAAAACTAATCATTTTTATTATATTGGCCCTGCCTATCCATGAACATTTATATCTCTCTAATTGTTTATATCTGATTTTATTTGTATAAAACATTTTTATAATTTTCTTTATATAGTTTCTGAACTTCTTTTAGCAGGTGACTTAGAAATTATTTGCCACCACAAAGAGAACATCTATAAGCATTTTTAAACATACAGATTCTTTTCCTTTATACCTATTTATCTTTGGAAATAGAACAAGTAATGATTTGGTACTGCTAACACTTTTTTCTTTACGTGGGGCATTTAAATAGAATTTTTAAAATTATTTCTCACGGTTTTGTTTGTGACACATAGGAATGTTGATGATTTGTTTTGATTTACTTTATGTCTTTTTTTTTAATTAATTTTTAACATTTATTTTCACACAATTTTGGGTTACAAATTTTCTCCCCTTTTATCCCCTCCCCCCCCAAACCCGAGCTTTCTAATTTCCCCTGTGACCTATCTGCTCTCTTCTCTATCCTCCCTCCCTGCCCTTGTCTCCGTCTTCTCTTTTGTCCTGTAGGACCAGATAGCTTTCTTGACCCCTTAACCTGTATTTCTTCTTACCCAGTGGTAAGAACATTACATTTGGTCCTAACACTTTGAGTTCTAACCTCCTTAGCTCCCTCTCTCTCCACCCCTTCCCCTTGAAAGACAGGCAATTCAATATAGGCCATATCTGTGTAGTTTTGCAAATGATTTCCATACTAGTTGTGTTGTATAGGACTAATTATATTTCCCTCCATCCTATCCTGTCCCCCTTTACTTCTATTTTCTTATGGTCCTTTCCCTCCCCATGAGTGTCGACCTCGGATTGCATTCTCCTCCCCATGCCCTCCCCTCCATCCTCCCCCCCACCCTGCTTGTGCCCCTGTCCCCCACTCTCCTGTATTATGAGATAGGTTTTCCTATCAAAATGAGTGTGCATTATATTCTTTCCTTTAGTGGAATGTGATGAGAGTAGACCTCATGTTTTTCTCTTGCCTCCCCTCTTTATCCCACCACTAATAAGTCTTTTGCTTGCCTCTTTTATGAGAGATAATTTGCCCCATTCAACTTCTCCCTTTCTCCTCCCAATATTTCTCTCTCACTGCTTGATTTCATTTTTTTTTTTAATATATGATCCCATCCTCTTCAATTCACTCTGTGCACTCTGTCTCTATGTATGTGTGCGTGTGGGCATGTGTGTGTGTGTGTACTCCCACCCAGTACCCAGATACTGAAATGTTTCAAGAGTTATAAATATTGTTTTTCCATGTAGGAATGTAAACAGTTCCACTTTAGTAAGTCCCTTATGATTTCTCTTTGCTGTTCACCTTTTCATGGTTCTTTTCATTCTTGTGTTAGAAAGTCAAATTTTCTTTCCAGCTCTGGTCTTTTCATCAGGAAAATTTGAAAGTCTTCTATTTCATTGAAAGAACATTTTTTCTCCTGAAGTATTATACTCAGTTTTGCTGGGTAGGTGATTCTTGGCTTCAGTCCTCGTTCCTTTGACTTCTGGAATATCCTATTCCATTCCCTTCTATCCCTCAATGTAGAGGGTGCCAGATCTTGTGCTATCCTGATTGTATTTCCACAATACTTGAATTGTTTCTTTCTAGCTGCTTGCAATATTTTCTCTTTCACCTGGGAATTCTGGAGTTTGGCCACAATGTTCCTAGGAGTTTCTCTTTTTGGATCTCTTTCATGCGGTGTTCTGCGGTTTCCTTGAATACTTATTTTGCCTTCTGGTTCTAGAATCTCAGGGCAGTTTTCCTTGATAATTTCGTGGAGGATGATGTCTAGGCTCTTCTTTTGATCATGGTTTTCAGGTAGTCCCAGAATTTTTACATTGTCTCTCCTGATTCTATTTTCCAGGTCAGTTGTTTTTCCAATAAGATATTTCACATTATCTTCCATTTTTCGAATCTGCGTGGTATGTTCTGAGATATCTGTCTTTCTCGAAAAGTCCTTAGCGTCCATCCGTACCATTCCATTTTTGAAAGATCTATTTTCTTCAGTGAGCTTTTGAATCTCCTTTTCCATTTGGTTAATTCTGCTTTTGAAAGCATTCTTCTCCTCATTGGCCCCTTGCACCTCCCTTGCCAGCTGAGTTAGGCTAGTTCTCAAGGTGCCAATTTCTTCAAGATTTTTTTGGTTCTCCTTTAGCAGGGAGCTGATCTGCTTTTCATGCTTCTCCCTCATCCCTCTCATTTCCCTTCCCAGTCTTTCCTCCACCTCTCTAACTTGATTTTCAAAATTCCTCTTGAGCTCTTCCATGGCCCGAGCCCATTGGGTGGGCTGGGACACAGAATCCTCGATTTCTGTGTCTTTGCCTGATGGCAAGTATTGTTCCTCCCCATCAGAAAGGAAGGGAGGAAGTGTCTTTTCTCTGGTAAAGTACCCTTCAATAGTTTTATTTCTTTTCCCTTTTCTTGGCATTTTCTCCAACCAGTGGCCTGACCTCTGAATGTTCTCCTCACACCCACCTCGCCTCCTGGTCCTCCCAGCCAGCGTTTGGGGACTGAGATTCAAATGCTGCTTCCCGCCTTAGGATTTTTGGTGGGGGCAGGGCTGCTTTTCAGTGTGAGAATTAAGTTCAGGTGGTCAGGGGCAGGGCCGCCTCTCAGGCATAGTTCCCTCTGGGGGTTTATGCACAGACCTTCCCCAATGGATCCAGGCTCCTGCCCATTTGGGGAGCCCCCGTCTGCAGCCGCCTCTCAGCCTCCACCTCCCGGGGGGGCCCGAGCCTTGGGGGCACCCCACTCCCCTCTCAACCCACCAAAGAGACTCTCTCACCCACCCCCGTCAGTCACCTGTTGGTGGGGGAGCCCGTGCCGCCGCTGGAGATCCCGTCCCTGTAGCCCTCTCGGATCTTTTCCTCACGGTGTCGTGGCCGCAGCAGGGCTGCACTCTGCTCCCCATCCCGGCGCCCAGTCCACGGCTCGAAGGACCCCCCCGCGAGAGGTTTGCAGGTCTCTCTGGAGCAGAAATCTCCCTCGCTTCAATATTCCGTGGTCTCTGGGTGCAGAATTTGCCCTGGCTTGGTCCCCTCTAGCCGTTCTGTGGTTTGTGTGTTCGGAGCTATGTGTATGTGTGTCTTTCTGCTTCGCCATCTTGGCTCTGCCCCCGATTTACTTTATGTCTTGCTACTTTGCTAAAATTATTGTTTCAACTAACTTTTTAGATGAATCTTTAGAATTTTCCTAGATTATCATCTTATTATCTACAAAAAGAAGTAACATTGTTAACTCATTCCTCATTCGGATTCATTCAATTTCTTTTTTATCTCTTATTACTATTGCTTGGAATTCCAGCACAATATTGGATACCATTGGTGATAATGGGCATCCTTGTTTCACACATGATCTTACTGAGAATGCTTTCAGTTTTTCGCTATTATAGATAAAGCTTGCTAATGGTTTTAGATAAATGCTCTTTATTAATTTAAGGAAAAATCAATTTTTACCAGGACTTTTAAGGGTTTTTAACAGCTAGAAATGTTGAATTGTATGAAAATCTTTTTGTGCATTTATTGATATAATCATTTTTTTAAACTTTTATTGTTGATGAGATCAATTATGTCAATAGTTTTCTGTTAGTTAAACCATCCCTGCATACCTGGTATGAATTCCACTACAGAATATTATATACTTTTTGTAACATATTATTGTATTCTTTTAGCTAGTATTTTATTTGGATTTTTGTATCCATATTCATTAGTGAAATTGGTCTATAATATTCTTTTTTCTGTTCTTACTCTTCCTGGTTTAGGTATCAGTGTCACATTTGCTTCGTAAAAGGAGTTTGGTAGAATTTTTTCTTTACCTATTGTTACAAGTGATTTATTTAATATTGAAATTTGCTGATTTTTAATTGTTTGATAGAATTTACTTTCAAATATATCTGCTAGTGGTGCTTTTCTCTTAGGAAGGTCATTTATGGCCTATTTAATTTCTTTTTCAAAAATGGGTCTATTTACATATTCTATTTCATCTTCTGCTAATCTAGGCTATTTGTATTTTTTGCAAATATGCTTCCATTTCACTTAAATTGTTAACTTTATTGGCATATAATTGGCCAAAATAACACCTTATAATTGTTTTGATTTCATCTTCATTGGTGTACATTCACTCTTTTAATTTCTAATACTAGTGATTTGTTTTCTTCATTTTTAAAATCAAATTAACCAGTCGGTTAACTTTTTTATTTGCTTTTTTATAAGATCAACTCCTATTGAATTTATTAAGTCAATAGCTTTTTTGTCTCAGTTTTATTAATCTCCCATTTAATTGTTAGAATTTCCCATTTTGTTTCTAACTGGGGATTTTTATCTTTTTTTTTTTCTAGTTTTTTAAATTGGATACTATATAAGCAAGCACCCCCACATACACAGGGGTGCCTGCTATTATAGGTACTTAGATGTGCATTTTTAAAAGGAAAGCAACTTCTCGGGCTCAACAACAATTTTAATCAAGCATATGCACTATTCACTTAGTTTAGGGGAAAATGTCGGCATTTGAACTTCAGAGAAAATACAAAGAAATAATGATCAATAGACAGGGCTTCCAGCTGCCTGACCATAAGCAATACATACATCACAAATCAACAGAAGATCCAACTGTCTGACTATTACATACATATATAGTTACCAGCCAGAGAAGCACCAACATCTGGGTTTTCAAAGCCAGGGACTCCTTAATGGTTGCCCAGAGTCTCATCTGGCCAAGCAAACATTTCCAATGAGTAAGCCCCAAAACAAAACCTCACTTCAGAGTGTATATACAGTCTTCAGAGCCAGAGGGCATCACAACCCTTGAGAACCAGTGCCTCATTAACAAAAGGTGTGGGCCTTCCTACAAATCTCCCCTAATCAAACTCCCCTTAATGGTCGGGCCCATTAATAGGTAAGGAAGGTCTTTAATCTCATTAGCATTGCAGATACCCAATTCATTAGTCTGCTTTTTCTCTTTTTTATTAATATAAACATTTAGATATATATATATATATTTTTATCTAATCTTTTGCTGTATGCCATAGGTTTTGATATGGTATCTCAAGATTATTATTTTTTTAATGAAATTGTTTATTTCTATGATTTGTTCTTTAACCCACTCATTCTTCAAGATTAGCTTGTTCAATCTCCAATTATTTTCAAAATATGTTCCTTTAGTCTTTTGTAAAATATAATTTTTTTTGCATTATGATTTGAAAGGGATACTTTTAATATTTCTGTTTTTAAATATAAAATTTTTAATATATTACTATATGGTTAATCTTTATAAAAGTACCAGAAACCACTGAGAAAAGGTATATTCCTTTCTGTTTCCATTCAGTTCTCTTCAGATGTTTATCATATCTAGTTGATCTAAAGTTTTAGTCATTTCCTTAACTTCTTTTAAATTTCTTTTTGGTTAGATTTATCTGGTTATGGGAGGGGAAAATTAAAGTCCTTTAGTATTATAGTACTACTATCTTGCCCTGTAATTCATTTTAACTAGTATAGTTTTGCTTTCTTATTTCTCTATTATTATTTTTGCTTTTGCTTTCTCTGAAATATGATTGCTACTCAGGCGTTTTTTTTTTTTTTTTTTTGGCTTAGCTGAAGCATAGTAGATTCTGCTTCAGCACTCTCTGTGTGTCTCTCTGTTTCAAGTACATTTCTTATAAACAGTTTATGGTTGGATTCTTGTTTCTAATCCATTCTGCTATCCATTTCTGCTTTATAGATATGCCATGGGGCAGCTAGGTGGTGCAATGGATAGAGCATCAGTGCAAGAGTCAGGAAGGCCTGAGTTCAAATCTCACCTCAAACACTTGACACTCACTACCTGTGTGACTTTGGGCAAGTTTCTTAACCTCAATTGCCTCATCCTGGGTCATCTGCAGTCATCCTGATAAATATCTGGTCACTGGATTCAGATGGCTCTGGAGGAGAAGTGAGACTGGCGATCTGTACAGCCCTCTCTCACTCAAAAAACAAAAGTCAAGTGCAAGTCATGCCATCATTTCTCTGATGGCATGGTCTTCAGCAATGAAGGATGAACACACTATAGGTATGCCATTCACATTTACAATTATGATTCCTGTTTATTTTTCTCCTTCTTCTATTTATCCTTCTTACTCTTTTTACTCTGTTTTACTTCTGACCACTGACTTTCTTAACCTGTCCTCCCTTTTGTTACTCCTCATGCATTTCTCTTATCCCCTTCTCCTCCCTCTTCTCTGTTGGATAAAGTGGATTTCTATACTCAGTTGAATGTGCATGTATATTTTTTCCTCTTTTAACCAATTCCAATAAAAATGACCACCACTACCATTCCATGTTCCCCTCCATTGTAAAAGCTCTTCTTTGTGTACCTCTTTCATACAAGATAATTTACCCCACTTTTTCCTCTCCCTTGTCCTTCTCCCAGAGAGCCCCTCTTTTTTACTCATCTGATTTTTTAGATCATCCCAAACTGATTGATTAACTCTTCTTCTCTCTATGTAGAATCCTTATTACTGTCCTAAAAATGATTACATACTTAAGAGTTACATGTATCATCATTCTGTATAGGAATGTAAACAGGTTAACCTTACTGAGTCCTTTATGATTTCTCTTTCCTGTTTACCTTTTTATGCTTCTCTGGAGTCTTATATTTGAAAGTCAAATTTTCTATGTAGCCCCGGTTTTTTCATCAGGAATATTTGAAAGTTCTCTATTTCATTAAGTATCAATTTTCCCCCACATGGCATCACCTCCCTGATGTCATGGTCCTCTTCTAGAAGGAAGGACAAATAATAACCTCTGTGAGTAGGAAAGTCAGTGTCTCATTGGGGATCCAACTGGAACTGGTCTTCCTTTCTTTCTTCCAGTCCACAAAGGGTACTCTGCAAAAAGAGAATGAAGGAATGTAAATTTTCATCTCTGAAACATGTTTTTAGGACCAAGTGTTAAACCCAAATCACTCTGTCTCTCATTGACTGGCCAACAATAAGTCCCAAGCCAAGCCCTAAGTCTGCTTAGTCATTGTTTGGGCCTTGATTGGCTCCAAGTGAATGTAAATAGCAATTGTTTCTTTTTAGCCAGAAATACTTAGGATCTCCCTCTCCCAGAACAGGTAAAGAGGCTATTCTGCACCTCATTTCTTGCCTAGCCTTAATCACTGAATAGGCATTGTCTCAGTCAAACAGAGATCTGTTAAAGACCTTGGCTGAAAAAGGACAGTGTCTCCCAAATCTAGAGGCATTTCCAGTCATCCTGTTCTATATCTTGCCCCTGGATCCAAATGGCTCTGGAGGAGAAAGTGAGGCTGGTAATATTGCATAGCCCTCTCTCATTTAAATCCAATTCACTTGCATGATTTTCTCCAAGAACAAAGAACAAACAACAACTTTTCCCCCAGAAAGATTATAGTCACTTTTACTTGGTAAGTTATTCTTTGTTGCAGTTCTAGATCCTTTGCCTTCCAGAATATCATATTCTAATGCTATTTCTCTGAACATGGTTTTTAGAAAGTCCAATAATGCTTAAATTGTCTCTCTTAAATCTACTTTCCAGGTCAGTTATTTTTCTGAGGAGATATTTCACAATTTCTTCTAATTTTAATTTCTTTTGACCTTCTTTTATTTTTTTCTTGAGGTCTCATGGAGTCATTAGCTTGCACTTGCCCAGTTCTGATTTTTCAGGAATGAATTATGTTCTTCAGTGAACTTTTGTACTCCCTTTTCTATTTGGCCAATTCTGCTTTTTAAGGGGATATTTTCTTTAGTGAAGCTTTGTTCTTTTTTCATTTGGCCACTTCTGTTTTTTAAGGTATTTTTTTTTTTAGTATATTTTGTGCCTCTTTTATCAAGCTTTTAATTGTCTTTTCATAGTTTTCTTGCATATCTCTCATTTCTTTTCCCAATTTTCCTGTACTACTCTTATTCAATTTAAAAAATCATTTTTATATCTTATTGGAAAAACAACTGACCTGGAAAATAGAATCAGGAGAGACAATGTAAAAATTCTGGGACTACCTGAAAACCATGATCAAAAGAAGAGCCTAGACATCATCTTCCATGAAATTATCAAGGAAAACTGCCCTGAGATTCTAGAACCAGAGGGCAAAATAAATATTCAAGGAATCCGCAGAACACCGCATGAAAGAGATCCAAAAAGAGAAACTCCTAGGAACATTGTGGCCAAATTCCAGAATTCCCAGGTGAAAGAGAAAATATTGCAAGCAGCTAGAAAGAAACAATTCAAGTATTGTGGAAATACAATCAGGATAGCACAAGATCTGGCACCCTCTACATTGAGGGATAGAAGGGAATGGAATAGGATATTCCAGAAGTCAAAGGAACGAGGACTGAAGCCAAGAATCACCTACCCAGCAAAACTGAGTATAATACTTCAGGAGAAAAAATGGTCTTTCAATGAAATAGAGGATTTTCAAATTTTCTTGATGAAAAGACCAGAGCTGGAAAGAAAATTTGACTTTCTAACACAAGAATGAAGAGAACCATGAAAAGGTGAACAGCAAAGAGAAGTCATACGGGACTTACTAAAGTTGAACTGTTTACATTCCTACATGGAAAGACAATATTTGGAACTCTTGAAACATTTCAGTATCTGGGTACTGGGTGGGAGTACACACACACACACATGCACACATGCACACATACATAGAGACAGAGTGCACAGAGTGAATTGAAGAGGATGGGATCATATCTTAAAAAAAAAAATGAAATCAAGCAGTGAGAAAGAAATATTGGGAGGAGAAAGGGAGAAGTTGAATGGGGCAAATTATCTCTCATAAAAGAGGCAAGCAAAAGATTTATTAGTGGAGGGATAAAGAGGGGAGGCAAGAGAAAAACATGAGGTCTATCCCATCACATTCCACTAAAGGAAAGAATAAAATGCACACTCATTTTGATAGGAAAACCTATCTCATAATACAGGAGAGTGGGGGACAGGGGCACAAGCAGGGTGGGGGGGAGGATGGAGGGGAGGGCATGGGGAGGAGAATGCAATACGAGATCAACACTCATGGGGAGGGAAAGGATCATAAGAGAATAGAAGTAATGGGGGACAGGATAGGATGGAGGGAAATATAGTTAGTCCTATACAACACAACTAGTATGGAAATCATTTGCAAAACTACACAGATTTGGCCTATATTGAATTGCTTGTCTTCCAAGGGGAAGGGGTGGGGAGGGAGGGAGCTAAAGAAGTTGGAACTCAAAGTGTTAGGATCAAATGTAATGTTCTTACCACTGGGAAATAAGAAATACAGGTTAAGGGGTCAAGAAAGCTATCTGGCCCTACAGGACAAAAGAGAAGACGGAGACAAGGGCAGAGAGGGAGGATAGAAGAGAGAGTAGATTGGTCACAGGGGCAATTAGAATGCTTGGGTTTGGGGGGGGAGGGGATAAAAGGGGAGAAAATTTGTAACCCAAAATTTTGTGAAAATAAATACTAAAAGCTAAATAAAAAAAAATCATTTTTAATTCTTCTAGGAATTCTTGTAAGGCTTGTGTCTAGTTCACATTTTTTCTTTGAGACTTTGCACTTTTAACTCTTTTGACTTCTTTGTCTTCTTCTGAGTTTGTGTCTTGATCTTCCTTGTTACTATAATAACCATCTATGCTCAAGTTTTTTTGGTTGTTGTTATTTAGTTTTCCCAGCTTTGACTTTTTATTTTATATTAAAGTTTGGCTCCATCTCCAAGGTGGGGGTTGGGGCACTGTTCTAAACTTCATGCTTTTTCTCACTGCTGTTTTCAGAACTAGCTTTAGTACTTTTGATTTTGGTGTTTCCAAGTTCATGTAATTGGGAGAGAAGTGTGGTCATTGCTCCCTTGCAACCAGAATGAATACTGGTCTTCAGAGTCACTGCTCCCTTGTGACCCAACGTATTGCTCCTCAGGTGCCCTGCTCCCCTGGGACACAAAGTAATACTGATCCTCAAGTCCCTTGCTTCTTTGAGACAGCAATTGTTTCTCCTGGCCCTGGAAATGTAACCTGGAAGTGAGTATAGTTAGTGGAGTTGCTTCAGCACCCTGTCCTGTTCCCAATATGAGCACAGGAATTCCCTGTATTCTCTTTCTCTCTAGTTGCTGATCACTTTACCATCTCTTTGAGAGCTCCTAAAGCTGCTAATCCTGCTGTTGTCACATTGGTTGCCTCCTTGTCTGACATAGTAAATTGTATAGGACTGGAAAAATGTCTCACTCTAGCCTTTCAATGGCTCTGACACTCCAGAATTTGATTTGAGGCATTATTTTAAAGTTGTTTGGAAGGGAATGCTGTGAGAACTTGGCTGCTTCTTCTACTCTTCAATCATTGGCTCCACCCCTGAAGATGGCCCTTTCTCTGTTCTGATACTGTCATCACTCTGGCCCAGGTGATCATCATCTTATGCCTGAACTATTTCAAAAGTTTGCTGACTGGATTATATGCTCTAAGTCTCTCCACACTCCACTCTGTCCTCCATTACTTCTCTTGCATTACTCTCATTTCTTTTCCCACTTTTTCTTCTACCTCTTTTATATGATTTTTAAGTTCCCTTTTGAACTCTTCAATGAGTTCTTTCTGGGCTTGAGACCACTTCCCTTTGCCCATAGATGTTTTGATACTGTTGTCCTCTTCTGAGTTTGTGTCTTGGTGTTCCCTGTCATCATAATAACTTTCTTTCATCGGATTATTTTTCTATTATTTTTTGCTCACTATTTTTTTTTCTCTCATAAATTTTAGCTCTGCATGCGAGGTTGAAGTGACACTGTCTCAGTCTCCTTGTGCTAGTGGCCCTGGTTGTTTACCTGATGCTGCACTGATGTTGCCTGGAGGTCTAGCCAGTGGAAGATGCCCACCTGCCCAGAGTTTTGTTTAAACATGTGGATGTCTGGCCGCTGGAAGATGTCTCACCACCTGAAGTTGCACCAAAGTGCATGGACACCTGGCCACTAGAGTACACCTATCTGCCTGGAGCTATGCTGAAGTATGTGGTGTTTTTCAGAGATGGAATCTGCCAGTTCCCCTAGCTATGCTAATGCACATGGTGGGGTGCAGGATTCTAGTGTTGGTGTTTACCTGTTCCCGTACACTGAAACTCAGGGTCTCCTGATGGTGTGCTGAGGTGGGACCTGCCACTGGTCTGGTGGGATGCCTCCTGTCCTTGAATGTGTTCCCTTTTGAAACTGAGTTAGATGGACCTCTTCTACTGATCTTCCAAGTCTCTTGAGTTAAAAGATTATTTCACCTTATCTCTGCCATTCTAGGACTTGGAGGGAGCACTGTTTTATGGTTGTTTGGAGACTGCTGCTTACTCCATCATATTGGTTCTTGGAAGCCTAGGGCTTACTATTTGTAAGGAACTTTGCCAGGTACTGATTAAATAATGCAAAGAATGAAAGAGCCAGTACACACAAGGAGTCTATAGCAATTCAAAAGACCTTCGTGCAAAGCCTCAAAGAAAAATGTGAATTGGACTCAAGCAGAAAAAATAGTGTTCCTGGAAGAGCTCAAAAAAGGATTTAAAAAATTAAGTATGAAAGGAGAGATAAAATTTTGAAAAGAAATGAGATTACTGCAAGAAAATCTTGAAAAGGGGGCACAGCCAAGATGGCAGAGTAGAAAGACACACATATGCTAGCTCTTACCCCCAGAGTCCATAAAATACCTGTAAAGAAGAATTCTCAACAAATTCTAGAGCAGTAGACGCCACAAAACAACAGAGTGGAGGAGATTTCTATCCCAGGGTGACCTGAAAGATCTAGGGGAAAGGTCTGTCCCACTAGATGTGGAGCAGAGCCCAGCCCAGCCCTGGCCATGCAGCACTGAAAGGAGCAGATTTGAGCAGCCTTCAGGGACAGGAGCAGCACAGATCCCTCAACCCACAGGCACCAAAGGTCAGTGAGAGGTTCTTTTTGGCTGGCTGAGAAGGGAGAAAGGTGTCCCCATAACTCAGGTCTCCTCAGGTGGCAGCAGTAGAGGCAGCAGCAGACTGGGCTCCCAAAGCAAGCAGTAGCCCATATCCATTGTTGAAGGTCTTAGCATAAACCCCCTGAGAAAACTGAGCCCTGAGTGGTGGCCCTGCCTCCTCCTGAGCAGCTGATCTTAATCTCACACTGAATAGCAGCCCTGCCCCCACCTAAAGCCTCTGAGGCTTTGGAGCAGCTCATCTGAATCTCAGCCCCCAGTGCTGGCTTGGAGGAACTAGAGGCAAGGTGGTTGTGCAGAAGAAACTCAGAAGTCAAGTAACTAGCTGGGAAAGTGCCCAAAAAAGGGAAAAAAAATAAGACCATAGAAGGTTACTTTCTTGGTGAACAGGTGTCTTTCCCCATCGTTTCAGATGAGGAAGAACAAGGCATACTGTCAGAGGAAGTCAAGGCCTCCAAAGTGAACATAAACTGGGCTCAGTCAATAGAAGACCTTAAAAAACAAGACAGCAGCTTACAAAAGGAGAACCAAAAAAATGCTGAGGAAAACAACAGCTTTAAAAAGAGGCTAACTCAATTGGAAAAAGAGCTCCAAAAAGTCAATGAGGAGAAGGAGTTTTTAAAAAGCAGAACTAGCCAAATGGAGGAGAAGGTTCAAAAGCTCACTGAACAAAATAATTCATTGAAAGAGAGAATTGAGTTCAGGGAAATGAATGACTATGAGTTAAACCAAGCAATTAGTAAACAAAACCAAAAATTTGAAAAAATAGAAGATAATGTGAAACATCTCACTGGAAAAACAACTGACCTGGAAAATAGAACCAGGAGAAGCAATTTAAAAATTATGGGACTACCTGAAAGTCATGATCAAAAAAAGAGCCTAGACATTATCTTCCATGAAATTATCAAGGAAAACTGCCCTGATATTCTAGAACCAGAGGGCAAAATAAATATTGAAAGAATCCACCGATCACCTCCTGAAAGAGACCCAAACAGAGAAACTCCTAGAAATACTGTGGCCAAATTTCAGCATTCCCAGATCAAGAAGAAAATACTGCAAGCAGCTAGAAGGAAACAATTTGAGTAGTGCAGAAATACAATCAGGATAACACAGGATCTGGCAGCTGCAACATTAAGGGATTGAAGGGCTTGGAATGAGATATTTCAGGGGTCAAAGGAACTGGGATTGAAACCAAGAATCACCTACCCAGCAAATCTGAGTATAATCCTTCAAGGGAATAAATGGTCATTCAATGATATAGAGGACTTTCAATCATTCACACTGAGAAAAAGACCAGATCTATACAGAAAATTTGATTTCCCAAGACAAGAATCAAGAGAAGTATGAAAAGGTAAGCAGGAAAGATAAATCATAAAAGACTCTCTAAAGCTGAACTGTTTACAATACTACATGGAAAGAAAATACTTATAACTCTTGAATCTTTTCTCAGTATTTGAGTAGATGGAGAGATTGTACATGCACACACACACACACACACACACACATACACACATATATAGAGAGAGAGTACAGGGTGTATTGAATCAGAAGAGATGATGTCCACACACACACACAAATAAAATAAACTAAAAATTAAGGGGTGAAGGAGGAAAATACTGGGAAGAGAAAGCGAGAAATGGAATGTGGCAGGCTATAACTCATAAAAGAGATAAGAAAAATCTTGTTCAGTGAAGGAGTAAAGGGAGGAGGGGAGAGGGGAAAAATGAAGCTACTCTCTCCATATGTGGCTGAAGGAGGGAATAACAGGCTCACTAAATTTGATATGAAAATTTATAACACACCACAGGAAAGTAGGAGAGGAGGCAACAAGTGGGGTGATCAGAATGTTAGAAGGGAGGGCAAATGGGAGAAGGGAGTCACTAGTAATAAACACTTTTGAGAACGGACAAGGTCAATTGTGGAGGAAAAAAATAAGAGGGGATAGAGTGGGACAGAGGGCAATATAATTAGTATTATACAACATGATTATTATGGAAGTCTTTTGCAAAACAACACATATTTAGTCTGTATTGAATTGCTTGCCTTCTCAGTAGGGCTGGGGAGAGAGGAGGGGAAGGAGAGAAGTTGGAATTCAAAGTATTACCAATGAATGTTGAGAATTTTTATTGCATAATCAGGAAATAAGAAATACAGGGAATGGGGTACAGAAATTTATCTTGCCCTGCAAGAAAAGAGAGAAGATGGGGATAAGGGAAGGGTGGGGTGTTATAAAAGGGAGGGTACATTGAGGGAAGGAGTAAGCAAACTGTAAGTATTAGGAAGTGGGGGGAGGGGAGAGATGGGGAGAAAAATTGGACATGTTACAAAGTGAGGTAAAAGCAATTAGTATTAAAACAATTGACTGAATTAATTACTGAGAATAAATCAATGACATCTTTAGTTTGGGGAAAAGAATTTTAGTCTAATTTCCTAGAGGAAGGTAACCTCGGGTAAAATTTGGCATTGATGGAAAAGTTAAGTTTTAATGGTAAATTTGATTTTATGATTGCTGTTTAATCAAGAACTAGAACATGTAAGTCACTTAAGACTTGCCTCTAAAGATGTTCCTTAGCCAAAGTGAAATTATAATCATATTTGAAACCTGGTTATTGGAACTTGCCATTTTTAGATGCTATGGGACTATTAAGTAACTGTTCTTCTGAGTCTAACTCCAGGTATGGATAACAAGAAAAGTGGTCTGAGCCTCCAATCCATGATGCCAGTAAGCCTGTGAGATGCTGGTATGAACTGCAAAAGGTGACCTAATGGGAAGGGTAGGAGAGCAGCTGTTCAGCTTGGGCTGAGGTAGGATTCTCTTGACTCAGTTTCCCCACTGACATCTGGCAGACTTTAAGCCTGACTGAATGCAAGTGGACAATCTAATCTTGACTGGAACTGACATAAAGTTGGGGAGATATTGTATCCCTGCAATATCCCTGCTCTTGGTGGCAATTTCCTATAGTCTAAAGGTTTGTAAGCTTAATACCAGATCTATTAAATTATAGATTATTGGTAGGGGAACATCTGAGGTCAAGTCTAAAATTAAACTGTTATGCATAGGACTTTAGACCAACACAATAAGTGAGGGTCCTTTAATTCTTAGTAATACTGTGGAGACAATTAGGTCAAGAGCTTGTGAAGTTAGCAACATAAATATTATTTGTGTCTCAGTTGGTTAATGTTTAAAAAAAATTCTTTTGTGGTCCATATTGTAAATGCTTTAAAAAGAAGTTTCACCTGACCAAAAGTTTGAATTGTTTTATCTGTTATAAACCATGTTAAAAAATGAAAAATAAAATTAAAAAAAAAGAAAATCTTGAAAAGAGAGTAATAAAAAAATTGAATATCTCAAAAAACAGAATTGGCCTTTTTGTAAATGAGGAACAAAAATCCGCTGAAGAAAATAAATTTTTTTTTCAAGGGGTAAGTAATCACTTTAATCAAGCACAGGTATCATTCCTTTAACCAAATACATATACCATGAAGTTAGTTCATGGGAGTCAGTACCCTGAACTTCAAAGAAAATACAGAGAAATTAAAAGTCAACAGACATGGCTTCCTCTGTCTTACTATAATTCAACAAACAAGTACAACTGTCTGACTGCATTTACCAGAAAGGGAAGCACAACATGTGGGTTCTCAAAGCTGGGGGGGAGGGTGACTCCTTAGTGGCTTCTCAGAGTTGAACACTCAAACCTTATTACAAAAACTAAGTCCCAAAGTAAAACTTCACCCTCAGAGTATTTATACACTTTTTCGAGCCAGAGGACATAACTTCTGAACCAGTGCCTCAATGGAAAAAAACAAAAGTTAAAGAGACCCTCCTACAAAACAGCTCCCCCAATCAAGCTTCCCACAACTGGCAGGCCCATCAATGGGTGGAAAAGATTCTCCTCAATCACATTATTCAATCAGAGGCACTTTTAGTAAAACAAAAACAGCAAAAGTTCCTAATTTGATTGCCATCATACTCCACCCTTTCAGGATCCTTGGTCTTACAAATCTAAATTGCCATGGATCCTGGAGCAAATAGGCACTATACTTTGTAATTCCAAATCCAGGTGATTTAAGTAGGTTACATGGGCAACTTCTATCTGAATAGGCATTAACATTTCTTTAGTAAATACAACATAGTTCACATTTGCAGGATACATAATACAGCAACTTATCACCAGGGTGGCCAAATAGCTTAAACAAACACAAAGGTATATGCATAACATAACATCATTCTTTGAGGAGGGAGCAACCTCCTTATTCAATCCCAAATAGAAATGTCCAAGCAAAGTCCTCTTGGTGGTATATCCTCCCCACCTTGCACTTTCAGGGTAGGCACTAATGAGCCTGCTTCCAAGTCCTGAGGTGTGGCTGGACAACAAAGTCATCAGAGTGGGATCCTTCGGGGTACATAGCACTTCCCCCCACCCACTATAGGCAACTATAGGGGTGCCCTTGGTCCCAAACTGTCCCAGGAGAATGCTGCAAAAAAAGCACACTCAGTGCCTTGCTGTGCAGAAGCAATCTTACTCCAAGGCTGAACTCCAAGCTCCTGGGTTCCTCCTTTTCCAGCAGGACCCATTCCTCTCACCTCACCAAGGTCAGTTGGGGCAGTACGAAGACAGTGTTCTACTCAGCTTCCAGGGCTCCATCCCATTCTCGTCACAGAGGGGCCTGCTATCACAGGTTCTTAGATCAGAGAGGGAAGCATGACATCTGGGTTCTCAAAGCCAGTGGGCTCTGTAGTGGCTTCCCAAAGTCCTCATCTGGCCAAACAAACACTTCTAGTCAGTAAGCCCCAAAGTAATCAACAAACGTGGCTTCCTCTGCCTGACCATAATTCAACAGACAGGTACGGCTGTCTGACCATAGTTACCAGAGAGGGAAACATGACACCTGTGTTCTCAAAGCAGGGGATCTCCTTAACAGCTTCCCAGAATCCTTGTCTGGCACTCACAACTTATTACAAAAACTAAGCCCCCAAAAATAATTCTTTTAAAAATGAGAATTGGTCTGCCTGCCAAGACAAACTCGGGAACTGTATGAACACAGTTATAAAACACTTTTCACACAAATAAAGTCAGATCTAAACCACTGGAGAAGCAGTAATTGTTCATAGGTAGGCTAAGTTAATATAATAAAAATGACAATTCTACCTAAATTAATTTGCTTATTCATTGCCTTACCAATCAAACTACCAAAAATTATTTTATAGAGACAGAAAAAATTAATAGAATTGATGTGGAAGAAAAAATGTCAAGAATATCATTGGAATTAATTTTAAAAGATGCAAAAAAAGTGACCTAACTGTACCAGATCTAAACTATATTGAAAAGTGGCAATTTTCAAAACTAATTGGTACTGGTTAAGAAGTAGGGTAGTGGCTCAATGGAATAGGTTAGGTCCACAAGACATAGTAGTCAATAACTATAGTAATCTTCTGTTGATAAATCCAAAGACTCCAGTTTCTGGGAGAGGAACTCACTATTTGACAAAAACTACTGGGAAAACTAGAAAATAGTATGACAGAAGCTAGTCATAGACAAACATCTCATATGCTATATCAAGATAAAGTTGAAATAAGTACAGGATTTAGACATAAAGGGTGATACTGTAAGCAAATTAGGAGGGTAAGGAATAGTTTACTTGTCAGATCTATGGAGAAGGGAAGAATTAAAGATCTAATGAGAGATAGAGAACATTATGAAATGCAAAATGGATAATTTTGAATACACTGAACAAATAAAATCAATTCAACCAAGTTTCAAAGGAAAGCAGGAATCATGAAAGCAGAAACATGCAGGCAGTGTTTTTGATAAAGGCTTCATTTTTAAAATGTACAGAGGATGGGGTCAAATTGATAAGAATATAAGTTATTTCCCAATTGATAAGTGGTCAAAGAATATGAATAGGCAGTTTTCACATGAAAAAATTAAAGCTATCAATAGTCATATGAAAAAATGTTCTAAATCACTATTAATGCAAATTAAAACACTTCTGAAGTACCACTTCACAGCTATCAGATTGGCTAATATGACAGAAAAGGAAAATGATAAAATGTTGGAGAAGATGTGGGAAGATTTGAACACTAATGCATTGTTGGTGGAATTGTGAACTGATACAGCCCTTCTGGAGAGCAATTTGGAACTATGCCTACAGGGCAATAAAGCTGTGCCTACCCTTTGATCCAACAATATCCCACTACTAGGTTTGTATTCCAAGGAGATCATAAAAAAGGGAAAAGGACCCACATGTGCAAACATATTTGCAGCAGCTCTTTTTGTGGAGGCAAAGAATTGAAAATTGAGGGAATGCCCATCAACTGGGGAGTGACTGAAGAAGTTATAGCGTATGAATGTAATGGAATACTATTTTTCTATAAGAAATGATGAGCAGTAAATTTTAGAAAAAACTAAAGACTTACATGAACTGATCTTGAGTGAAGTGAGCAGAACCAGGAGAACTTTGTACACAGTAACAGCAACATTCTGTGAAGATCAACAATGAGAGACTTAGCTCTTCTCAGTAATTCAGTGATCTAAGACAATTCCCAGGGACACCTGATGGAAAATGCAGACCACACTAAGAGGAAGAACTATGGAATCTGCATGCAAATTGAGGCATACTATTTTCATTTCTTTTTGTTTTTTTCTTTCTCATGGTTTTTCCCTTTTGTTTAGAGTCTTCTTTCACAACATGACTGATGTGGAAATATGTTTAACATGATTGTATATGTATAACCTATATCTGATTGTTGCTTACTGTCTTGGTGGGGTGGGGGGATGGGAAGGATGAAGGGAGAAAAATTTGGAGCTCAAAATCCCATAAAGGTGAATGTTGAAAACTATCTTGACATGTAATTGAAAAAAATACTAAGTATAAAAAAAATCAGAAAATTCATTGAAAACTAAATAATCTACTCCCCCAAAATGAGTGGGTCAAAGAACAAATCATAGAAACAATCAACAGTTTCATTAAAGTGAATAACAATTAGATAACATACTGAAATTTATGAGATGAAGCCAAAGCAGTACTTAGGGGAGAATTTATATCTCTAAATATCATCAGTCAAATAGAGAAAGAACAAATAAATGAATTAGACATGGAACTAAAAATAACCCTGGAAAGTGAGCAAATTAAAAATCCCCAATTAAGCATCAGATTGGAAATCCTGATAATCAAAGGAGAAATTAATAAAATTGAAACTGAGAAAACCATTGAAGTAATAAATAAAACCTAGAGCTGTTTTAAATGACAAACAATAAAATAGATAAATATTTCATATAATATACAAAGATAAACTCCAAATGGGTACATGACCTTGATATTAAAATATATATCATAAGTATGTTATAAGAGCAGGGAATGAAGCATTTCTTGTAAATATGGACAGGAAAAGTTATTGATCATGCAAGGAATTTAGCAAGCAAATCACAGGAGAATGGACAATTTTGATTAAATAAAATTGAAATGCTTTTGCACAAAGTCAATGTAATTAAAATGAGAAAATGAGTTTATTAGAAGAAAATCTTTGCAAGTTTTTTCTCAGAAAAGTGCGAGATCCTAGATATGTGAAGAAATGATTAAAGTATATATATGAAATAAGATTCATTCTGAAAATAGTCAAAAATATGAAAAGGCATTTCTCAAAGAAGAAAGCTAATGTAACAGCCCTATGGACCACTCCTCCTACTTGCACCTGTTGGTTGGGTCCTAGAGGGTAGTTACTACCTTGAGTTGAATAGATAACTTGATAAGCAGCTGCTTTTTCTGTAGTTAATGAGCCCCTCAGTAACATAGTCTACAGTTACAATCGGCCAACAAACAATTAGTTCTTGCTCAAATGGCATAGTAAAAGCAATAGCTACATAAACATTTCTCAGAAATATCTGGGATACACTGTTCCACAAATACTTATATTATCCACGGGAAGAGTGTGTTCAAGTACAAGAGTAGTGAATCAAATGTGTATGATACATCTGGCAGAGATTAATTTACAACTCCTAATATTGGAATTCCTTTCCACCTTTGTTGAGTCCTCTTGCAACTACCCTTGAAGTTCTTTTCTGTTCTGGCCCCTAATCTACCTTCTCAGGGTCTCTTTCTTTGGGTTCATAGCCAGACTTCTCTCTGCCATGACTGATCATGCTTACTCAAACTTCTTGTTTGACTATATCTCTGAATACATGTCTGTCTTTGGATGTATGTCTCTGCTCCTAGCTGAATGAATTTCTCCTACTGGCACTGTTCCTCTGATTACATGGTCAACAAATAAAAAGAGATAAAGTCCCTCTTACTCCCATCCCCAGCTACTTGCTGGTAGAAGTGAAAAGATCTGTCTCAACTGGCATGTCCTACTCAAATTGTAGCTTCTTCAATTCATATTTTTACAGTCTTGAAAAAAGTCCAAAAAGTCCAAAAAAATTTGTTTACTCAGCTAATTATGATGGAATTAAATGGATAGCCACATTTTTAGCATTAAAGCTTTCTTGTGTCAACTATATAAGCTGTTATTTAATCAACTAAGCTGGAGTGGGAAGATCACCTCCCTCCTCCATTACACAAGTTAGTAACAACCACATGAAAAAATAACTCTGAAATTCCACTTTATGCTCATCAAATTGTTAAAGATAAAAAATGACCACTGTTAGAAAGGATGAAGAAGAACAGGTATACAGAGTTGATGGAGTTATAGATTTGCATAGTCATTCTGGGAAAACAATATCAAGCAATACCCTAAAACGATAGTGCGATGATTGCTTTGGAACTTAGTGCCAAATTTTACATCACATATTCATCACATATTCATCACATAAGCTATAGAAAATAGAGATTCATAGGTTCATGTATAATCCATTCTTTATGTTCTTCTTTATAGGTAAATGCTCATACTTAGGTTGAGAATAAGAACGAAATAAAATGTGTATGTATACAAATTTCTTTTTTGGTAAATAGCATTTTATTTTTCCAATTATATGTAAAGATAGTTTTCAACATTTATTTTTAAATAAGATTTAGAGTTCCAAATTTTTCTCCCCTACTCCTTGTCCCTTGTCCCCCTTTCCCAACATGGAAAGCAATTGGATATAGGTTTTATACATATATATATATATATACATACATGCAAACAATTGGATATAGGTTTTATATGTATATCTATCTATCTGTCTATCTATCTATATCTATATCTATACATATATATATATATATATATATATATATATATATATATATATATAGAGAGAGAGAGAGAGAGAGAGAGAGAGAGAGAGAGAGAGAGAGAGAGATTCAGGATTCTAATGGGCACAAATGATGAATTTAGGTTCCACAGGCTATGTTAAAGCAAAGAAGAGGATTTTATATTTGAATCTGAAAGTAATAGGTAGCAACTAGAGATTATTTGAAAGGGTAGTGACGTGGTCAGACCTGAACTTCCTTGCTTGTTCAGTCATTTCTATCATGTCCACTTCTTTGTGACCTCATTTGAGGTTTTCTTAGCAGACAAACTGGAATAGGTTCCATTTATTTCTCCAGCTCATTTTATATATGATAAACTGAGGCAAACAGGATTAAGTGACTTGCCAAGGATCACACAGCTAATGAATATCTGAAGCCAGATTTGAACTTAGGAGGATGAGATCTCTTGCCTTCAAGCCTAGCACTTTATCCATTGTGCCACATAGCTGCCCTTAACTTGTGCTTTAGAAATATCTTGATCTTTTTTTTTTTCTTTTTTTTGGTCTTTAAAAATATTTCTTGTTATATGAGATAGTTTTCTGGGAGAGATGGGGAAAATTATGCCAGAGGAAATCATGGTGATGTAAAAAAAAAGAATTCATCAATGCCCCCCTATTTGGGGGGCAGAGGCAAGATGGCAGAGTAGAAGCAGGGACCAGTTAGAGCTCTCCCCCTAAACCCCTCAAAAAACCTGTAAAAATGACTCCAAATAAATTCTAGAACAGCAGAAGTCACAAAATAACAGACTGAAGCAAACTGCCAGGCCAAGAAAATCTGGAAACTCTATTGGAAGGTCTATTGCACTAGGTTGGGAGCGGAGCTCAGTTCGTTATGGGTCACCAGTGCAGACAGAACAGGAACAGGCCTTAGTGGATTGAATGGTGGGCAGCTGCTTGATTCCAGACTTCTCAACCCACAAACACTGGAGACAGCTTCAAAGGTCTGTGGCGAGGATGTCTCACCTGGCTGAGAACTGGTCTTAGGCCATGGAAGAGCTCAAAAGGAGTTTTAAAATCAAGTAAGAGAAGTAGAGGAAAAATTGGGAAGAGAAATGAATACATGGGAGCTCGTAAGATCATCAAGTGAAATAATATGGAATGAGATGATAAGAGAGCCTAGAGGAGCACATGGTTAGTAGGCATGACCTGAATGAAAATCTAGAAAAGGAGACTGAGGAATAATTAGACAGGTGAGAGGAGAACCAGAAAAGAGTAGTATTATAAAAACCTAGATAGAAAAAATTATCAAGGAAAAAAGGCTATTGATAATATCAAAGACTGCAAAGCAGTCAAGAATGAGAGATGAGGATTGAGAAAATGTGATTATTTTGGGCAATTAAGAGAGTTTTGGTGGAATGATGAGGTCAGAATCCAGAGTTAAGGAGATGATGAGAGTCAAGGAAATGGAGTCACCAGTTGTACATTACCTTCCCTAGAAGTTTAGCCACATCTTTCCTAGGAGGAGAGATAGAAGAGAATAGGTATTGGGATTTGATAGATCATGTGAAAGTCTTTTGAGAATGGGAGAGATCTGGAATGTTTGAAGGCACTACTGTAAGCATTAGTGAAGAAGCCATTAAATGCAATAAGACTAAAGATTTATGAGAGAGTGAGGATGATAGAGGTAGAGATATGGTGGAGAAGATGGGATATTAAAAAGTATTATTTATCCATATAGAAGGGTTGTCTTGGCAAGGAGAAGGGGCACCTCTCCATGTGAAACAAAGGTAAGGAGGGAGACCATGGAGGAAGGCTTTTGAGGGATATGAGCTGTGTATAGGAGAAAGGAGAGATTTCAGGGAATAGCCTCCATCTTTTCAGTGAAATATGAGACAAGGTTCTATGAAAAAATGGCAAAAGGAGTAGATATGAAAGGTTTTAGGAGGTATGAGTGGGATAGTGAATCAATGAGGGATCTATAAACCAACTACCTCACTTCAGTGAGGGCCCAGTTAAGATTATGTAATAAATTTAAAGCAGACACAGTTAGCATGGTTTCATGATTTGATTCAGCTTATCTCAAGAGCATGAGATGAAAGGCAGTGGATGGTGGAAGTAATCAAAGGCTGAGGTGTGGCTAAGGTCAAAGATAACATACATAAGGGGAAAGGGACTGCAAGGAAGACATCAGTAGAGAATTGAACCAGTTCATCAAGGGGTCAAGATGATGAGGGGAAAAGAAATGTAGGTGATGCAAGACTGATTTCCTAGGAAAGAACTGAGAGGATTAGAAGTCCTTGAGAACTGTCCACAGAGAACTGGATTAAAGTTTTGTAATGCTGAGGGAGATGTGCAATGACAACAGATTATGATTAGATAAGTGAATTTCAGAGTTTATGAATCTATTATACACATATATCATAATTTACTTAGCCATTCCTCAATAGGAAGAGGGTCTCTTAATTTCAATTTTTGACTACTATCAAAAGAGCAATTTTTATTCCTGTAGCTTGTTTTCCTCTTTCCTTGATTTCTTTGGGGTAGAGGTATAGTAGTGATATTGCTAGATTCACTACTTAGTATCTTTGGGGGCAGAGCTCCAATGTCTTTTTGAAATGGCTGTACCAAATCTTAACTCCACTAATAGTATGCTAATAACCCTGTTTTCCCATAATCAGTACACTGTTTTCCATTTTCTTCTTTTCTTTGCTAGTCTGATTGGTTTGATGTATTTCTCTAATTATTAGTAATTACAGTATTTTTTCATATGGTTGGTGCTAATGGGTTTCCTTCCTTAAAAACTGTATGTTCATATCCTATACTGTTTATCTCCTGGAGAATGGCTAATTATTTTGATGGGGAGAGGGTATTTAGTTTGAATCAGTTCCTCATATGACAGCTTTATCAGAGAAGCTTGTTGAAAAGATTTTTTTCCCTAGGCATCCATTATTTACCTTCAAAATTGAACTACCTTAGTATCTGCAAAACTTTATTTTTTTAATTATCAAAATTGTCCATTTATCTTGTGTGGTTCTTTCTATTTCATGAGCTCTTACTGTATAGATAAACTTGAGAGCTAATTTTTTGGATCCCTTAATTAGTTTATAATTTGAACTTTTATGTATGTCATACATACATTTGGAGCTTATCTTTGTATATATTGCATATTGTTGGTCAATACCTATTTTTATTGTCACACTAACATTCAGTTTCCCCTGCAGTATTTTTTTCAAATAATGGATTTTTATTCTAGTAACTAGGGTCTTTTGATTTGCAGAAAACTAGTCTGCTTTTCATTTGCTTCTGGATGTTGTGTACCCAGTTTTTATTCCACTGATTGACATCTCTCCATTTTTTTTGATCTGAGTTAAATTGTTTTGATGATTACTCTACTGTAAAAGAGCTCAACATTTGGTATTGCTAGGTCCCTTTAATTCTTATTCACTCCTCCATAATTTCCCTTGAGATTCTTAACCTGCTGCTCCTTCAGATAAATTTCATTATTATTATTATTATTAATACTAATAAAGTAGTCCTTTGAAAGTTTGATAGGTAAACATTGAATAAGTAAATTAATGTAATTAGTATTGCCATTTACTACACTAAATTGGTCTATCCCTGACTCTGTTTATTGCCTCAAATATTGTTTTGTAGTTTTATTCCTATAATTCCTCTCTAGGTTTTGGCAAGTAAACTCCCAAATACACGTAGATATTGTATTTATTATAAATGGAATTTCCCTTTATATCTCTTTGTGCTGGTATTTGGTACAATATAAAGATATGGTGATGATGTTTGTGGATTTATTTTATAATTCACATCCTTTTAGAAGTTATTGTTTTAATTAATTTAGTTCACTAAACTAACTTTAATCAAATAGGTATCTAAGTAGTACAATGGATAAAGCTAGGACTGGAGTGAGGAAGATCTGATCTCAGACACATTAGCTGTGTGACCATAGGCAAGTTACTTAACATTTGTCTTCCTCAGTTTCCTCAACTATAAAATGGGGATAATAACACCTATTTTGTCAAGTTATTCTGAGGATTCAGTGAGATAATATTTGTAAAGCACTTTGCATAATGCCTAGACCATAATAGATGCTGTATAAACGCTTATTCCCTTTCCTTCCTGTCTCCATAAATTTACTCTCTAAGGTTCTTTAAGTGTACAATCATACCATCTGCTAGACTAATATTTTTTTCTGCATCTTTGATTATGTTTATTCTCTCACTTTTTTCTCTTGTTTATTGATGGATCTATCATTTCTAGTACTATAATAAATAGTAATGGTAATAGTGGACATCCTTACTTTGCCCTTCATCTTATTGGGAAAATATCAAGTTTATCCTCACTTAATATAATTCTTGGCTTTTAGATTTAGGTAAATACTATTTATATTGAAGAAAGTCCTTTTTCTATACTTCTTTCATTTTTTTTTTTACCAAATATATTTTGTCAATCTTTTTTCCATCTATTAATATTACTGTACATTTTTTAGTACTTTTGTTATTAATGTGGTTTATTTTATAATTTTCCTAATATTGTATAAATTTTGCATTCCTAGTATAAATCTCACCTGGTTGTAGTGTATAATCTTTATGATATGTTGCCTTAACCTTTCAGCTAATACTTGATTTAAAATTTTAATATCAGTAGTCATGAAAAATATTTGTCAGGATGCATTTTGAGAATATAATATGGCACTGATTAAGATCAAACTACTGAAGATATTTGGAAATGTTATCAATATTATAAATTATTAGTTATTATCATTAATAATATTATCAATAATTATTATAATTGATATTAATACTTATTAATAATAACATTATTATTAATAATAATAATAGTATTCTTTAAAAAGTTATACTTACTAAACTAGATTGAAGAAAAGGTTGGGGACTGTATGATGAGGTGATTCTAAAAAACAAAAGTGGGTAGGAAAACGTTAAAAGGTGAAATTATCTCATGAAAATGGGGCTTGAAAGGAAGAACTAATATAGAAGACACAGGTAGGGGATAGAGGGCTGATAATTTTGGAAACTTACTCTCTTCTGGGTTGAAGAGGATACAACTTATACATCTGAAGAGGTTTAGAAGTCTTTTGAACTTCTAGAGAGGTGAGAAAACTGTGGTGTTAAGTGGGGGAGGGACTTTTAGAGGGGTGGATAAAATAAGGAATAAGAGAATAAGGGGACAAGATAACAGGGATAGGGTGAAAAGAGAGACTGAGAAGGAAAATAGTGAGTAAAAATAACTGGGCATGTATATTATGTTACACAGTTTACCAAGATAAGGCCAAAACGGATACATGACCTAGATATAAAGAGAGACATTATAAGAAAATTGGAAGAAAATAGAACATATTACTTATCAGACTTATGGACAGGAAATAATTTATAAATAAGAGATAGAAAACAAAATTAGGTACAAGATGGATAATTGTGATTACATTAAATTAAAAAGGATTTGTACAAATAAAATAAATGTAGTTAAGATCAGAAGGACAGCAGAAATTGGGGGAAAACAGTTTCTCAAATTAAGGTCTCATGTAATATATATATATATATGTAAAAAACATTCTCAAATCTGTTAGAACACGAATCATTCTCCAATTGACAGTCAAAGAATATGAAAAGACAGTTTTTCAGTGAAGGAATCGAAACAATTTATAGTTATATGAAAATTACTAATCATTATTGTTAGAGAAATGCAAATTAAAACAACCTTCATTTTGCACCTGCCAGACTGGCTAAAATGATAGAAGAGGAAAATGACAAATGTTGGAGAGGGTGTGGAAAAATTGGGACACTAATTCTTAATTGGTAGAATTGTGAACTGATGCAACCATTTTAGAGAGCAATCTGGAATTATGCTGAAAGAGTTATTAAACTATCTATGCCCCTTGACTCTGGAATATCAGCATTAAGTCTATTTCCAAAGATGATTTGGGAAAAAAGAAAAGAACTTATATGTTCTAAAATGTTTATAGTAGCTCTCTTTGTGATGGCACAGAAGTGAAAATTGTGGGGATGTTCATCAATTGGAGAGTAGCTGAAGAAGTTGTGGTACATGATTGTGATGGAATATTGCTGTGCTAAAAGAAAGGACAAGGTCAATGATGCTAGAAAAACATGGAGGGAGTTGCATGAAATACTCAAGAGTGAAATGAGCAGAACCCACAGAACATTGTATATAGTAATAGCAACATTGTTTTAAAAATCATTTTGAGTGAATGACATTTTGACTATTAAATATCCAAATTCACTATAAAGAATATATGAAGAAAGTTCTATCTGAATCCAGAGAAAGAACTGATAAATCGGAATATGCACTGAATAATTTTACATATGCATATACATACATACATATATATATATGTACATGCATACATACAAACATAAATACATATATTTGGATGTAATCATAGCCATCTCTAGGGTAGGGGAGAGGGATAAAAAAGCAATTTATATGATAATTTTGTTATATATTTGAAAGGAATAGCAAATTGTAGGTAGTAGACTTGCAGTCTCATGTGCAATCATCTTTTTTATTGTACTATGTTATGAAAATGCTTGGTTTATTCCATAAATTAAAAATAAACATTTATAAAATGGAAAAATACATATTATTTCTATATATTTCTCTGTTTTGACTCTCCTTGGGTTAAGTTTCAAGACACTATTTCAATAATAGAAGAAATTTGGTAAGATCTATCATTTTACTATTTATTTTACAGTTTGTGTAATATTAGAATCAATTTTTACTTTTATATTTTGATGAAGTTTGCTTGTAAAACCATCTGGTCCTAGATTTTGTTTTTCCCTTTAGATTGTCACTGAAGGTTTTTTCAATAAATTATTTCTGAGATTGAGTAGTTTGAAATATCTATTTAATATTCTTTTAGTTTGGACATTTTGTATTTTAGTAAACATTAAACTATTTCATTTAATTTAATGTTTTTATTAGCATATTTTTGGTCACAATAGTTTTTAAGGATATCCTTTATTTCTTTTTTGCCTTGATTTCTCTGTTTTGATATTTTTTATAATGGTAATTTTATTTTTCTCTGTTTTACACAATAGACAGTAGTTGGCCCTACCCCTTGTCAAGTAGCTGAAAGGCTCAGCAGATTTATAGTAACTGTGTTGCTGGACTATATTTGTTCTGGTGAATAGCTTCTTCCTCATCTGGAATGCTGTACACCTGGTATGTGGTACTCCTTGGGCAGACTCGACCCTGGTGTGCATAGATGGTTTGTTCCCTATGCTGATCTGGACTAGAAAAAATGACTCATTATAACTTTATCCTAGATTTTCCCATTAATACTTCATCTGGCACATTTTCTCAATTTGTTTAAAGGTGTTTTTGTAGGCAGATCACTGTTTCTTCCTTCTACTCTGAGATCTTGGCCTCTGTCTCTATAGTCTTCTTAATATAAAACCAAACTTTTCTTCTTCAAATAAATCCACTCTGATGTGAACAAAGTATAGAAACATCAAGGAAAATAGTGATAAAGAATCAACACTAGAATTTGGGGGGATGCAGCCAAAAGAGCCTTTTGGGATATGCTTATGTAATGAAACACTGTCATGAACCAAAGAGAAAAAGAACAAATCAATTGATTTGACCTGTAACTAAAACAACCAAAACATTAAGAAATGTAAAACTTCAATTAAACACCAAAGCAGAACTTCTGAAAATCAAAGAAATTATGAATAACACTGAAAGCAAAACAAAAAACAGTGGTATAATAAAAGTAGGTGATATTATTAAAAAATAAAATGTCAAATAATTTTATAAAAAACGAAGAAAATCAAATTACTACTATCAAATATCAGAGAAATAATAAATGAAGAAGTAATAGAGGAAATTATTTAAAAATTTGCCCAATAATATACAATGAAAATATCATAATAAGTTAAGTGGATATATGTGTATAATAATATGAAAAGATAGTTTCTTCTCAGAATATGTTGAACATGCTGTAAATGAATTCCTAGGAAGAGGAGGACAATGGGAATATATGGATTTATAATCAGAAACTTTCAAACATCCAAAGAACTATTAATTCCAATATTACATTGTTTTCACATATGAGAGAAGAAAACTTACCAAATTTCCTTTATGATACAAATATGATCATAATCTTTTTTCCTAAAGGATTCTTCTATTAGATGTTTATTTATTCATTTTAGTTTTCAACATTCATTTTCACAAAATTTTCAGTTCTAAATTTTCTCCCCATCTCTCCCCTCTGCCCACCCCATAATGCCTTGCATTCTGATTACCCCTTCCCTCAATATGCCCTCCATTTAAACACTCCTCCCTTTCCTTATCCCCATCTTCTCTCTTTTCTTGTAGGACAAGATAGATTTCTATACCCCATTACCTGTATTTCTTATTTCCCAGTTGTATGCAAAAACAATTCTCAACATTCGTTCCTAAAACCCTGAGATCCAACTTCTCTCCCTTCTTCCCTCCCCACCCATCCCCACTAACTATATTTCCTTCCATCCTATCCTGCCCCCCCCATTTATTCTATTCTCCCCTTTGACCTTGTCCCTCTCCATAAATGTTTACTTCTAATTATTCCCTCCTTCCATTTGTCCTCCCTTCTGAAATTCTCCCTACCCCATTTGTTCCCTTCTTCCCTACGTTCCTGTAGTGTAAGATAGATTTTCATACCAAATTAAGTAATTCCCTCCTTAAGCCAAATATGAAGAGTATGCTTCATTTTTTCCCTTTCACATCCTTCCTTTTCTACTCCATTGAAAAAACTTTTTGCTTCTTTTTTTAATTAATTGATTTGTTTTCAACATTCATTTTCACAAAATTTTGAGTTCTAAATTTTCTCCCCATTTTTCCCCTCCCCCCAACTCAAAATGCAAACATTCCAATTACCCCTATCACCAATCTGCTCTCCCTTCTAATATCCGTTCCTTCCCTTATCCCCATCTTTTCTTTTGTCTTGTAGGGTAAGATAAATTTCTATACCCCATTACCTGTATTTCTTATTTCCAAGTTGTATGCAAGAACAGTATGCAACAGTTGTTCCTAAAACTTTGAGTTCCAACTTCTCTTCTATCCTCCCTCCTCACCCATACACATTGGGAAGGCAAACAATTCAATATAGGTCATATGTGTGTAGTTTTGCAAATGATTTCCATAATAGTAGTGTTGTGTAAGACTAACTATATTTCCTTCCATCCTATCTTGCCCCCCATTTCTTCTATTCTCTCTTTTGACCTTGTCCCTCCCCAAGTATTGACTTCTAATTGCTCCCTCCTCCCCATGCCCTCCCTTCCATCATCCCTCCCACCCTGCTTATCCCCTTCTCCCCCACTTTCCTGTATTGCAAGTTAGGCTTTCATACCAAAATGAGTGTGCATTTTATTCCTTCCTTGAGTCGAATGTGATGAGAGTAAGCTATATGTTTTCTCTCTCACCTCCCCTCTTTTTCCCTCCACTAAAAAGTCTTATACTTTCCTCTTTTATGAGAGATAATTTACCCCATTCCATTTCTCCCTTTCTCCTCCCAATATATTCCTCTCTCACTCCTTAATTTCATTTTTTTAGATATGATCCCATCCTATTCAACTCACCCTGTGCTCTGTGTGTGTGTGAGTGTGTAATCCCACCAACTACCCAGATATTGAAAAAAAGTTTCAAGAGTTACAAGTATTATCTTTCCATGTAGGAATGTAAACAGTTTGCCTGGATCTATTTTCCAGGTCAGTTGTTTTTCCAATGAGGTATTTCACATTATCTTCCATTTTCTCATTCTTTTGGTTTGGTTTTGTGATTCCTTGGTTTCTCATAAAGTCATTAGCCTCCATCTGTTCCATTCTAATTTTTAAAGAACTATTTTCTTCAGTGAGCTTTTGGACCTCCTTTTCCATTTGGCTAATTCTGCTTTTGAAAGCATTCTTCTCCTCATTGGCTTTTTGAACCTCTTTTGCCAGTTGAGTTAGTCTGTTTTTCAAGGTGTTATTTTCTTCAGAATTTTTTTGGATCTGCTTTAGCAAGGTGTTGACCTGCTTTTCATGCTTTTCTTGCATCTCTCTCATTTCTCTTCCCAGTTTTTCCTCCACCTCTTCTACTTGATTTTCAAAATCCTTTTTGAGCTCTTCCATGGCCTGAGCCTATTGAATATTTATTTTGGATGTTTGGGATACAGAAGCCTTGACTTTTATGTCTTTCCCTGATGGTAAGCACTGTTCTTCCTCATCCAAAAGGATGGGAGAAGATATCTGTTCACCAAGAAAGTAACCTTGTATAGTCTTATTCTTTCCCCC
Organism: Notamacropus eugenii; assembly: GCF_028372415.1. NCBI lineage: Eukaryota > Metazoa > Chordata > Mammalia > Diprotodontia > Macropodidae > Notamacropus > Notamacropus eugenii. The sequence goes on from NC_092876.1 coordinate 412,897,828, forward strand.
TTTTTGGGGCATTTTCCCAACCAGTTACTTGACTTTTGGGTCCTTTGTCAAGAGTAGGGTATACTCTGGGGGTCTGTAAGTTCTCAGTTCCTCCAAGGTGGTACAATAAAGCATGTACATGGGTCTGGGAGGAAATAGAAATTTTTGTGCCCAGAATCTGAGTAATAGAGTTTCCTCTTCACAACCACCTTGCTTCCAGTTCCACCAAGACAGCAGTGGGGCCTGAGATTCAGATAAGTTGCAGGGGCAGGGCTGCCATTCAGTGTGAGATAAAGATCAACTGCTCAAATTCTCCAGGAGTATTAGATGGGGGCAGGGCCTTTACACAGGGCTGAGATAAGAGTCAGCTGCTCAGTGCCTCCAGGGGTTTTACGAACCAACAATGGATGTGGGCTGCTGTAGGAGCTGTTGTGGGAGCTGCTTTAGCCTGCCTGATTTGGCCTCTGGGGTTGCTCCCTGAGGCTGGAGCTAGGGGAAGGCCCTTATTCTTCTCGGCCAGCTGAAAAAACCGTGTCACTGACCTTTGGCACCTGTGGGTTGAGGGATCTGCCAACTGCTGCTACTGGGGCTGGGGATTCCACCCCTGAGGCTTACTCTCATCCTCCTCCCAGAGCCACACTGTGTGGCCAAGGTTGGGCTGGGCTCTGCTCCACATCCAGTGTGACAGACATTTCCTGTCAGTCTTCTAGGTCACCCTGGGCTGGAAATCTCCTCCACTCTGTTGTTCTGTGGCTTCTGCTGCTTTAGAATTTCCTTGGCTCTTTTATGAGAGATAATTTGCCCCACTCTATTTCTCCATTTCTCCTCCCATTATATTCTTTTCTCATCCCTTAATTTTATTTTTTTAGATATCATCCCTTCTTATTCAACTCACCCTGTACTTTCTGTATACACACACACACACACACACACACACACACACACACACACAGACATATATATGTGTGTGTGTATAATCCCTCCAACTACCCAAATACTGAGAAAAGTATCAAGAGTTACAAATATTATCTTTCCTATTATCTATTCTATCTATCTACAAGTATTACCTACAAATATAGGAATGTAAACAGTTCAACTTTAGAAAGTCCCTTATGATTTCTCTTTCCTGTTTACCTTTTCATGCTTCTCTTGATTTTGTGTTTGAAAGTCAAATTTTCTATTCAGTTCTGGTTTTTTCATCAAGAGTACTTGAAAGTCATCTGTTTCATTGAATGACCATTTTTCCCTTGAAGTATTACACTCAGTTTTGCTGTGTAGGTGATTCTTGGTTTTAATCCTAGTTCCTTTGACTTCTAGAATATCCTGTTCCAAGCCCATTGATTCCTTAATGTAGAAGCTATTAGATCTTATTTTATCCTGATTTAATTTCCAGAATACTCAAATTGTTTCTTTCTAACTGCTTGCAATATTTTCTCCTTGACCTGAGAATTCTAGAATTTGTCAACAATATTCCTAGGAGTTTCTCTTTTGGGATCTCTTTCAGGTGGATTCTTTCAATATTCATTTTGCCCTCTGGTTCTAGAATATCATGGCAATTTTCTTTGATAATTTCATGAAAGATGATGTCTAGGCTCTTTTTTTGATCATGGCTTTCAGATAGTCCCATAATTTTTAAAGTGTTTCTCCTGGATCTCTTTTCCAGGTCAGTTCTTTTTCCAGTGAGATGCTTCCCATTGTCTTCCATTTATTCATTCTTTTGGTTTTGTTTTGTAATTTCTTGGTTTCTCATAAAGTCATTAGCTTTCATCTGTTCCATTCTTGCTTTTCATGATTTTCTTGCATTGCTCTCATTTCTCTTCCCAATTTTTCCTCCACTTCTCTTACTTGATTTTCAAAATCCTTTTTGAGCTCTTCCATGGCCTGAGACAATTGGATATTTATTATGGAAGTTTTGGAGCCTTTGACTTCCTCTGATGTTATGTTTTCTTCTTCCTCATCTGAAAAGATGGGAGAAAATACCTGTTCACCAAGAAAGTAACCTTCTATAGTCTTATTTTCTTCCCATTTTGGGACATTTTCCCAGTCAGTTACTTGACTTTTGTGTCCTTTCTCAAGACGAGGGTATACTCTAGGGACCTGTAAGTTCTCAGTTCCTCCAAGGTCACACAGTCAAGGGAGAGGAGTTTATTCCTCTCTTGGCCTATGCATTGGTCTGGTAGCCCAGAATCTGTGAGCAGAATTTCCTCTCCACAACTGTCTCCAACTCCACCACCAGCACTCCTCCTCATCCCAGGGCCAGGCTCTGGGCTGAGATTCAGATCAACAGCTCAATTACCCCAGGGACTTTAGAAGGAGGGCTCCAAAAATGGATGTTGCCTCTGTAGTGGTTCCTGCTGGCAGGGCCAGACCACATTTCTTTCTCACCCACATGAAAAGGCTTTTTCCCTGACCTTTGAAGCTTTCCTTGGCATTCGTAGGTTGAGCAATGTGGGAACAGCTTCTGCCAGGGTCTCCCTAAAGCTTGTTCTGGGTCCTGTCCCTGCTGTGCTGTGTGGCCCACACTGGGCTGCACTCCACACCTGGTGTGATAGACCTTTCCTGTCAGCCTTCCAGGCTGTTTTGTGCTGGAAATCTCTTTCACTCTGTTGTTTTATGGCTTCTTCTTATTTAGAATTTGTTTAGAGTAATTTTTTTACAGGTATTTTATGGGCTATGTGGAGGAGCTTCTACAGGTCATCTTTCTACTCAGCCATTTTGGCTCTGTCCCCGATTTTTCTGGTCATATTCTTTAAACCAGAGAGAGAGAGAGTGAAAAAAAAAACAATTTCCCAAATAAATACTGAGAAATAAAAAGCTAAAACGTAATCATTATTAGATAGCAGCATATCCTAAGTTTTATGCATTGTGACCTGTTTTTATTTATAGCAGTCATTATAAATGATTGAGTCAACATAGTACCAAATCTACAAAATAAGTCATCTTAATATTGTGAAAAGCAATAGTCATGTGATTGTATCAATAAATGCAGAAAAAACTTTTAATAATATACCACACTCATCATTGTTAAAGAGCATATGGAAATATAGAAATATCTCAATTCTACTATTTCTTGCTATTTTTTTGCTCTTGCTAATTAACATATTAATACTAAGTACTATGTCTCTAAAGCCAAGAACCCAAGTTACATGCAATGGGAATAAATTGGAATACTTTCTAGTGTAAGGGGGTATAGTTGCATTGTTTTACTCATATAAATATGTGTTTACATAGGTTTTCCAGATGTGAATCACAGAGAGATTTGAATAGATTATCTCTAGTGTCTTCTCAACTTTTTTATAAGGGAAATTTTAATTCTGGAAAGCAGGAGGTGAGGACTAGAGAGTGACTACTTTGCTCTCCTTAGAGAGAGGGGATATTAGATTAGAACTATATCTAGCTGTCTTCCTAAATATTGTTAGCCTAGGAGAAATAATTTTTAGTTTCAAGTACTCCCAATCACTATCTCTTACTGAAGATGCTGTGCCCAAAGCTTTATATCAAAGGTTTGACTCCCTTTGGTCTCAGAGTGAGCACAAATAGCAACTAGCAAATAAAGCCATTTGTACAACTGGAGAACAAACAGAAATCAAGGAAAGCATACATAAAAGAATATATAGCAGACAATACACAGAATGAATGAACTTCCCTGTCAGGAGAGAGAAAATTCAGCTCAACGGAAAGTCCCATATTTCACTCAAGGGGAAATTCCCTAAAGTTTTGAGTGTAGTAGGCTAGGGATAGGGATGCTAATGAGGTTGCCATTTCCTTTGCATTTTGGTTTCTTCCAGTCTTTCTCTCCCTTAGTGACTTGAAGAGAGTACAAAACTATAAGTCTTCTCTCTTGAAATTGGAAGCCAGAAGACCAAGAGTTCCCTTCTCTCAAACTCTCCTCAACTCCACCCTTCGTGCAGGCATGGAACATTGAAAAATCTACGTCCATACCCCATAATCTAATCTGCTTCCAAGGCCTTTTGACTTCACCTCTGCAGCATCTCAAATATGACTTTCTTCTCTCCTCTTCCACTGCCACCACTCTAGTACAGGCCCTCATCACCTCATGCCTGTACCGTTGTAATAGCCTGATGTCGGTGTGACTGCCTCAAATATCTCTTATTTCAAAATATCCTCCTTTTAGCCATGAAAATGATTTTTTCAAGATATATCACCTCTATATCTTTCATGTAAAGTAGTTTTTTTATATGTCATACTCCCTCACCCCATTAGAATGTGAGCTCCATGAGCACAGTAACTGTTTGCCTTTACACTTATCACAGTCTGTGGCACGTAATACATACTTAATACGTTTGCTGATTTGTTGACGTCAAGAACATATTAGAAGGTCAAGAAAGAGAATTCCTAAGTGAGGTTTAAAGTTCATAGCTCATCAATGCCATGGGCACACAGAAAATAAAATGATCAGTTTTGATTACATTAAATTTTTAAAATTTTTTTGGATAATAAAACCAATGTAGTTAAAATCAGAAGAGGAGAAGATAGCAGGAAAAAAATCCTCTAAATCATGTTTCTGTGATTAAGGTCTGATTTCTAGGATATAGAAGGTATTTGTTACAATTTCTTTATTTTGTTTTTTGTTTCTTTGTTCTAAGATATATAAGCTACTCATTCCAATTCATAAAGATAAGCTCCATTCTCCTATTGATAAACATTCCAATAATATGAATAGTCAATTTTATAAGATAGAAATGCAATCTACAAACAGCCATGTTGAAAACACTCTAAATAACTAATAATTTGAAAATTGCACATTAAGAAACCTCTGAGGACCTACCTCATACTCAAAGATAACAAAAACAGAAAATGAAAAGATGTTGGAAGGGCTGGGAGACAATAGGGATATGAAGGCACTGTTGGTAGAACCATGAATTTTCTGTGTATTCTGGAAAGCAATTTGGACACATATACAAACTTCTTATCAACTCTACCTATTTCATTCAGGGATTTAGGTATGCCACTAGTGGGCCTGTACCCCGCAGAGATCAAAGAAAGAACAAAATAACTCATACATTTGAAAATATTTCAAGCATCTCTTTGTGGAGCAAAAAAAAAAGCCAAAAAAACACAAAACCAACAAGAAAAAAACCCACCAAACCCTTGGAAACCAAGGCTTGAACATACATAGCACACATGTATGTGACTACAATGAATTATGATAATGCCACAAAAATGATGAATGGTTTCAGAGAATCTTGGGAAGATTTATATGAACTGACACTATGTAAATTAAGCAGTACTGGGGAGATAATTTATATAGCAAGAAAAATATTATAAAGACAGACAACTTTGAAATGCTAAAGAAATTTAATCTATGTAGTGATCCAGCACAATTTAAAACTAAAAATGATGAAATATGCTATCCACCTTCTGATAGAGAGGTGATGAACTCAGAGTACAGAAAAAATCCAAAAAATTTTAGGCATGACTAGTGCAGGAATACATTTTGCTTGACTGTATATTTGTTGCATGGGATTTGTTTTATTATTTTTTATATTGGGGTGAAGGAGGAGGGCAAATAATGAGAAAATAGATTTTTGTCCATTTAAAAACAGATACTGAAATTCAAATAAGAAATATATTGTTGAATGTTTCAACTAATTCTATTGTTTTCTTCCATTGGGGTGAGTTCATCCCATTTACATTAAATGATATGATCATTAATTGTGTGTTTCTTTTCATAGTTTCCTCTTGCACTATTTTTTTTTCATTTTTGCCCCCAGCCCTCTCTAAAATAAGAGAGAGGTAAGAGATGAATGTGTTCAGTACTAGTGATTTATACCATGTGCTTTCTGATTTTGGTCCTTAGCTCTTTATCTTTTCTCTTCACCCAGAATCCAGTAATTTTCCTTCTTTTTTTTTCAAAATAATACACATATATGTTTTTAATCAGTAAAAGTTTGCCTTTTCATCCTCTCTACCACTCAGAATGCAAAATGTACACTTGCCAAAAAGACTATTTTATGGAGAACTCATGTGGGACAAGTGATCACATGGTGGTCAGAAGAAGTGATACAAGTACACTCTCAAGGTCTCTCTCAAGAATTTTGGATTTGACTGTGTGACATGGGAGACACTGGCACAGGACCACTCAGCATGGCATGTCCACATCAGAAAAGGTGCTATGCTCTATGAGCAAAGTAGAATTGTGATAGCACAAAGAAAAGTAGAATGCACAGATTTGGAGTAACCACCCCAAATGTTCATATGCACTATCTGTACCCAGTCTGTGGTAGAGCATTCTGAACTTGTATTGGTCTGATCAGTCACAGTTGGACACATTGAAACTTCACTTTATAATGGTGACATCATTTTGGTCCTCTTTGAGAACATACAACAACCAACCAACAAACCACTCAGCCTGCACTGAGAACAAAATAAAAATAAAACCCCTCTTGCAAATGTGTATAGTCAAACAAAACAGATTTCCACATTGGCCATGTCCAGAAAAAAAGTCTCATTCTATACTTGGAGTCCCTCACTAGGAAGGCTTAGCATGTTCCACCATAAATCTCCTAGAATTGTGGTTGGTTATGACATTGATCAAAGTTCCTAATTCTTTCAAAGTCATTTTTTTTTACTACATTGTTGTCATTGCATAAACTTTTCTGTTTCAATTTGCTTAAATTTGTCACTACGAAGTTTTTCCAGGATTCTCTGAAACCAACCCCCTCATCATTTCATGTAGCAGAATAGTATTCTAGTATAATATATAAACATAACATAACTTCTTCAGTCATTCCTCAATTTGAGGCTCCCCCTCAAATTTCTATTCTTTTTTGCCTCAGAAAGATATAAATATTTTTGTATGTTATTAGCTAGATCCCTCCTATAATCCACCTTCTCTCAATTCTCTACTACTATTTCCTTGTCTTCCATCTATTTCCCTGTTGAATGAAAGGTATCTTTCTACCAAGCTTTTTGTGTGTTTTGTTCCTCTGACCAGTTCAGATGAGAGTGACGTTAAGTGTCATCTGCTCCCCTTACTTTCTCCTCATTGTATAGCTCAAGGGTCAGCAAAGTACATGTATGGGCCAAATCTAGCTCACCATCTGTTTTTGCATAACCAGTGACCTAAGAATGTTTTTATGTTCTAAATAGTTTATTTATTTATTAATACAGCCATACTCATTCAAGTATTATTGATGACTGCTTTCACACTCCATTGGCAAAGTTGAGTAGTTGTTACAGGGACTACATGTGACCCCCTCATGCATTAGCACTGTTACTCAGTGCTCTACAAATTGCAATGAAGCAGCTGTAACTCAACATCATTTCTAGTGTCATGATTTTTTTTTATTACCAGTCCACAACCATCATGTAAAAACAAGATAGGAAGTTTTTAAAAGTTTTACTATGATTTTTTAGATCTCAGGAATGAGACTGAAATTTTTTTATGAATGTAAAGAAGCACTATTATCTAGCACTGAATGGTTTTGGAAATTAGCTTTCACTGGTAATTTCAAAATTCTTAATGAATTCAGCCTAAAATTACAAGGCAAACAAGTGCTTGTATGTGAGACATATACTGCAATAAAGTCAAATCAAGAACAACTTAGGCTGTTTGAATCACAGGGAATATTAAGCTGTTTTATATACTTTCAGGGGTTAAAACAAAAGAAAGATCCCCATTTCCACATAAATTTGTGGGAAATATATTTTCTGAGCAAAAGAGGACAAGCTTATAATTCTGGATGACTTTAATGCTAGAGTAGGCTCAGACTAACAGACTTGGCAAGGAGTCCTAGGGAGGAATGGAGTTGGAAACAGCAACAGCAATGGTCATTTGCTGCTGAAGACTTGTGCATCTCATGACCTTCTCATCACCAACACTATTTTCCATTTACCTAAACACAATAAAACTTCATGGATGTACCCTCACAGCAAACTTTGGCATCTAATAGACTATGTGATTGTAAAGAGAAGAGACAGACAAGATATGAGAATGACAAAGGCAATGTGTAGTGCAGAGTGTTGGACTGATCATAGACATATTCTTTCCAAGCTAAATATTCCCATTCATCAAAAGTGCCACCCCAAGGCAAAATGGCTACCAGAAGACTTAATGTCAACAAATTAGAGCTCTTCTCTGAGTGTGAACAGTTTGTTGCCAATTTGGAGGGAAAGTTGAGCCAACACACAGTTGGCATCAGTGGAGCAGAAAAGGAGTGGGCAGCTTTCAGAGATTTGGTGTATAGCATTGTTTTTGCTCATCTAAGTCAGAACACTCACAAACACCAAGACTGGTTTGTTGAAAATGAGGAAATTCAGAAGCTGCTAAATGAAAAACGAGAACTTCACAGGATAGTTCATCCACCTCTAAGAAGGCAGCATTTAATTCTATCAAAAGCAAAGTACAAGCAAAGCTTAGAGGGATGCAGGATTCCTGGCTCAGTAAGAAGGCAGATGAAATTCAATTTTATGCTGATAGTAACAATCCAAAGTGCTTTTATGATTCTCTGAAAGCTATTCATAGACCAAAAATTTATGGCACATCATAACTACTCAGTGCTGATGGAGCCACATTGATTAATGATAAGGATATGATCCTAGAGAGATGGACTGAACACTTCTATGGGGTTCTTGTCAGACCATCAGCAATCAATGCTGAGGCCACTGAGTGTTTACCTCGGGTTGAAGTCAATTCCTCCTTAACTGAAATTCCAATTGAAGAAGAGGTTTTGAGGGCCATTAGACTCCTTTCATGTGGCAAAGCACCTGGTGCTAATTCTATTCCATCAGAGATTTACAAGGTAGGGGGATCATTGCTCATATAAACGCTGACAGAAGTTTTCCAGGTTATATGGGAAGAGGAAGTTATCCCTAGGAGTTCAAGGATGCCTCCATTGTCCATTTCTATAGAGGTAAAGGGAATAGATTGTCCTGTGACAATCACAGGGCAGGTCTCTCTCAGTCATTGCTGGCAAAATTCTTGCTAGAGTCCTCCTTAATAGGCTAATCCTTCACCTGGAAGATGGTCATATACCTGAGAGTCAGTGTGGCTTCAGAAAAGGCTGAGGAACAGTTGATGTGGTGTATGCTGCCTGACAACTCCAGAAGAAAGGCCAGGAGCAGAACAGAGGTCTGTACCCAATATTTGTAAATCTGACCAAGGCCTTTGACACTGTTAGTCATGAGGGTTTATGGAAAATTATGTCCAAATTTGGTTGCCTGGAGAATTTCATCAGTGTTGTATATCAATTTTATGATGGCACGTTTGCCCAGGTTCTGGATAATGGATAATGCTCTTGTGCCTTCCCAGTCACAGAAGGAGTGAAACAGAGCTTTATGCTTGCTCCCATGCTTTTTAGCATGACGTTTTCAGCCGTGTTGTGAAATGCTTTCAATGAGGATGAACAAGGTATCAAGGTCAACTACTGTACTGATGATAGTAAATTCTTCACTTTGAAAAAGCTACAAGCAAGACCAAAGTAGAGGAAGTGTTGGTGAATGATTTTCTATTTGCAGATGATTATACACTCAATGCAGCCTCTGAAGCTGAGATGCAAAAAAGTATGGATCAATTCTCTGCTGCCTGTGCTAATTTTGGCCTAATAATGAACACCAAGAAAACACAGGTGCTCCATCAGCCACCACCACATCATGCAAATGTGGAACCATCAGTTACAACAAATGGAGAAGTTTCAAATGCTGTGGATAAGTTCATTTACCTTGGTAGTGTATTTCCCAGGGATGTACACATTGACAATGAGGTTGATGCACGCATTGCTAGAGCTAGCTCAGTGTTTGGGAGGCTCCAAAGAAACATTTGGGAGAGAAAAAGTATTAGACTGACTACCAAACTGAAGGTCTACAGAGCTGTTGTGCTGAACTTATTGTTATACGCTTGTGAAACATGGACAGTCTACCAGTGCCATGCCAGGAAACTGAGTCGCTTCCATTTGAATTGTCTTAGGAAGATTCTGAGGATCACCTGGCAGGATAAGGTGCCAGACACTGAAGCCCTTTAGAGCTGAAATGTCAAGTATTCAAACTATACTTCAAAGATCACAACTCTGATGGTCTGGCCATGTTGTTTGAATGCAAAATATACACTTGCTAAAAAGACTGGAAAACTTGCATGGGGCAGGTGATCACACAGTGGCCAGACGCAATACAAGGACACTCTCAAGGTCTTTCTCAATAACTTTGAATTTGATTGTGCAACATAGGAGACACTGGCACAGGACCTCTCACCACGGCATGCCCACTTCAGAAAAGGTGCTGTGCTCTATGAACAAAGCATAATTGAGACAGTACCAAAATGCAGGATGTGCAAATTTGGGTTATCCACCCCAAATATTCACACAGACTCTCTGTGCCTGACCTGTGGTAGAGCATTCTGAGCTCATATTGGTTTGATCAGTCACAGTCAGATACACTGAAATTTCACTTTATCACAGTGGTGTCATTTTGACCCTCTTCAAAGACAAAGGACAACAATCAACCAACCAACCAACCAAAATATTCTTAGGAGTTTTCGTTTTGGAGTTTCTTTTAAGAAGTGAGTGATGGATTATATTTCCACTCTACCCTGGTTCTAAAAGCTGTGGGCTGTTTTTAGAGTTTTTTGAAATATAGCCTTTTTTTTTTTTTGGTTATGGTGTTCAGACAGTCCAGTGATTCTTAAATTTTTTCTTTGATTTGTTTTCCTGATTAGGCATTCTTTGTAAGGTATCTTGTATTTTTTTCTCTTTTTTCCTAATCTTTTGATGTTGTGTAATATTTCTTGTTTTTTCATGGAGTCATTGGCTTCTATTTGATCCATTATAATTGTCAGGGAGTATGTTGCTTGGTCAAGCTTTTGTAATCCTTGTGTGAATCTGTTATTCCCTTTCTAATTCATTCTCCCATAGCTGTCATTTCTTTTCTATTTTTTCCTAACATACTCTCATTTCATTTATAAAATCTTTTCAACCCTTCAAAAACTTTTGCCTTACCTCTTCCAGGAATTCTGGTTGAATCTGAACTTTGTCCTTTCCTTGTAAAATGCCCAGGTCCTCCTTACTGGAAGAACACTATTCTTGGACATAGGTGCCCTTTGTAGTCTGCCCAGGATTTATGAATCTGAAAGAGGTAGTTGGAGCCTAAGCTGCCTATCAATAATTGTTAAGGATTGTAGATCTAGGGTAGACTGAGAAAGGCATCTTTAAACAAAAGGGCACCCTTCTAGACATGGAATTCTTCATATGGTACCTTCTTACCATGGTGCAGAGAACTATCCCTGGGCATCAGAGTATTCAGTGTGTAGTGTGGTCATGGCTAAGTCATAACCCGAGTGCCCAGACCTCTCTGCTCTCTGGTGACCTAAGTAGGAAAAATAGTTCACTTTAACTTTTTCTTGATTTCCCCATCCAGGATTTGGTCCAGTGCATATTCTAGATCTGTTTAGAGGAAGTGAGGTATAGGATGGACTTCCTGCTACTGTCCCATTTTAGCTCTGCCTCCATTCACAGTTAAGAAAGCTTTTACTCTCCTCCTTTTAAAATTTCTCTGAATGATCCAATCTGATGTTTGCATTTGCTTTGCTTAAAACTCCTGAATTGATGTTACTTCATTAATTCCTCCTCTCCCTCTATTTTTTAAGTTGAATATATTTCTATACTCAAATTTTTGTGTGTTTCTCTGTGTGTATGGGTTTGTGTGTGGGTGTATTTCACCCTCCTTTGACTACGAAGAACATAAATTCAAAAGATATCCACTCCTTTTGTTTGTGTCTCCTTTTCTATTCCAATTATATGTAAAATTCTCTCTTTTCTCATGTTTACTTCTTGGTATAGTCTCTCTTCTTTTCCTTTAGTCTTTGAAAACAATGGAAACACAATGAACCTATTTCTAGGCCATTTGTCTTATTTAACTCCCTTTATGACTACTGATGACATATTAATGTTCTTTTTAAAACATATATTTTTATTTTATTGTTAAATATTTCTCACCTACTGTAAAAATTTTACCATGATTTTGTTTTTTTTAAATTTTCAGTTCCAAATTTTCTCTCTCTTGCAGGTGTATCACATCCCCTGGAGAAGACTAGTAAATGATATTTATACGTATGTAGTGAAATAAAATATATTTCCATATTAGCCATGTTGCAAAAAAAACCACATCCACAAATAAGAAAAACAAAGTTTAAAAAAATTTCCTTCAATCTGCACCAAGTTCATCAGTTTTCTCTCTCTCTGGAGGTGTACAAAATTTTTTTATCTTGACTCCTTTGGAATTCTAACATTGTCTTGATCAGAGTAACTAAGTTTTTCCCAGTTCATCATCCTTACACTAATGCTTTACTGTGTACAAAGTTCTTGTGGTTCTCCTTACTTCTGAAGCCACAATCATATATCACAACTTGCTCAGTGGTCCTCTAATTGATAAGGATATCCTCAAATTGCAATTCTTTGCCACCACAAAAGAACTGCTACAAATATTTTTGTACAAATAGGGCTTTTCCTTTGTCTTTGACATCTTTGCAATAATGGTGTTGCTAAAATGGTATGCACATTCTGGTAGCCTTTTGTTTGTCATTCCAAATTATTCTCCAGAATGATTGGACCAGTTTACAACTCCACTAACAGAGAATTAATATAACTGCTTTTCCACACCCCTTGCATTATTTGTCATTTTTCTTTTCTGCTATGCTGGCCAATCTGATAGGTATGAGGTAGTACCTCAAGGTTGCTTGATTAGCATTTCTTTAATCAATAGTGATTTAGTGTCTTTTAATGGCTATTGATAGATTTGATTCCTTTTTCTGAAAATTGTCTGTTCATATTCTATGATCATTTATCAATTGAAGAATAGCTCTTATTTTTTATAAATTTGGCTTAGTTACCTATATATTTGATTAATGAGACCTTTATAAGAGAATTTTGATGTAATTTTTTTCATAGTTTCCTGCTTTTCTTTTAATTTTGGCTGCATTGATATTGTTTTGCAAACCCTTTTTAAGTTTCAGTTAGTCAAAATCATCTATTTTACTTCCATTGATCCTCTGTATCTCTTGTTTGATCATAAATCTTTCCATTATCTATGGATCTGACAGGTACAGACTTTCATGCTTCTCAATTTTCTTATGATATCACTATTTATATCTAAATTATTTATCAATTTTGACCTCAACTTGCTATGGAGAGTGATATATTGGTCTATTCCTAGTTGTTTGCAAACTGCTTTCTAGTTTTTTAAGCAATTTTTGTCAAATAGTGAGTTCTTGGCCCCAAAGTTTGTATCCTTGGGTTAATCAAACACTATATTGCTATGAATATTTACTATTGTATATTGTATACCCTAATTTATTCCACTGATTTTGGGCAAGTCATAACCTCTCAGTACCCCGGTCAGTTCTCTGAGATTGTAAATTGCAGAGAAGGTGCCAATCTGCATAATAAAATCTCTATGTGAGGAATTTTCTCTATACCATTAAAGTTCTCAGGCCTAATTTTTTAAAAATGATGACTTGGAAGAATTTTCAGGAAAATATGGCAAGATTTGTTTGACACAATTTAGAATGAAGAAAGGAAAGTCAAAATAATATGAGTGATGACTAAAGCAATATAAGTTAAGACAACATTAAAAGACAATAAGCTCAGGTCAAATATAATGGAGAATGTGAGTGTAATGCTATCAAAGTTAAAGCACACAATTTTGCTTTCTGTCAACAATCGACAAACCACAAAAATGAAAAGAGGTATGTACTACCAGTTGATATAACACCTGAGTAATTATTGATAATTAATAATTGTTTTCAGAGAATGTATTTAGTTGTGAAGAGTTATTTGGAAGTTTGTTAGAAAGAGTATCAAAACAAAATTCAACAATAAAAGATGAAGTATTTTGTAACTTTAACACACTCTACAGGGATAAGCTATTTTATCAAGATTTGTTTATTTTTAAAGCTTTTTTATATATTTTGCTTTTTATATTAGTTATTTCCTAATTTGCCTTTCATAGTATAGCCACCATTTCCTCTACCACGACAACCAGTATCCTCATCCTCATCCTCATCATCATAGATTCATTAAATGAATATAGATGCAAGACACTATGTTAAGCATTAGGGAAAGTATAGGGCTAAGCATTAGAGAAGGAAATGGTTCCTTCCTTCAAGGAGTTTATATTTTAATGGTAGTGACCCAGCTCTATAGAATCAAGATATTAACGATGTAAATGTGGGCTAATCCCAGAGGAAAGACTCTGTGGAGGAAGAGGGGAGGAAAAAAGCTTCTTGCAGGAGTTGAGGTTTGAGGTGAGTTGTGAAGGAATCCAGGAAGTGGAGATAAGCATTCCAGGCAAGTGGCATAGCCAGTCAAAGTTTGAATTTGAAATTGAGTATCATGTGAGAAAGAGAATAAGAAAGCCATTGTAGCTGTAATACAGAGTACATGATGGGGAGTAAAGTGTAAAGACTAAAGTGGCTGGGTCCAGATTGTGAAAGACATTAAAAGCCAAGCAGGACTTTGTATCTGATCCTGGGGCTTATAGGGAGCTGCTGAATTTTATTGAGTAGGGGGTAAAAGGGGTATGTGAAATGATCAGATGTGAGCTTTAACAGGCTTACTTTGGTAGTTGAATGGCAAACATATTAAAGTTGGGAGTGACTTGAGAAAGGAAGACAAATTAGCAAATAATTGTAGCAGTTTAGGTGTGAGGTAATAAAGGCCTCCACCAGTGCAGTGGCTGTGTGAGTAGAGAAAAGACTAGAGCTAGATCAATACATAGACCCATGGCTATGTACATATATTTATGTATACATATATTTATGTTTGTATGTAAATATATATTGCATTAATTTATGTTCCTTCAGTCATATATATATACATATATAACTGCACATGTGTGTAAATATACATATATATTTACTTATTAATTATCTACATAGAGATTATAATTGGGAGGCAGACTGAAGATGGTAGAATCATAAGAAACATTGCAATGGGTTCCTCTCCACAAAATCTTCCAAAACAGATCTAGAAAATGCTCCAGACCAAATGCTTATGGGGAAATCAATAAAAAGTTACAGTAAATCATTTTTTCAGTCCAGCTCAGAAAGTGAGAGGGAAAAAATGTTGTTTATGGACATTGGGAATGGAGGTTGGGGTAGGATCTTCTACCTTGCAGGGTTGTTGTGAGAACTAAATGGGATAATATTTCTAAAAGGTTTAGCACATTTTCTGCTGACACTTCAAACTCTCACTCTCATCTGAATTGAATCAAAGAAGGAAGAAAACACACATGTACGCACTATTAGGTAGAGAAATGCACTTCACTCAGCAGGGAAATAGGAAGGAAAGGGTTGAAGGGCAGAAGGCATAATTAAGGAGATTAATAGATTAAAGAAGGCATTAGTTCTAACAAACTCTGTGGTTGTGGTTTGTCATTTATTCTTGAAAAGGATCATGACATCAGGGAGATGATGACATGACTTGCAGTTGACTTTGATTTGAGCAAGGGAGGGCTGTGCAAAGTCTCACTTTCTCCTTCACACTCATCTGGGTCCAGTGGCCAGACACATATCAAGATGACTGAGATGGCACAGGTTACTTGGCCCTTTTAAGCTAAGGTCTTTTCAGGTTCTCACTTTGAGTGAGGCAAGGCCCATTACATGAACAGGCCCCTTTAAGAAGTGAGTCAAGGAATGACTTCCTTAATTAAAAAAAAAAAATTAAACTGGGAGGGAAAGACCTTTAAGGTTGCTGGCCAAAGAGAATCAGTTATTATTTACATTCACTCTGAGCCAGGAGGGCCTAAAAATTACCATTAAGCTCTGCTTGGGCAAGGATGTATTGCTGTCCAATCCATGAGATCTAGAGTGAATTGTATTTAGGGCATGGTCTTTCAGAAAGAACTCTAGCCAGTAAACCCCAAGTTGACTACGTAGCTATTGGCCATCAAAATTTTCCTTCCTTTGGGCAGAACACCCTCAAATAAGGGGAGAGGATAGAGTTGAAGAAAGACTATGAGTTGAGTTGCCCAATTGAAATGGACCATCTGGGGTCCCCATTCAGACAGCTCAGAATACTCACAGGTTGTGGTTCATTCTTTGTTGTCAAAGAGGATCGTGACATCAGGAAGATGATGACATGACTTGCAAGTGATTTTGATTTGTGTGAGGGAGGGCTATGCAAAGTCACCAGTCTCATTTTCTCCTCCAGAGCCATCTGGGTTCAGTGGTCAGATATTCATTAGGATGACTGGAGATGGCAAAGCATACGCTACAGATGTACACAAATATCTACAACTTTTTGAGGAGGCAAAGAATAGGAATTTGAGGAAATGTCAATATATAACTGAATAGATAAACAATTTAAAGTATATAAATGTGATGGAATAATATTGGGTTGAAATTTATCAGCTTAATGACCAATCAGGATTCCAGAGTACTAATGAAATATGCTATGCATTTCCTGATAGAGAGGTGGCCTCAAGATATAGAATGAGTCAAATACATTTTTAGATGTGGCCAATGTGGAGATTTTTAAAAAATGTACTATTCCTGTTTGTGATTGGTTTTATCTGTCTTGCATTCTTGATTGGGTGGAGGGTTGGGGGAGTGAGAAGGCAGATCTTTGTTGGTTAGAAAATTTGTTTTCAGAAAGAAACTAATTTTTTAAATACAGAGATTATAATTGAACCCATGAGAGTTGCGACAGTTATGAAGTAAGAAAATATGGTGGAAGAAGGGAAAATGGCCAAGGACAAAGTTTTTGGGATAGGAGAATAAAGAGAAAGCAGTCACAAAAATCTAGAGAAGAGAGACTATTCAGAAGAAAGCAACTACCAGAGACAAAAGCTGTGAAGAAGTAAAAAAGGATGAGGTCAAGAAGAACAAGGATTGAGAAAAAGCTATTAGACTGGTCAATAAGAGATTAATGGTAACTAAAGACAGTAGTTATTGTTGAATTATGATGGTAGATGAAATTGCTGAAGTTACAGAAGAGTTTGAGATGAGATAAAGTTTGCTGAGGCAATTCCTTTCACCTGTACCATTTATCTCATTCAATCCAGTCTTTGACCAAAGAAGGAACACCTCTTTGTGTGAGACAGGGTTGAAGAGTAGGAGAAGATATCTAACTAATGTGAGATGAAAAGGAGAGAAGGCAGAACTTTTGAGAATGGCTTTAATTTTTTTTTCTGTAAAGTACAATGTAAGGTCCTTGTCTGTGCAGATGATGACAGGGGATGTCATTAATTTGAAGAGAAATAAAATGATTTGGAATAGCCAATGTGGTAAGGAGTATAATGAATTGTTTAGAGAAGTGCAAAAGGTTTACCTTGTAGTGAGGACCCAGTTGAGATTACATAAGACATTTTTATTGGACCTGATAAGCATTTTTCGTGATTTTTCACAAGCTCCATTTAGTAGAACTAAATAGCAGCAAAGGCAAGAGAGTAATCCAAGGTTGGGGCTTGGCAAAAATGATTAAAAATGGGGACAAGAGGCAAGAGAACATTGTAGAGTTGAACTGGTTTGACAATGGTCCAAAGTAGAGGTAAGGAAACATATTCAGTGTAGAATCATGGCCTGGGAAAAAGCTGAAGAATGGAGGGATTGGAGGGCATGATGAGGATAAAGAATAGGATTAGCACCATAAGACAAGTGGTGAAATAGAATGATAAAAGATTATGATCAGATAAAATGATTCTAGGGTCTATGAACATAGAAATTGAACATCTGTAGGTGATGGCAAGACAAGGCTTTAATTATGTATTGTGTGTATGGCTGAGGCAGAGTGGAGGTAATAGGTAATGTGTTGATTGAAGAACTGGGAATGTAGGATGTTTTGGGGATTATCTATTTATCTATCCATCCATCCATCCATCCATCCATCCATCCATCCATCCATCCATCCATCCATCCATCTATCTATCTATCTATCTATCTATCTATCTATCTATCTATCTATCTATCTACCTATCTATCTATCCAGTAGTAGGAAAATAGGAATTTGGGGCAGAGAGAAAAAAGAACCAATTCAAAGAAAGAATGGAAATTCATCAAAGAAAGAAGGGAGAATTAGTAAATTCAGATTGAATGAGTTTCAAAGAATGAGAGGTTACTTGGTTTCAGTAGAGATTGTAAGTAGCAGTGTGAGCAAGGAATATTCTGATTATACTACCATTCCCAGTGCACTCCCTTGTATGAAAAAAAACCAAAAAACCAAAAACCAAAAAACAAAAAAACAGAACAAAACCCAAAACAAAAAACAAACAGTTGAACAAAACTAAGTATTTTGATAACTATTATATCTATTAACATATGAAATCTTTGCCATTTTCATTCTTTCTTGTATTGTATCAAAGTCTTTTATAAAACAAAAATGGCTAAGAGATCATAAGCCTCTGACTTGCAACCTTTCTTAGCATCTAAGTTGATACTGAGGTTCTCATCATACCACAGTCTACTTAGTTTTCCCATATTAACACAGGAAAACGTTTCCTTTGCTGATAGGGAGCACAGGGGACTTATATACAATCTTTACTAGGGAGCAGCTGCCCCCTTTTCCAACAGAAGCTAAGCAAAGACTATTGCACCTTTATCCATGGACCCAGACACAATTAAACTAGAATTTCTTCTTCCTTTCAAGTCAACATACAAAAGTGGTATAGTGACAATTTCACTGCCCCTGTGCTAATAGAAAGCAATGTGCTGAAAAGGGTGCAGCCAAGATGTTGGAGTAAAGATGGGGACTCACCTGAGCTTTCCAAAATTCCCTTCCAAAGAATTTTAAAGTAATACCACTAAACTAATTCTAGAGGGGCAGAACTAAATAAAAAGGAAGGGGTGAAAAAATTTCAAGCCCAAGACAACTTAGAAGTTCAGGAGAAAAGTTCTGTCTCAATGGCATAAAGGGGTAGCTAAGTACAACACAGGTGGCACATCAGAAACAGGCTTTGGGAGTGACTGAATTGTCACTGGTAGCTTCCAGAGTTCTCAGCCTACAGAAAGTACTTGAGTAGGATACCTGGTCAGAAGGAGATTATAGGGGACCCTTTGCTGGCATTGGGTACAAGGCTCTTTTGTATTGCTAATGTGTGGTTCTAGGTTGTAGTCCCACGACCAAGAGGAATACTAGGACACTAGAGTATATGGCCCCTGGGGAGGAGGGATACTGGTTGCTGTTCCAGGGTGGAAAAAAGTACTTTTAGTCACTTATAGATCAGAGCACAGGCCAGGAAATCAGTGATCACACCTCTTCTTAGATCATACTACTTTGGAAGAACTGAAAACTTGCAGAACTAGTTCTGAAAATAGTGGCACAAAAAACTTGAAGCTTGGAACAGTGCCCCTTACACCCTGAGAGGAGAGCCCAATTTTAACATTATAAGTTAAAACTCAAGAAGTAGACAAACAACAAAGAAGAACCTGTCTATAGAAAGTTACTATGATGACAGAGAAGGTGAAAATATAAAATTAGAAGAAGAAAAATTGAAAAGTAAAGTTAAAAACAAAGAACAAAGTCAAAATAGCTATATCCAAAGCCTCATAGAAAAATGTGAATTGAGTTCATCTCAAAAAACAAAAAAACCCTGGAAGAGCTCAAAAATTATGTTAAAAATTAAATAAGAGAAAAAATTGGAAAAAAATGAGAATGATACAAGAAAATTGTGCCAAAAGAGTAAACAGACTGGTAAAAAGAGGCACAAAAACACTGAAGAAAACACCTTAAAAAACAGAATTGACCAAATGGAAAAAATATGTATAAAAATTCACTAAAGAAAATAATTACTTGTAAAGTAGAATTGGTTATATAAAAAAGAAGATACACTGAAGAAACCAATTCCTTAAAAATTAGCATTGAGCAAGTGGAAACTACATCAAGAATGTAAAATACGTCATTGGTAAAACAACTGTCCTGGAAAAGAGATCAAGGAGAGATAATTTAAGAATTATTGTGCTACTTGAAAACCATGATAAAAAAGAGTCTAGGTATCATATTTCAAGAAATTATCAAAGAAAACTTCCAGAATAAGAGGGTAAAATAGAAAATGAAAGAATCCATCAACCTTCTGAAAGAGATCCAAAAATGAAAACTTCCAGGATTTTTATAGCCAAATTCCAGAGCTCCCAGGTCAAGGAGAAAATACTGCAAGTAGCCAGAAGGAAACAATTCAAATATTGTGTGCCATAGTCAGGATAACACAAGATTTAGTAGCTTCACCATTAAAGGACTAGAGGGCTTGGAATATGATGTTCTGGAGGACAAAGAAGTTAGGATTACAACCAAGAATCATTTACCCAGCAAAGCTGAGTATAATGTGTCAGGGGAAAGATGGATATTCAATGAAATAGAGGAATTTTGAAGATTCCTAATGAAAATATCAGAGCAAAATAGAAAATTTGGCTTTCAAATACAAGACTCAAGAGAAATATAAAATGGTAAACTTGAAAGAGAAATTAAAAGTGACTTTATGTGGTTAACTGTTTAAATTCCCTTATAGGAAGATGATATTTATAACTCTTAAGAACTGTATTATTATTTGGGCATTTAGGAGTATACATAGACAGAGGGTATGGGTTTGTGTTCACTATGATAGGATGATATCTAAATGTAATAAAATCAACAGATGAGAAAGAGGGATGTACTGGGAAAATAAGGGAAAGAGGTAAAACTGGGTAAATTATCTCACATAAAAGAGGTGAGAAAAGACTTTTATAGTGGAGGGGAAGATGGGGGGAGGTGGCAGACAACATGTGAACCTTACTCTCTTTGGAATTGACTCAAAGAGGGAATGACACACACATACTCAGCTGGTTATAGAAATCTATCTTAAAACACAGGGAAATAGGAAAGGAGGAGTATAAGAGAATGGAAGGACTGATAGAAGGGAGAACAGGTTGGGGGAGGCATTGATCTACAGCAAAACACTTTTGAAAAGGGACAGCATGAGAGGAGAGGATGAGAGAGGAGGGAGAGGAAAAGAGAAAGACAGAGAGAGAGAGAGAGAGGGAGAAAGAGAGAGAGAGAGAGAGAGAGAGAGAGAGAGAGAGAGAGAGAGAGAGAGAGAGAGAGAGAGAGAGAGAGAGAGAGAGAGGATAAAATAGGATGGAGGAAAATACATAGTATTCATAACTGTGAAAAATTTTATAGCAAGTTTCTCCATAAAAGACTCAAATATGGAGAACTGAGTCAATACAAGTCATTCCCCATTGATAAAATGGTCAAAGGATGTGATACATGCAGTTTTCAGATGAAGTAATCAAAGTCTATCTCATTGCCAGATTAGTGGCTATCAAAATCCAGTTGTATTGTCATGTGTTATAGCAGATGGATCCATCAGTAAATAAGGCAAAATTACATTCCTCAGGAGCCAGGTCCTTATAAGTGGGAACCCATTAGACATGTGAAAGACACAGGGTTTTCAGAATCTGAGCGGGAAATATTTTCCTCTGGCATAGCTGTTACCAATTTGTGAAGAACACGAACATTGAAAGAACCCAGACAAGTGTGACTTGGAATCTGCCATTTCCATTTACCAATTGAAGCTACCCATCTGTTAGAGGGACCATCTTGCATCACTTAGCCTATAATAGGTAACTGAGTAAAAGGGAATTGTTTTGCCCTGTGTCATGTGTTCAGTAAGGACCTTAAGATCCAATAATAGAACAACTGTTTTTTAAAAGTAGTGTAGTGAGTGTCCACTTTGGAGAACTTGGAGCTCCAGAAGCCTAATAGTCACTTGTTCTGGCTACCTCTTAGTGACTTCCAAAGGCTCTACTTATCCTGGTCTCTAAGGCTATAAGTATTCAGAAACATGGGTCTTGCAGATTCATGATAGCTCAAGGAAAGAAATGGTTGAATTTATATCTTTCAGGGCTATAACCTGCTTTAGGCCCAGTTGAAAGAGGCAGTCTTATGGGTGACTGAGTAAATGAGGACAATCAGAATATCTAAATGCTATATCCTAAAGAGGCTAATAAACCTCTGGGCTTCCTTTTTAGATTGTAGGGGGAATGTCAGTAGCTCATTCCAGATTGTGCCCAGAATCTTCTAGTTTTCCTTACCTACTTCATTTCCCCAAATGAACTGAGCAGGCTAGAACCTGAATTTTCTTCATTTATTTCCCACCTCTGTTTTCTCGCAGGGTTGCCGTCTGATGTAGGTCACTGTCATTGTGGCCTCCTTTGGTCCGGTTAGCATTATGTCACCAATGTAGTGTAACTAGGTGATGCAATGAACAGAGCCATACCCGGAGTCAGGAAGACCTAAATTCAAATCAGCCCTCAAACTTACTGGCTGTGTGACCTTGATCAAGTCACTTAATCTCAGAGTCCTCATCTGTAAAATGAGTTTGAGAAGAAAATGGCAAACCACTCCAGTATCTTTGGCAATAAAATCCCAAATGGGGTCACAAAGAGTTAGACGTGACTGAACTGACTGAAAAACAACAAAAGGAAGAGATATTTCTTTCATGTCTCTGTCTATCACAATGTAGTAGGGAGGATTCACGTCGCCTTGGGGTGGGATGGTAATGGTCAGTTAGTCTGTAACACATTTCACAAAAATGTGAATTTATTCCAATGTGATTGATATATTAGGAAACATTTTGAGCATAATGTGAATTTTGAGTTTTCTTCTGAATGATTTCTTCTGCAAAAAGCATTGTGAATGCAGAAACCCACACTTCATAACAACTCAAAAGTTGCAAACTTTCTGACACTCACTTCCATGAGCCAAGGACAAGTCTTTATAAAGAACAAGTGCCATGTTTATTGGCTATCTCCTAGAAGGAGCTGTGAGCAAAGATGTCCAGGTTCGCACCACTCTCAACCACACTCCACCCCCTTAGAGGCCTTGGGGTGGGGAGGAATTGTTCCATTTGCTTGTACAACCCCTGGGTGCAGACTGAGTATCAGCCTAAAGCTGCAGATGGGGTCACTATTTTAGTATTCATGTATTTCTTAACCATTTAACATTTATAAAATGGTGCTACCATTTTTATTAGGTTCTTTTTTTTTAAATTTTGACTAAGTGTTTGAACATGGTGCCCCACACACATTTTCCCTATAAGCTCTGTGGTTTTTATTGCATAATTTTGCATAGTGCAGTGTTTTTTGGGAATGCATATGTTGTGCCTGTGTACTGGACTCTTTCTTAGGTGAATGCAAAGTTCTCCTAATTAGTTTCAGCCTATGAGACTAAATATTGAATATTAGTAAGGTCCATAACCCCATACCACTCATCTTGGACCTGGGTTACTTGTTTTTTGACATCGATAAGGTCAGGACAGCTGTAGCAATGGGCTGCATGATTCTGTTTACCTCCCTGTGGTCCACCATAACCTGATAGGTGCCATCTGCTTTTCTCACAGGAAACACATGGCTATTGCAAGGGGAGCTGGCATATTGAAGTATTCCAACTTCTATCATGTTCATCACTATAGAAGAAATATCTTTTAACCCTCTGGGGATCTGATATTTGTTGTTAACTGTAAAGGATTGTTCTAGTAACTCTAAGGGCTTCCATTTGGCCCTGCCACAGTAACAGGAACAGGAGCTGTTGAAAGGGCCTGCACAAATATGGAGCCTTCCCTTCATTATCTGCAACCT
Source organism: Notamacropus eugenii (assembly GCF_028372415.1). Classification (NCBI taxonomy): domain Eukaryota; kingdom Metazoa; phylum Chordata; class Mammalia; order Diprotodontia; family Macropodidae; genus Notamacropus; species Notamacropus eugenii. Next base: position 412,921,364 of record NC_092876.1, read on the forward strand.
GTGATTTATCCTGGATAATCCAAAGAGGGCAGAAATTTTAGAAGTCACCTCTAAAGGACTTGGATTGGTATGAAGGGTCCTGGTGCTTAATTTCCATGTACAGTTTTATTAGTACTCCTGCGGACTGGTTATCAATTTTCTATTCAACCCTGTGTTTCAGGAGCCACACCCAAAGGTCCCTCAGGGTGAGAATGCCATTGTTCTCTGCCCACCCAGTAGGTCAGTGGGTACCAAGACTATTCCAATTGCTAGACCTTTTAAACAACTGTATTTGCCTAAGCTACAACTGTCTACAAGAGGTGTTGAACCTGTGACCTCAAGGCCACATATGACCCTCTAGGTCCTCAAGTGTGGCCTGTTGACTGAATCCAAACTTCACAGAACAAATTCACTTAGTAAAAGGATGTGCTCTGTAAAACTTGGACTCAATCAAAAGGCCACACCCAAGAACTCATTCCAGACCTTCTACTCAAATTTCACTAATTGATTGACCAACATCTATACAGTTGTATGTGGGGGAAGACCCATAAGTAAAATCTGAAACTTGACCCTAAGGCAAGTTAATCATAAGAGGCAGCAAGTCATGTGGAGGGCACATAAATCCCATTTATCCTTTAGGAGCATCTCTCCTTCCCTTGTAGATGCACATTGAGAAGCTGTCTGCCAAAGGAATTTATCTTTATGGGATTAGGAATAACTCTACATTTCAGTCACCTAAAAAAGGAAGGAGAGCATTTCTCATCTGGAGGCTCTAATAAACTTGACTAATTCTATAAAAGTTAGATCTCAGAGAGCTCATATAACCTGTGGACAGCAGCTCCGTTGAACCAAGCCCTCAGGAGGTATTGCTCCAGTGAATCTTCAGGTTTCTCCTTGAACTTTTTCAGCCACCTCAGCCTATTATTAGAGATGGTCTTCCTGACTGCCCCCTCATATCCCGGTCTCATCTTTTTTCCTGGAGCAGTCTCTTCCTCACTTTATCTCCCATTTTTTATATCTCATGGATCTGGTTTCAGTAGGAACCTGAACCTCTAAGTTACAGACCAACAACCAACAACCAAGGAATGTTGGACTTGGGGCTTTCTTTACCCAGCTGAGAAGCCTCCCTCCCCACCCAGTGAGTTAATTGTTATGTCTCTACTGGATCTTTCTCCCTGTTCCATAGAGAAGACTCTGTACTATACAGTTGTAAAAGATTTTGTCTCTGGGAGCCATGTACTATCCCTTCATCCGGTCCCTCCACCCTCCATTTTTGTACTGCTCTTCCCTCATCTCAACCATGATCAGAGCCAAGAATCTATCTCATCTTATCCCAATGACCAGCTATGCCTAATGTTAGGACTGAGCACCCTATTAATTCAGAATGAATTTTGAGATAGAATGAGACACTTAAAAGTCATTGAAAATTACAAAAAGTGGATTGTTTTGACTTAACAAAGAAAGGTTATGAAACAAGGTTATAGAGGGTCTTGCTTCTCTAGATGTTCCTCCTCCCATCTCCACATAAAAATAAGTCTGATCATCAGGGGCAGGTGCCAATAAGTCTTCAGGAACAGTTTTGTTGCTTTTTTGGGAGAAACTAAATACTGTTTTGGGCAAAGGAGAGGACCCTGGTCCTATCTCAGCATATATGGGACATTTTCCTTTATATCTGACATCTTGGAATTACCTGATCCCTGACCAGTAATGAGATTGCTCGGTTAAAAGATATGTGTACAGAGGTATATTTGAATATGTATTTATAAATATGTACATACACATGTGCATATATGTATACATCTGGTACATATTACACAAAAATATGTATGGAATATGTCAGATACATATGATATATACATATGTATACACTCACATACATATAAAAATTCCTTTGATCATTAGATTCAGTAGAGATGTTTACATCTGATAAATAAACAATGACTTGAGTATTCTGTTGGTTACTTTAAGTGGAATGGGGTAATTGATTGATTGATTGATTGATTCTTGAACTTTGCTAAAGCCATTTCTTCATCTGATCATATTGATTTGTCTCTTTTATTATTTCCTTCGGATTTTTTTATACATCAAAAAAAGAATGTTATGATAGTAAGAAAACTGGATTTAGAGTCTTAGACAATTAGATCAAATCCTAGACCTGTTATAATCAGCTACCCGTGTGACTTTAGACAAATTGCTCAACCTCTCTGGGCTTCAATTTCCTCATCTATAAAATGAAGGCAGTGATATAAATGATCCCTTATAAGTCTCATGACTTTAAATCTATAAGAAGAGATTGGATACATACCTAGAATTATTGGCCACCACCAAAGTGATGTGGTGAATGAAGGTCACCTATATTGAAATGGCTAAATATAAATACAAGCTTTTCTGGCATAGCGTAGGGTAGGTGACAGATCATAATCGTCACCATGATTATGTTCACCATGATAGGTCTTAGTGGTCCCTTCTTTAGAAGTCATAGTTTAGAGACCTTTTTGTACAACCCTGTAAGAAGAATTTGAACTTTTGGCTTGCCTTTTTCTAATTATTATTGTAGTTATAAAGATTTGGAGTAATGTGTGTATGTGAATGTGTGTGTGTGTATGAGTGTGTATTTATTTCCTAAAATTTGGGGGGGGGGGCGGTGTAACATGGAACATTGACTTGTTTCCAAAAGGAAGCTTACTATCTACCTTTTGAACATGTTTTCCCATAGTGGTTGCCAGAACTCTCTTTGCTTTGAGCACCCTTTCATGGTTACTTAAGTCAGGCTTTTGTGTCACTAAGTCATTCTTAAGTGCAAAAAAGAAATACACATGTGCTTTAGCTTTTACCTTCATCATATTATGGTTTTTGGAACAATATCATATAATCAGAATACTATTAATTATTTATTGACTTTTTAATGGTGAGTAGGGGCATGTGTTTGTTTTTTAAATAGAGCTGGTTATATATTTATAATTACAGCTGCTAGTGTTTTGTTTTCAAATGTTTTCATGTTAATTAAAAATCAACCCCTAAATCAAAGACATTATAATAATATACAGTATTTGATAGTCCCATTTTCCTTTAGAGATACCAATGAGACTCTCCTGAAAAAAGAAAACAAAGAAATCTTTATCAGGCTGCTCATTTTATTTCAAAGATGCTAAAAATTTTTACCATTACCTCTGCATATCTTGCTACCTTCCTGAATCATTTCCCTTTAACATGTCTTATTAAGTGCTGATAAGGCAATAGCTAAAAATAACCAGCTGTCAAATCATTATTTAAGCCTATTGGAAATTATTCTAAATTACTCAGGGCTGTTGGTTGGCTTTCCACTCAGCACCAATCCTGCCTCCACTTCAGCTGCGAGTGCTCTACTGCTGCTTTAAGACTGCAGAACGCTACAAAGGACAGAGGCATGAGACAGGGTTAATACTTAGCTCTGAGTCTCAGAGGCAGAGAAGGTTAGCTGAGGGATCAATGTGATTAAAGCTGTAGGAGAGGAAAGATGTGCCTGTCTGTTTGCTTGCTGCCTGAATGTGGAGGGTGAAGGGTTTGGAACCTGATTTCTGCAGATTCTGGACTGTATATTCCCAGGGATGAGCTCATGCTTGCATTTGAGGATATTTTCACCTGTAGACCTGCTGCTGCAAACCTGCTGCTGTCTCCCTGAGCTAACAACACACCTGGGCTTAAAGCACCCGCCTCCCTCTTTCCTCTGGCTGCATCTTTCTGAAAGAGAAAGCCAGTGAGCAAGTGTCAGTGGAGAAGAGGAGAGACAGATCACTTGCTTTAAGGACAATCAAACACATACACGCATTTTCCAAGCAGCTACACGGCAACCAGCAAAATAAACTGAACTGATCGTCTTCTTAGCTTGTAGCTTTAACCTTGCAGTTGACAAATAGAGAAAAAGACAGCAAAAGAGTGGAAAGCAAAGCATATAGCTGGAAGAATAGAAAAGAACAGGGGCATGTGGATATTGGCTTTCTCCTTGTTCCAGAGCATCTTGAATGGTGAGTAATATATTTTATTTGTGATTCATTTAAATGCTGTTAATTGCCAAGAGTGAACTGGGGAATTGTATAATTGGATCAATTGTATTCTCCCCCCTTCCAGCATTTCAAACCTTGTCCTGTGGGGGAGGGGGACAGGGAAGGTAGGAGGATAGGATGGGGGAAAAATTGCTCTGTAATCATTTAAGCTAGCTTACCTAGGAAAGTGCCAACCCCTTCTCTAACTATAGTACTTGATAGCCACCTCATTCAGAATAAAACTAGTCTTGATGAGAAATGAATAGATTAGGAAAAAAATTCCTTACTTCTATCACAACTAAAACCAGATGGAGAACAATTCAAATCTCCTATATGAATATGATGAACAGAACATAGAAACCTTCTAGTTTAAGCAATAAGCATCTTTGTTGTTTAGCTTTACAAAGAAATGTGGTTACATTCTGGTACAATTTATTTACAATAATATCAAAGATTTTCCTTAAAATATATTTTTTCAGTCTTCATCTCTTCTGTTACTTCACCCCTAAGAAGGTGCTACTCAGTATTCCTAACACTAATTTATGTAAAAATATGCAGTGATAAGCATTACGTCATTTGATGTGCTTACAAATCTTGACATTTACAAAGTTGTGAAAATGTAATAACTGAATGAAGTAAATATTTTGGTTTCCCCCCAAAGCTATTTGATATTTTGAAGGATTTTCTTCCTAAGAATTTAAATAGCTATTACTACTTAATGATGTGCACACGATCACTGTGTACAATACCTTAAGTTGTAGTATGACTGAAATATAAATGTACATGTTGATGGTTTTCTCTCAACATCAGAATGAGAGGAAACTGCTGGTTTTTGGCATAGCTTGAGAATGGCTGCAGTTTTGAATTACCATTTCAAATTTTTGCACACATATCAGTCTAAAATTCATTACATGCTGGCAGTTAAAATTAAATAATTAAGCAAAATTGACCCTCTAGGAAGGGAGAGGAAAAGAAAATATTGTTATGAGAGAAAACCCAAGAAGCAAAGGAGAATGTGAGATTTTCCAGGAAGAGACAAATAAACCTCGGAGTGCAGGCTGAGGAATAAATGCTAGTTGGGTGTATATTTTTATTTGTTAAACTATATATTAGATAAAAATATATACATATAACCATCTCAGTGTGTTTATGTGTTATGCATATACACTAACAAAATTAAGGAAATTAGGTATTTTAAAATGGCTGCATTTTAAAAGAAAAACTAGAAATGAATTATAGTGCAAAAAACATTTTTATACTATATTGCCTGTTCATTGAACAAACTGTTCATAAACTTTCATTTTGAAATTTTCTTTGCAGTAAAGCATTACAACAAATTTGGCATTATATTTTCTTTTTTCCCCCTGTCCTCAGAAGGTGCTATACCTTGTCTACATCCTCTGTGGAATTTTACCTTAGGGGAATATATTTACTTTAGAGCATACACAGTGATGCATCATGGAAGTTACAATTTAACATGAAATTGCAGAAAATATTAGACTACTATCATATTGTGAAAATACAAGATATTATTTAAGGCCTGTCTAATTTGTCAGCAAAAGTCCTTGGATTCATCATAAAGCTCATGATTTTAGAAATATTGTGAAAAAAATCCCATACCATTGAGAGACATGACACCTTTTGATTGACATGATAATATAGGTTCTTTTTCTTATTGTGAATATAAATTGTATTTATTTTACATTCCAAGATCCATAATTTAAGATGAGAAACCAACCATTATTTTTCTGTATTTTTGTACGCATAGAGATATACTAAACCTGTGTATGGTTTTTAATCAGTATTTAAAAAAGAGATGTAAACGGTCTTAATATTATGTTTAAATTGTATATTCACTGAATAATTATAATCTTGAAATTGCTATTTTGGTTGTGTATGTTACACAAAATAGCTTTTGCATGATGGACTTCATATGGACTCCATCACTGTGTGTAGACACACACATATATGTATATGTGACATACACATACACAGTCATTGTCGATAGTCTTTTCCTATCACTTTCTCAAAAGACCTCTTAAAATATATTGACAGTGATTATTGCCTTAAAGTGTTCAAGTACATTATCTGTCATAAGGTATACAAAGCCAATAAAAATGAATATTTTTTATGCTGTATTGTGGTTTTTAGTTTCCTTCTTTCTGTATGACCAGGTTAAAACAAAACAAAACAAAACAATAAAACCCTACAACCTCCCAAACAAACCAACAAAAGCCCTGGGCTTTGAGTTCTTTCAGTATTATTGCCAACCTGCTTTAAAGATTTCCCCAAATGAGGGGTGATACATAGATAAACATAATCACACTACATATCCCAACATAACATAAGATTATATAAAAGAGTTCAGTTTGGCATGCTTTTTTTTCATTTGACTATGCTTTCAAAATCTTTAAATACATACTTCTAATCACACTGGAAGAGAGATAAGATGTTTTTCTCACTTTTGATTTTGAAGTAATGTTCATCTATTTCAATGAATTTGTTTTTTAAAAAGATTATTCATATTAAAATATTCTGATACCTGAATTCACTGAATAGTAGGCCCCAAACTGCAACTGATGTGGCATAAAATTAATTCAATTATTTTAAAAGCTTTAACAGGTTGATATTTTAAGATTTTATTAAAAAGTGTTAAGTTTTAAGAATATTAATGTGCTCTAATAATATCTTTTCTACAAAGGATAAATACAGTACTTTAAGATTCTGATATATATATCTGTGCTTTTTTGGTTAAAAAGATGCATGATTATAGGACACTTTGAAATTTAGGTCAAATAACTTTAAGTTGGGAATTCAATCCTTTATTAGATTAAGCTCTTGAATAAATTACCACATGTATCTATCTCAAGTATGATATCAATAATAGACTAACAGAGGAAAATTGTTGTGTTATGAGATTCTCATATGTATACTTTTATAGCAATGTAAGTCTGCATGTGTGTGCACATAAACACATGCATAATTCCAAAATTTTTTTTAATGAAATAGTATCAAGGTGAATTTCATATTTATTGTGCATGTTATTGGCTATTGAATTATTGATTTAACTTTAGAAAGTACATTTAATGAAAATAAAATTATGTGGATATGAGCAATTACTTGGTATTTCAGGCATATGTTTCTATTTCTGTTCATGTTCATCTGATACACAAATGATCATAGACATGTAGGACTATACACACATGTGTGTTTTCTTATCATTGCCCTTCCCTTATGTGCTGTTTCATACATATAAGCACAGATATACATATGTGTTTATGTCTATGTGTATTACATATTATAATAGTAATATTATGTATATCTACATATATACACCCAATTATATACTTTTTAACTGTACATACAAACACAATTAGCATTATCCTTCTCTAATATGCAAACCAAGCTCGAGATGGAGATTAGATAGACTAGTGGTATTAACACAACTATTGAACAATAAAATGGGATGTGGTGAATCTTTTTGGACTCGTCAGTTTCCAACAGGAAATCTGACTACATCCCTAGACCTACATTCCTAGGCCTTGGCATTTTCTTTTCTGCATAGAACATATTACCTCAATAAAAACCTGCTTGAAAACTTTAGCTTTTACTGTTTTGCCACACCTTTGGGTCCTTCAGACTTCATCCTCTCTTTTAACTCAAAAAACAATGAATGAATGAGTATATGGTGGCAATTTTTATTTCATCTGGTTGTTTTTTCTTTCACATCTTAAGGAAGCTAGATAGAGATTCTGAATCCATTTTTGTACCTCTGCACTTAGGATATTGTGTGCCTTCTCTAGGAAAAAAATGCTCATTATGTTACACTGTAGTAATGATAGAAATCTCATTTCTAATTTTTTTTGTTTTGCAATTGATTGTACACTGTGTTACTTCACTGAATTCATTGAATAGAACTGATACACCATGTTGGTAGTGCAATAGGGGAAGAATTCCCTCTAAAAGTTGCCAGTCTTAAGCTCCTAATTCATAAGCCTAAATGTGCATAATTATATTTATCGCTTAAAATTATTTTGTCATGAATTTGTATCTTTAGAAGGAGATATGAAAAATATCTCAGATGAGTTTATGGTAACTCTCTTTTAAAAAGTACAGCAAAACAGATATCCCGTGGGAAATTCCTTTTATGTATATGTTTATATATGTATGACTTCATGCATTTTCACTGGTGTTCTCCATGTCTGGAATTCTCTTCCTCCTTATTTTCAACTCCTACTTTTCCTGGCTTCATTCAGGTCCTAGCTAAAATCCCACCTTCTGTGAGAAGCCTTTCTCAAACCCCATTAATATTAGAGCCTTACCCCTAAGATTATCATCCTGTATATGTCTTGTTTGTATGTGGTTGTTTACGTGTAGTCTCCAAAATTAGACTGTGAGCTCGTTGAAAGCAGGAACTGTGTTTTTTCTTTCTCTCTTTCCTTTTTTGTATCCTCAGCACTTAGAATACTGCTTGGCATGGAGTAGGCACCAAATAAATACTTGTTGACTGATTGTTGATACTGACGGCAAACACATTCACACATATGTAATGTGTGAAATAACACACAAGATGAGATATTCTACTTAAAATTGATATTAAACGTTAAACATTTATCAAAAAAAGTGAGGACCCCAAATCCTTACCCTAAAATTATAAATGAATTTTATAAGAGGGAATTAAATATTGCTTCCAAATTCAAGCTCTCATATTGTCTTGGCTTTTCTTTTCTGCATTGCACAAAGACTTTTTAGTGAAGGTCAATTTATAGTTAATATTAATATGCACATTACAGAAAATTCCTTTATAGATTTTCTAAAATGTGGTACTTATACAAATTAGAAACATGTGACTATTTTACTAAGTCTGTCAGAGCTTGTTACATGCTGTTTACATGCCAAGTATTTTATTGTCATAGGACACTAGTGGGCAGCAAAACACACAAAACAGGTAGTATTTCCCAATAGCAGGAATAAAATCAGCTTTCTATATATAGAATATGTGGTGCTTTTCCTGAATATTTTTTGTTATGTTGACTTTCAAAGTTCACTTCAATCTGACAGCTCTTTTACAAAAGCAATGAAAAACAAATAATGTAGAGATTATGGAAATTTTTGTTTTCAAGTTTGAAAATGAATAGTATTTTGAAATGAAGAAGGTATAGAAAAGGTATACTTAGGGATATAGGAGGTCATGTAAAAGCTTGTGGAAATAGTGTATTTTATTTATTACATAAGTACCTATGGGACAAAGAAATCAAGTTGGAATTCTAGACAGGAATTCTTAACCTTTATTGTGTCAAGCACCCCCTTTGCAATCTGATGAATCCTGTGGTTTCAGAAAAAAATGTTTTTTAAATACATAAAAATGAATATATGATTATAAAGCAAACCCACTATATTGAAATACAGCTAACAAAGTATATTTTTTAAGTTCATGGATTGCAAGTTAAGAACTACTGGTCGAATAGATTGCCCTCCTTAGATATAGGGTTTCCAAGAGAAATTCCTCCAGTCTCCAAGGCTGCAGAACAGCTGACCTTCTAATGTGATTCCAGAAAGCAATGGCTGCTAGTGATGATCAGTTATAGAAGTAATGTTAATAGATGACAGCTTATCAATCTGATATAGGAGCAGTTTGTGAGTTGGATACTAAGAAAGACTAATTTACCCCCAGGCACCCTGGATTGCAAATGATTGCCTGTGGTTTATTCCCCTATTAATTCTCCACACTTTAAGTATATTAGAAATAGCACTTCCATTTCCTTATCCCATGTTTTAATTTCTATTCTTTCTTTTTTTAAAAAATAATCTATTTGGAAGTGAAATAAAATTAAATGTTTCATTTTCTGGTAAATATATATTTTATTTTTCCATGAAATAAAAGAATATTGTTACATATAATCAAACATACATATACAAAGACAACTTTAATTTTACCGTATAAAACATTTCACTAATACTAACTTAGAAATGAATCTATGAATTTTTTTCTTTTTAGCTCATTCTCTAGAAATAAATTAGAAATTTGCTGAAGAATTTACTGGATTAGTATCAGACAAATTTTCTCCTGTTCTTCATAATAGTTCAAATTAGGATATTTGATGCATTTGCCCCTTTGCAACCTTCATCTTTTAGAGACTTTTTTGGCCATTTGGATTAGTCTACATATAATATATAGAAAATAATAATACACAGAATAATCTAGTGAGCTTTTATTTTTATGTATGTAAGTACATAGGCTATGATTTTAGATCCCCAAAAATCTATGGAGTCCTATATAATCTCAAGAAATTCGGTATATAAAAGCAGTATTTAATTTATCCCTGTGGTCACTGAAAAATATTTTCTCTGCATGGTCACTTAATACATTGGGGGAAGTATATCTTAAATCTTATTCATTTGCAGAAAGTACATTATCATTTTCTTAAATATGCCATCAATCTTTGGGACTCTATTTAAAGTTTGTTTAATAATTGAAACAAATTTAAATGACTCTTCAGTTAGGTAAAAAAAGGCTAACATATGTAACTAATAATACAGATTTTACTCAAATGACTGATAGACTTTTTATTATCAAGATCAAGATATATTTTATAGGTTTCCTGTGTTGTTATTTTTAGTGATCTTTTATTTTTATCATTTGGGTTTATCATCAATTTTTATGTATTGTGAGGTACATAAATTATGTATCAATATCATGTAGTAAACAGCAGCTTGGGGCATATTGCCCAGTCTGAGATCTGAAGTCAGAAAGACCAGAGTTCAAATTTGACCTTGGACATTTAATAGTTCTGTGACCTTTGATAAGTCACTTGACATTGGTTTGCCTCAATGTCTTCATCTATAAAATAAGAATAAAATGTCATAGAGTTGTTGGGAGGAGCAAAAGGGATAGTATGATAAAATCATACACTCAGTACATAATAGGCACTGTATAACTGCTTATCCCCTCCCTCCTACAAGTGTAAGATTAAGACTAAGAAATATAGCAAGAATTTTTTTAAAGGATCTATTGTATGTTTGTACAAAATGATAGATGTTAATGATTCATTGCTAAAATCCCTATTAATTTATTTTTTTCCTCAGAAGTCAGTAAAATTTAAGCATTTGTCAATGGGCCTATTTATGTAAAACCATTTTAAAAATGCAGAAATTATGTGTTAGAGAGATGATGAGTAGAAAAGAAGAGAACATATGAACATATCTTCTCCAATAATATCTATTTCTCCTTAGAGCATCAAAACATAGAATTTCAGAGTGAAAATCATAGTAAATCTTGGTTGGTTGTTGATCATTTTCTTTGGATTATCAGATAAACATTCTAGAAAGGGAATAAGTTAAAAACTATGTCTCACTTGAGGATGACATTTAATACATACTTTATTTTGTCATATTACATTATATGAACCATCATTATTATTATCTTAAATAATTATTAAACTGTTATATATAATATGTAAAATATTAAATATATTAAAATATATTCTTATTTTGAATAGTTCCCTATGCTGAGTGGAAAATAAAGGCTGCAACAGAAATAAAACCTTAGGGTGGTAGTTCCTAAAATAAATTGTATGTCAAGCAAGACAAAACTGTCAAGTAGGACAAAATTGTGCTTGCATGGGAGGAGAGAGCAACGGCTTCAGAGATCAGGACTGCTCCTCGTGGTGGAGAGTAGTGATTATGGAATCTAGTAAGATACTGACACACCTAATGAGTACTTCTCTGAAGAGGAGAGAAGAGGACTTTCAATAACCAGTAACTAAAGGAATAAATATAAAAAAAAATAAGGGAGAAAAATTTAAAGGCTTTTTTTCTGAGATGTATTAAATTGAAAAAAAAGTTTAAATCAGGAATCAAGGGATCAAGTAGATAGCATTGCAGAATTCTTGATTGCCATGAAGCACTTGGAGTATAAGGAAGAATGGATAGCAGAAATGAAAGGAATTGGGAACCTAACAGGTAATATCTACGTTCTAGGCTAGGTCTGACTTAAGCCAGTTCCATGATAATTTAGGTTCAATTGTGGAAGGAAATGAAACATTTCTCGGTCATTCAATAAGAAGTTTGCTCAGGAAGGATAGACAATAATGGTTTAGTTGAGTTGGTAGCAGTTGATCAATACTTTTCAATGGTGGTGTAAGGAAGATGAAATGAATCCAGAAGGGAAATCCTTAAAAGCAATGTTATCAGTCTTAAGAAGATACCTATTATGATCTACAAACCTAACTATGCAACATGATAACAGCAGTCAGAGTCCTGAGAAATAGAGAATGTGCAAAGAAAGCACAGAAATTGGCCACCACTTCACTATATATGTAGACATATATAATCTTTGCATTAGTTTATATGAACATGTTCATACACATGTGTGTACACACATGTTGTAAGAACATTTACTTTTTTCAAGAACTTTTCTAGTTTTCTTAACAATGAATTACCTTGACTATATGGTACATTGGAGGCCCTTTACTTTTGTTCCTCCCCCTCAACTCCACCCCGCACATAACCATTCTACCCATTGACTCAAAGGATTGTTATTTTAAGGAATTTTAAAGAATTATTTTCAGGAATATTCAAAATCCATTATTTATTTTGTTGGAGGAGAGAGGGCTTCTTTGGAGCATGTGTATTGATAAGTCTTCATCTGTCAAGATGCTAACAATGTATTGATAGAGCTGATCTTTTGTGGTTGTGAAATTTTAGTCTTTTAAACAAATATTGGGTAAAGATTGGTCTAGTACATCTTTGTATTGTAGTTTACTGCTTTATATTTAGAGATTTCTCAATGTATAAAAACATGTAATCTTAAGTAAGTTATTTTACTTCTGTGATATGAAGTGTAAAATGATCTCTAGGTTCTTTTTTGGTCTAAATTTAATTGATAATTTAATTTAAAAATATTTTATTTTTTCACAGTTGCATATAAAAACAAATTTTAACATTATTTAAAAAAATTTTTAATTCCAAATATTCTCCCTCCTTTTCTTTTCCCTGGTAATCAGTTTGATATAGGTTATATATGTGAGATTATGCAAAACATATCTCCATATTAAACATATTGTGAAAGAACACAGACCAAAAAAACCAAAAACCCTAAAAATAAAGTGAAAAAATAGTATGCTTTGATCTGAATTCAGACTCCATCAGTTCTTTTTCTGAAAATGAATTACATTTTTCACAGCACAAATGCTTTGTAATTGTTTTGGATTATTGTATTGTATTAGAATATTAGCTGTTGCTTAGAACAGCTAAGCCATTCACAGTTGGTCATCATTATAATATTGATGCTACTGTGTATAATGTTCTCCGACTTCTTCTCATTTCACTTCGCATCAGTTCATTTAAGTCTTGTCAGAGTTTTTTGAAAGCATTCTGCTTATCATTTCTCATAGCACAATAGCATTCCATTAGTTATATAACTCAACTTGTTCAGCCATTCTCCAATTGATAGATATCCTCTAGATTTCAAAGTTTTAGACACCACAAAAAGAACTTCTATAAATATTTTTGTAAAAATGGGTCTTTCCTATTTTTTTTTTAATGATCTCTTTGGGATACAAATCTAGTAATGGCATTTGATAGCCCTTTGGGCATAGTTTCAAATTGCTCTCCAGAACAATTGAACCAATTCACAACTCTATAGAGTATGCATTAGTCTTCCAATTTTCCCATATACCCCAACATTTATCGTTTTCCCCCATTCTGTCATATTGGTCAATCTGATAGATGTGAGATGGTCCCTCAGAGTTGTTTTAATTTGCATTTCTCTAATGAATAGTGATTTAGAGCATTTTTTCATATAATAATAGCCAACTTTGATGTGTTCATCTAAACACTGCCTGTTCATATCCTTTGACCATTTGTCAATTAAGGAATGACTTATATTCTTAGAAATTTGATTCAGTTCACTACATATTTGAGAGACAAGGCTTTTATCAGACATTTGCTGTAAAAAAAATTTTCCCCAGAATTTTACTTTTCATTTAATCTTGGTTGCATTGATTTTGTTTGTGCAAAACCTTTAAAATTTAATATAATCAAACTGATCCATTTTATGTCACATAACGTTCTCCATCTTTTGTTTAATTCTAAATTGTTCTCTATATATTTGACTTGCTCTTCTAATTTGTTAGTGCTATTCATCCTTTATGTCTACATTATGTACCCATTTTAATCTGAGTTTGGTAAATGGTATGATATTGGTGTATTCTTAGTTTCTGCTATATCACTTTCAAGTTTTCCCAAGAATTTTTGTCAAACAGTGGGTTCTTGTTCCAAATATTTGACATTTTAGATTTATTAAACATTAGATATGTATAGTCATTAGATACTATGTATTGCATACCTAACTTATTCCACTTATCTACCACTTTGTTTCTTAGCCAGGACTAGATTGTTTCAATGATCACCACTTTATAATACCGTTTGAGATAATGGTACAGCTAGGCCACATTCCTCCACATTTTTCTTCATTAATTTCCTTGGCATTTTGTTGAATTTTGTTGTTACATTTTCTAGCTCTATAAAATAATTTTTGATAGTGTGATTGCTATGGCATTGAACAAGTAACTTAATTTCGGTATAATTGTCATTTTAATTACATTGACTCAGTCTACCCATACTCAGTTAATATTTTACAGTTGTTTAGATTTTACTTTATTCATGTGAAAAGTGTTTTGTAATTGTGTTCATATAGTTCTTGGATTTGTCTTGGCATGTAGATTCTCTGCAAATTTTATCATATACAGCTATTAAAATGGAATTTCTCTTTTTATTTCTTGCTGCTGAATTTTGCGGGTAGTATATAGAAATGCTGAACATTTATATGAGTTTATTTTATATTCTTCAACTTTGCTAAAGCTGTTAACTAGTTAAATGAGTTTTTTTCCTCTGGGATTCTCTAAGTATAACATCTAGTTGCCTATTCTAATTTCTTCAATTTCTTTTTCTTCTTTTATTTGTATAGTTAACATTTCTAGTACAATATTGAATGATAGTGGTGATAATGAGCAAGAGTGTTTCACCCTTGCTCTTATTGAGAAAGCTTCTAATTTATCCCCATTACAAATAGTGCTTGCTGATGGTTTTAAATATGGCTCATAATTAGGAAAAGTTCCATTTTCCCCTACTCCCTAGTGTTTTTGATATGAATGTGTATTATATTTTGTCAAAAACCTTTTATGTATCTGTTGACATAATTGTGTGATTTCTGTTGGTTTTGTTATTGATATGGTCAGTTTTGCTGATAGTTTTCTTAATACTGAATCAGCCATGCACTCATGATATAAATACTAGCATATGATCCTCACGATATATATTATAATCTCCTTGGTAGTATTTCACTTAAAATATTTACTTTTGCCTCAATATTCTTTAGGGAAATTAGTCTATAGTTTTTTTTCTCTTCCTGGTTTAGGTGTCATAAAAGAAATTAGGTAAGACTCATCCCTTGTCTATTTTTCCAAAGAGTTTCTATAACACTGGAATTGTTTTCTTTAAAAAATATTTGGTAGAATTTACTTGTGAATCCATCTGATACTGAAAATATTTTTTCTTATGGATTTCATTGATTGCTTATTCAATTTCTTTTTCCAAGATGGGGTTATTTATGTAGCCTATTTCATTTTTAGTTAATCTGGGCAATTTATATTTTTGTAAATATTCATGCATTTCATTTAGATTGTCAAATTTATTGGCAAATAATTTGGTAAAAGAGCTGCTAGTAATTGCTTTAATTTCCTTTTAATTGCTGGTGAATTCATCATTTTAATTTTTGATTCTGGTAATTTGTTTTTCTCTATTTAAGCAAAATTAAGCTATTTATTTTTAAAAGAATTCATGCATTACCAAATAGTGTTTCAATGAAAATGTAAATACATTCATATGCTTTTACAATAGAAGATTTAAATACAAATAAATTTTCAAAGTTATATTGCTAATTTCCAAAGGAAGAAATAATTGCCTGTATAATTTTTGCAAAGATTGAATTCCTTGCCATTTAGAAAAATCTGAACAGATTATTATTTTTTAAAAAATGATTAGCATATCAACAATGGATTATCCTATAGGTAAGTGTTGAAATGAACTGAATAGGAAATGTGCATGGGAAACACTTACATGGAATGTTTGGTTTAAACAAATAGGATAAATTAATTGTTCCCTATTTCAGAACTTCTACACATGGTGAATGATTTGTTCCCATTACATATTGGAGGTCAGTTTCACTAGCTCATGCTATTTTGAAAATTATGTCACTCTATCCTTTAGCTCTATTTTCTACAAGAAACTTTCAAGTCTTTTGGTTGGGAGAGTCTCTAGGGCAATCTTCTTTGTTCTCCTCTAAGCAGGACAAGTGCAGTGTACTTGTCACAGGGTAGATCTATGATGTGTTCTATGTTACATGATTGATAAAGTATTTGATTCCATCTGCTGTGTGGTAAACGGTCCACATCCAGAAGGGCATGGACAGATTTAGCAAGCTCCCTGGGTTCCTAGACCATGTTAGCTGTGACAGTGTATCCATTCCTTCCAAGCTGTGGGAATAGTGCCTGAGAACCTAACACTGATGTTTGGTCATTGGCTCTGGCTAGAGTAAACAGCGAGCTGAGCCTTCAACTCCATCATTTCAGCATCTAATAGACACATTAATACCTCATAGGCCATTTCTATTCCATGCATCTGCCTCTGAGCTTCTTCAGCGAGATGAAGCCTGCTTCAAAGGGCTCTCGTCTCTTCTACAATGACTTTAGCTTCATAGTTACCAGAGAGAGAAGCACCAACATCTGGGTTTTCAAAGCCAGGGGCTCTTTAGCTGCTTCCCAGAGTCTCATCTGGTCAAACAAACACTTCAATGAATAAGCCCCTATTTATCTATTTTTTTCCACAAAACCAGCTCTTGGTTTTATTTATTAAGTCATTTTCCCACTTTCAATTTTATTAATGTCCCCTTTGATTTTCAGGATTTCCATCTTTGTGTTTAATTGGAGATTTAAAAAAAAAATTTCTAGTATTTTTTTAAATTGCTTACCCAAATCATTGATCTATTCTTTCTCTATTTTATTGATGTAAACATTTAGAGATACAAAATTTCCCCCAACTACTGCTTTGGCTGAATCCCATAAATTTTGGTATGTTGCCTCATTCTCATCATTCTCTTTAATGAAATTATTGATTATTTCTATGATTTGTTTATCAACCCACTTATTCTGTAGGATTACATTATTTAGTTTCTAATTAGTTTTAAATCTGTTTCCTCTCCTATTGCTTGAATATAATTTTTATTGCATTGTGAACTGAAAAGGATGCATTTAATATGTCTATATTTTATTGTAAGATTTTGATGCCCTAATACATCACCAATTTTTTGTAGGTTCAGTGTACCACTGAGAAAAAAAGGTATTTTCCTTTCTATTTACATTTCAGTTTGCTCTAGAGGTTTATCATATCTAACTTTTCTAAAATTCTATTTACCTCCTTAACTTTTTTCTTGTTTACATTTTTGTTCAGATTTATCTAGAGAAGGGAAAACTGAGGATTCCCCCTAGTATTGTTTTGCTGTCTATTTCCTTTTATGACTCATTTAACTTTTCCTTTAAGAATTTGGATGCTATGCCATTTGGCACATATGTGTTTTGACTTGATATTACTTCATTTTCTATGGTAACTTTTAGCAAAATGTAGTTTTCCTGCTTAATTCTTTTACTTAGATCTATTATTGCTTTTCCTTTTTATGAGATCATGGTTGCTATGCTATCTTTCTTTTTTCTTTAGATGAAGCACAATAGATTCTTCTTCAGGCCCTTACCTTTACTCTGTATGCGTCTCTCTTTTTCAAATGCATTTCTTCTAAATAAATATTGTAGTATACTAGTTTTTAATCCACTCTGGTATCCTCTCCCATCTTATGGGCAAGGTTTTCCCACTCCCGTACAATATTATGATTACTGTGTATTTCTCTCTATCCTATTTTCCCTTTTTTAATTTTTTGATCTCCTTCACCTTGTCCCTCCTCAATAGTATTTTTATTCTCACCACAACTGCATCTTATCCACCTTACCTTCTATCAGTTCCCCTTTCTTCTTTAAACCCTATCTCCTCCTATTTCCCTTTATGGTAAGATAGATTTTGTACCCAGCTGAGTGTGTTATTCTCTCTTTGATCCCATTCTAATAAGAGTAGTTCAAGACATGCCTACTCACCCCCATTTTTTCCTCAACTATGGTAGGACTTTTATGCCCCTTCATGTGAGATAATTTACCCCATTTTACATCTCGCTTCCCTCTTCTCTCAGCTTAATTCTCTGTGGCACCTGTTAATTTTTTTTATATCATGCCATTAATGTCAACTTATACCTATACCCTCTGTCTATATATAATGTTAATCAATCTAATAGTAATGAAGATTTTTCAGCATTACAAGTATCATTTTTCCATGAAGGGATACAAACAGTTTAGCTTTATTGAATTCCCTGTTTTTTTCTTTCTTATTTACCTTTTTATGTTTCTTTTGAGTCCTATATTTGAAAATCAGATTTTCTTTTTGGTTCTGGTCATTTTGTACCCTGAAGGATAATAAAGAGTTTTTCTAGGCAGGTGATTCTTGGTTATAATCCTAGCTCCTTTGCCTTCCAGAATTGTCATATGTCAAGCCTTCTAATCCTTTAATGTAGAAGCTGTCAAATATTGTATAGTTCTGGCTCCATATTTGAATTGTTTCTTTTTTGTTGCTTGCACTGTATTCTTCTTGACTTCAGAGCTGTGGATTTTCACTATAATATTCTTAAGAGTTTTCACTTTGGGATCTCTTTCAGGTGGTAGATTCCTTTGATGTCTATTTTACCTTCTGGTTCAAGGACACCAGGGCAGTTTTGCTTGTTTATTTCTTGAAATGTAAGGTCCTGGCTCTTTTTTTCGTGATTTTCATGTAGTCAAATAAATCTTAAATTGTCTCTCCTGAAACTATTTTTAGGTTACTAATAATTACAATGAGATATTATTATTTTCTTCTCTTTATCATACTTTTGATTTTGTCTTATTGTCTCTTGATGTCCCATGGAGCCATTCACTTCTACTTACCCAATTCTAATATTAAGGAATTATTTTCTTCAGTAAGCTTTGGTATTTTCTTTTCCACTTGGTCAATTCTACATCTTAAAGAGTTATTTTCCATTATGAATTTTGCCTCACTTTCCATTTGTCCAATTTTACTTTTTAATAAACTGGTTTTTTAAAAAAAAATAATATTTTATTTTATTTTTCAAAATACCTGTAAGGACAATTTTCAACATTCATTTTTTTGGAATATTTTGTCTTCTAGATTTTTCTCCCTCTCTTCCTTCTGCCTCCCTCCCCAAAATGACATTCTGATATGTTACACATGTACAAGTATGTAAAACATATTTTCACATTAGAAATGTTGTGAAAGAAGAAACAGTATGAAAAAACACGAAAAAGGTGAAAGTAGCATGTTTTGATCTGCATTCAGAGAATATCAGTTCTTTATCTGAAGTAGATAGCATTTTCCATCACGAGTCGTTTCTGGTTCTTTTGAATCATTGTATTGCTGATGTGAAGAGCTAAGTCTTTCATAGTTGATCATCACACAATATTGCTGTTACCATGTACAACGTTTTTCTGGTTCTGTTCATTTCACTTTTCATCAGTTCATAGAAGTCTTCCTAGTTTCTCTTGAAATCTGCCTGTTTACCATTTTTTATTGCACAATAGTATTCCATTACATTCCTGGACCATAAGTTGTTTAGTCATTCCCCAATGGATGGATATCCCCTCAATTTTTAATTTTTTTGACTACACAAAAAGAGCTGCTATAAATATTTTTGTATATGCAGGTCCTTTTCCTTTTTTATGTGTCTTTGGGATACTGACCTAGCAATGGTTTTGCTGGACCAAAGGTGTGCACAGTTAGGCATAGTTCCAAATTGCTTTCCAGAATAGTTGGATCCACTTATAACTCCACCAACAATGCATTAGTGTCCCAATTTTCCCGCAGCTTCTCCAATATTTATCATTTTTCTTTTTTGTCATATTAGCCAATCTTATAGGTATGAGGTGGTACCTCAGAGATGTTTTAACTTGAATTTCTCTAATCAATGGTGATGTAGGGCATTTTTTTTCCATATAGAGATAGCTTTGATTTCTTCTTCTGAAAATGGCCTGTTCATATTCCTTGATCATTTGTCAGTTGGGGAATGGTTTATATTATACATTTGACTCAAATAATTATATATTTGAGAGATGGATCCTTTATCAGAGATACTTGCTCTAAAGATTGTTTCCCAGCTTTCTGATTTCCTTCTAATCTGGATTGCGTTGCTATAGCTATTATTTCTACACCACATCAAATAACCTTGATGATAATGGGCATCCTGGCTTTACCTCATCCTATTGGAAAGTCTTCTAACATTTTTTCATCACATACTATTTCTTTTTGGGATTGAGATAGATATAATTTACTATATTATATAAAGATTCATTTATTCCTCTGTTTTCTAGAATTTTTAGAACTCTAGATGGGTCTTTAAATTAGCATTCTCAGCAGCTATTGATATAAGAATAGAGTTTTTTCTAGTCACATTATTAACATTATTTATTATATTTATAGCTTCCCATTATGTTGAATCAACCATACATACCTAGAATAAATTTGTGGTCAGAGATTATAAACATATTCATCTATTTCTGAAACCTACTTGTTAATATTTTATTTAAATTTTTATGTCAATGTTTATTAGTATAATTGGACTATTTTTCCTTTGTACAAAACAAAGAAAATACAAAATCTCTCTAGTTCAGATGTTTTTTCACATATTTTTAATTGAACCAAACTACTGTCTTTTCCTATTATTGCAAACAATAAAGATAATCCTAGGAAAAATGTTCTTTGAAAAGTTGATAGAATTCACTTATAAATATATCTAATCCTGAAGGTTTTTTCTATCAGATTTAAGCTTATTCATGGCTTATTCAATTTTTTTACATGCTGCTTTTAAAAAATATTCTATTTAATCCTTTGGTTTTCTTTGTGTTTATAGTTATAATATATATAATATATATGTATATATTCATTTATTCTTCTAAGTTATCTTTTTTAGCATATATTGGACAAAATAATTTCTGTTAATTTCCTTTATTTCATCTTCATGTATTTTTCTTATTGTCACTTTCAAGAGAAAAAAACAACTTTGTTTTCTTCTCTTTGAAGAAATATTAACTGTTCATCAAATTAGAAAACAGATCCAAGGTTTTATCAGCATAACAATATTTTTGCTTTCTCTTTTATTTATAATATTTTTTGTTTTCAGAATTTCTACTTTGCTACTTAGTTTGTTTTGTGTTATTTAGTTATGTGCCCAATTTGTTGATTTTTTTCTTCTTTATCTCCTTTGTTGTTAAATATTTAGACATAAGTTTCTCCCTCAGATTTGCTTTAGTTGCATCCCATAAATTATTGTAATTTGTTATTGTAATATGCTTTGGTTATATTTTCCATTAGTTCTAACATTTGTTCTTTGACCCTCCAGTTCTTCAGATTTGTACTATTTAATTGTCTGAATTATGCCTTTAAATGCCTTTTATTCAGTATCATTTTTATTTTATTTGTTCAGTAAATAATGTACTTAATTTCAAGATCTCCTTTTCTACATTTTTTGGTGAGATTTTTAAGCCCCAATATACCAATTTTTGGAAAGGTACCATATAGAACTAAGAGGTATATAAATTCCAAATTATTCCTGTCCATTAAGCACTAGAGGTCTATCTTTTCCAATTTTTATTGTATTCTGTCCCACATCCTTTATTTCTTTTTTTGTTTAATTTTTGTTAGATTTATTTAGGTCTAAAAGTGAAACATTAAAATTCCTCAACTTCACAGCTTTCCTATTTCTTTCTTTGGCTTGATTAACACATTCTCCCATTTGGTGAATATAGGTTGATTACTGATATTTATTTTCTTTGGTTCCTTTAAGTGAAATGTGATTTCCCTGCTTATCAATTTTTATCTTGTCTCTAATTTAATCATATTTGAAATCATGCTTGCTACTCCAGCTTTGAGATCAGCTGAAGATGAATAGATTTTTCTCTACAACCTAATTTTAACTCTATATGTTTCTTTGTGTTTTGTGTAAAGAATGGAGCATTAGATTCTATTTTCTAATCCATTTCAAAATACTCTTTTGTTTTATGCATGAATTAATCCCATTCACATGCAAGATATGGTTGTTATATGTGTATTTCCATCAGTCATCTCCTCATGCTTTTCTCTGTCTTTGCTACTATCCCCTCTTTACAAATAACAAGAAGGTAGTGAATTTCCCTAATGTTTGTGTTCAGTAAATGAAAATCTCTTTCCTCTGTTTTATATCACTTGTTTTCCCCTTCCCCTCCCCTGATTTCAGTTTTTAACCCATTTTTTCCTTTGAATTTCTTTTTGCATTTAAGTTTCTCTCTTTCTGTCTCTCTGACTGTCTTTCTATCTCTGTCATTATATCTTCACTTGTCTAGTTCAGTTAAATGTAAGTTCCACTGACCTCTTGCCCCACCTTTATATATTCTTCTTCTTAGGCACCTCCTTACTCTTCATTTCTTCTCCTGTTATTAGCATTTTTGTTTTCTAAGACCACCAAAAGAGAACAAAATCACCACTGTCATTTTCCCCTTTCTCAATGAGCCTTAAATATGAGTTCTGAGAAGACCTTTGTTTCTTATTCTATTGTTTCTTATTTCCCTATCATCATGGAAGAATTAATTCCCACATATTCCTTTCTAACAAAAAAAGCATGTATTTGTATGTTTGCCTTATTCCCCCATTTCAGGTTCAAAATGTCTACTTCATTCTGGCATATTTAGCAGAAATATTCCATATCTCTACTGCATGAGATTCACCTCATTTCCTTGGTAATTTCCATTTAAAACCAGTGTCACACATAAATATGAAGTCAGTTACAATATAGCTAGGCAATCTTCTGATTTTTTTCTCCCTGGTAAGTAGCCCTCTTTCACATTTATATAGGATTTTTTGTTCCCAATGTACTTGATGCCCCAAGGTATTCCTTTCTCATTTCTTCTAGCATCTTTTCTTATTAAGTGATTATGCTAATCAATGTTCAGGTTATTAAACTATAATTTGATTAATCCTGTATGCTAAAAGTTCTGGTGGAATTTTTTCCTGTCCTCTGGTAGTCTTGTGTTTATAGCCTCCTCATCCACACTCTGAGAAGTCTCAGGTTTCTGTTTATATGGATTTATTTTTTTCATATCTGTGCTTTGCCAAATGGTAAAAGAGAGGGGAACTATGTTTATTATCTGTTCTCCCAAGCAAAGACTGGATTATGGGATCCCCTTGGGGAAATGGGAATCTTAGGTAAAACAACATAATTGAATATATTAATTATGAAAAAACTGTTGGAAACAATAAATTTCCCTCTAAATGACAATCAGATCTGTTTATGAGTTCTTTGCCCATTTTCTCAGGCAAGATTCAATCAGAAGTACTTAATTATACTAAAACAAAAACAGCAAAAAATCCTACTTTGCTTGCCCTTACAATCCACCCTTCCAGGATTCTTACTCTTACAGTCTAAATGGATCTAATCACCATTATATTCTTACGATGTTCAAGTCTACCTATCTGGTTGTATCCTTTCTGCCAACTTCACATCTCTCCAACTTTCTTTCATACATCTTAAACTCAATATCCAGTAGTCCTCTTAAACTCAACATGTTCAAAATTATATTTTCTCTTAAATCTTTCTACCATGAAGTTCCCTATTACTTTCGAGGGCAACACCATCTTCTCAGCCACCCAGGCTCACAATCTAGCAGCCATCTTCAATTCTTCAGCACCTCTTACTACCTCCCTTCCCATATCCAATTTCTTGCCAGGGCCTCTGAATTTCATTTTTGTAACACTTCTCAAATAAGCTCCTTTTTTTCTCCTCTACTACTGCCATTATTCTGGTATAGGTCCTCATCACCTTACACTTAGACTATTGCAATAGGTGGGGCTGCCTACCTTAAGTCTCTCCCCCCACTCCAATCTATTCTCTATTTAGTCACTAGTTCTTCTGAACTGCAAATCAAATACTTCTCCCCTGCCTTCTCAGTAATGGCCAGTGATGTACTATCTCCATCAAGATCAAATATAAAGTTTCTATTTGGTATTCAAGACCCTTTGTAACCTATTTCCACTCCTGGCCAATCTTTCAAGTCTTTCTTCTCCTTACAAAATTCTCTGATTTTTGTGATGCTGGACTCTTGACTGTGACACTTCAACTCCTGGTTCTGGGGATTTTCTGGCTGGCTGCTATATCTGGAATGCTTTCCCTTTTCATCACTGACTACCGGCTTTCCTTGCTTTAAGTCCCAAATGAAATCCGATTCTCCACAAGAAGTATTTCTCAATCCCTATTAATTCTAGTGCCTTCCCTCTGTTAATTATTTCCTTTTTATCCTTTATATACTTGTTTGTACAGATTTGTTTGCTTATTGTCTCTTTCATTAGACTATGGGCACTTTTGAGGGGAGAAATTGTCTTTTGACCATTGTGTGTCCCCAGTACTAGATTAGCATGGTATTAATATTTATTGGCTGATAAATAGTACAAAGAAAAAAGATGAGATCTCTCATACCATTGCATTGGAGGGAAAAAAAGTAGGCCAGTGTTTCTGGATTACAGGAGAGTAAAGCAGAAGAATAAAGAATAAATAGGAAAGGGCTGGATTGTCCTGGATTTTAAAAGCCAAGCAAAAAATAAATTATATTTAATCCAGGAGGGGGGCCATTGAATTGTGTTGTATAGAATGACATGACCAAACTTTTGCTGTATAAAATCACTTTTGTCTGATTGGAGAATAGATTAGAATGGGAATTAATAAGATAGGGAGATTAACATGAAGGATTATTTCAGTGGTCCAGGCTTGAGGTGATAAAAGTCAATGCCACAGTGCTAATAGTGAAAAGAAGGGCACTTCTGTGAGAGAGGTTGTGAAGGTAGAAAAGACAAGACTTAGCAATAGGTTGGCTATATGGAATGAATAAGATAGAAGAAGAGTCTGGGGCCACAGTGACACCTGATAATTATGACCCTAAGTGACTGGGATAAAAGCACAGGGTTTTGCAGATGAAAGCAGATATATTAAATTCTTTTTGGATATGTTGAATTAGCTTTGAATGATTAGATGTATGATATGTCCATCTCTTGCGTAAGCGGTGGTGGTGGAAATCCCTGTCCCAATTATTTTTGGACAAGAATAAACCAGACTTCGCACTTAATAAATTATAAGTGTAAACAAGCCCCACTGGAGTAAAGCACGGGAAGCTCAGACTTCTTGTTTGAATCAGTTGAGAAATCTGGGCTCTCAGCCCACAAAATTAATTATTACAATATTTACTAGGCATTTATATATACAAAGCATTTTGTTAAATCTTTTAGACACAAATAGAAAAATATGACAGTTCCTGCTCTCAATGAGCTCACATTCTAATGCTGCTCAGTCATTTCAATCATGTCCAATTCTTTGTGACCCCATTTGGAGTTTTCTGGGAAAAGATACTAGAGTGGCTTTCCATTTCCTTCTCCAGCTCATTTTACAGATGAAGAAAGTGAGGTCAAAAGGGTTAAGTGACTTGTCCAGGGCCACAAAGCCAGTAGGTATCTGAGGCTAGATTTGAACTCAGGTTTTCCTTGGTCCATACCCAACTCTATCCACTTTACCACTTAGCTGCTCCCATAATCTAATGGGGGAGACCATACATATGGAAAGTTTCAGTTGCAAGTCAGAAGGAAAAGTCCGGCTCTTAGGTTGCATTATCAAACCAAATGATAATGCCTCTTCTTTAATTTCATTTCTACTCATAAAATTATATTAGTTTCTTATGTTGAACCATTTGAAACTGGGCTAGAAACATTGCAATTTCAATGGATCTTGGATAAAGCATGTTGAGTTGTCTCGATCTAGGTCTGAGGGGGTACATAGGATAGCCAAATTGAACATCCAGTGACCTGCTGCCCTTCAACAATGCAAAGACAGACTACAGTTTATTGTGCTCAGACTGTAGACTTTACTGATTGCATATAAAAGTGAGGAATCCCAGAGTATCAGTTTCAGCCTCATTATGTAGAATGTAAATACATATTGAGTATGGGTACAATTGAATTTTACAGAAAGCAGAGTGAGGAGGTGGTCTATATGTCATGAAACAAACAACAGAAGGGTAAGATAAGGACATTTGCCCCAGGAACCAAGAAGTCAAAACTGGAACTGTAGTTTATGTTCAAAGCTTGATTTTTGTAGACAGGAAATATGACCTGTTTGCTCCAAGCAAACAACGTTAGGAAGCTGAAGATAGACTCTGGGGCAGAATTTTTCTTTTTTCTTTTTTTTTCTTTTTTTTTTTTATTTATTTATTTGACATTCATTTTAACAAAATTTTGGGTTACAAATTTTCTCCCCTTTTATCCCCTCCCCCCCCCCAAACACCAAGCATTCTAATTGCCCCTATGACCAATCTTCTCTCTCTTCTATCATCCCTCTCTGCCCTTGTCTCCATCTTCTCTTTTGTCCTGTAGGGCCAGATAACTTTCTATACCCCTTTACCTGTATTTCTTATTTCCTAGTGGCAAGAACATTACTCGACAGTTGATCCTAACACTTTGAGTTCCAGCTTCTTTACCTCCCTCCCTCCCCACCCCTTCCCTTTGGAAGGCGAGCAATTCAATATAGGCCAAATCTGTGTAGTTTTGCAAATGACTTCCATAATAGTTGTGTTGTATAGGACTAACTATATTTCCCTCCATCCTATCCTGTCCCCCATTACTTCTATTCTCTTTTGATCTTATCCCTCCCCATGAGTGTCGACCTCAAATTGCTCCTTCCTCCCCATGCCCTCCCTTCCATCATCCCCCCCCCCACCCTGCTTATCCCCTTATCCCCCACTGTCCTGTATTGTAAGACACGTTTTCATACCAAATGAGTGTGCATTTTATTCTTTCCTTTAGTGGAATGTGATGAGAGTAAACTTCATGTTTTTCTCTCACCTCCCCTCTTTATCCCTCCACTAATAAGTCTTTTGCTTGCCTCTTTTATGAGAGATAATTTGCCCCATTCCATTTCTCCCTTTCTCCTCCCAATATATTTCTCTCTCACTGCTTGATTTCATTTTTTTAAGATATGATCCCATCCTATTCAATTCACTCTGTGCACTCTGTCTCTGTGTGTGTGCGTATGTGCATGTGTGTGTGTGTAATCCCACCCAGTACCCAGATACTGAAAAGTTTCAAGAGTTACAAATATTGTCTTTCCACGTAGGAATGTAAACAGTTCAACTTTAGTAAGTCCCTTATAACTTCTCTTTGCTGTTCACCTTTTCATGCTTCTCTTCATTCTTGTGTTTGAAAGTCAAATTTTCTTTTCAGCTCTGGTCTTTTCATCAAGAATGCTTGAAAGTCCTCTATTTCATGGAAAGACTAATTTTTCCCCTGAAGTATTATACTCAGTTTTGCTGGGTAGGTGATTCTTGGTTTTAGTCCTAGTTCCTTTGACTTCTGGAATATGATATTCCATGCCCTTCTATCCCTTAATGTAGAAGCTGCTAGATCTTGTGTTATCCTGATTGTATTTCCACAATACTTGAATTGTTTCTTTGTAGCTGCTTGCAATGTTTTCTCCTTGACCAGGGAACTCTGGAATTTGGCTACAATGTTCCTAGGAGTTTCTCTTTTTGGATCTCTTTGAGGTGGTGATTGGTGGATTCCTTGAATACTTATTTTGCCCTCTGGTTCTAGAATATCAGGGCAGTTTCCCTTGATAATTTCGTGGAAGATGATATCTAGGCTCTTTTTTTTGATCATGGCTTTCAGGTAGTCCCATAATTTTTAAATTGTCTCTCCTGGATGTATTTTCCAGGTCAGTTGTTTTTCCAATGAGATATTTCACATGACCTTCCATTTTTTCATTCTTTTGGTTTTGTTTTATGATTTCTTGGTTTCTCATAAAGTCACTAGCCTCCATCTGTTCCATTCTAATTTTGAAAGAACTATTTCCTTCAGTGAGCTTTTGAACCTCCTTTTCCATTTGGCTAATTCTGCTTTTGAAAGCCTTCTTCTCCTCATTGGCTTTTTGACCCTCTTTTGCCAATTGAGTTAGCCTATTTTTCAAGGTGTTATTTTCTTCAGCATTTTTTAGGGTCTCCTTTAGCAGGGTGCTGACCTGCTGTTCATGCTTTGACTGCATGTCTCTCATTTCTCTTCCCAGCTTTTCCTCCACCTCTCTAACTTGATTTTCAAAATTCTTTTTGAGCTCTTCCATGGCCTGAGCCCATTGAGTGGGCTGGGATACAGAAGCCTTGACTTCTGTGTCTTTGCCTGATGGTAAGCATTGTTCTTCCTCATCAGAAAGGAAGGGAGGAAATGCATGTTCACCAAGAAAGTAACCTATAGTCTTATTTTTTTTTCCCTTTTCTGGGCATTTTCCCAGCCAGTGACTTGACCTCCGAATATTCTCCTCACACCCACCTCACCTCCTGATCCTCCCAGCCAGCGCTTGGGGTCTGAGATTCAAATGCTGCTCCCCAGCCTCGGGGCTGTGGCAGGGGCAGGGCTGCTATTCAGTGTGAGATTAAGTTCAAGTGCTCAGGTTGGGGCAGGGCTGCCTCTCAGGCTCAGTTCCCTCAGTGGGTTTATGCACAGACCTTCAACAATGGATCCAGGGTCCTGCCTGCTCGGAGAGCCCTGGTCTGCTGCTGCCTCAGCTTCTGCCTCCCGAGGGGGCCTGAGTTATGGGGGCACCCCACTCTCCTCTCGACCTGCCAAAGAGACCCTCTCACCAACCCCTGTCACCTGTGGGTAGAGGGACCCGCACGGCCGCTGGAGATCCTGTCCCTGAAGGCTTCTCGGATCTGTTCCTCTTGGTGCCGTGGCTGTGGCAGGGCTGGGCTGGGCTCCACGTCCACAGCGCGATGGACCTTTTGTGAGAGGTTTGCAGGTCCCTCTGGAACAGAAATCTCCTTCGCTCCACTGTTCTGTGGCCTCTACTGCTCCAGAATTCGCCGTGAGTTACTTTATACAGATATTCTATGGGTTGTAGGTTCGGAGCTATGTGTATGTGCGTCTTTCTACTCCGCCATCTTGGCTCCACCCAGAATTTTTCTTAATAAAGTGGCAAAAAGGACTCTGAGCCAGAAATTCTCTTATCACAGTTCTCCTTTTGGCCCCATTTCACACTCATGTATCTTGGACTACATTCTTATACATCTTATAATTTTCTTCTCAGGATACCCTCCTATTGGCAAGAATTTTCAAAGGCAGATACAACTATCAGGAAACACTGTATATAACAGCTGAACAAAATCAATATAATTATTGTTAATATTTACATGGCACAGAGTTTTCAAAAGTTCCTTAATCCAGTCTGACCTTGGTACCCAACACTAAATGTCCCATTGATATATCCCCTTATGCTTTATCTCCTCCAGAGCTTTCTCTGAATCCCCAGTACAATATAGGTGTTGGATAATACTAAGGGTATGATGAAAGACATATGTACAACATTCCGTTATGTCCATTTAAAAAACACTTTGATTTTAGCTATCTACTTTGTGAGATCAATTGCTTTTGGGAAATGTTTTCCTTTGGAAATTCTATATTACATGTGTCTATTCTTTATGAATTCTCCTAAATTTTTCAGTTTGGTGCTATCCAATTGAGAGACATGTATTCCTCAATCAGCATCTCAATGTCTTGAACTGGAGTGACAGTTGTTAATAGTGACTGTAATGAGCCCTGTTTCTAGGGAAAATATGAAGAGGAGTTTCTTATAGAAAATATATTTTCCAGATTTCAAGCCACTACTAATGATTAAGCAGAAACATTTAGTAGAGCCTTACAAAAATCTAATCACATTGTCCTTCCAGTAATTAGTTCATGTGGTGAAAGCCAGTATAAAACTTATGGAGTTAACCTTATAAATATCAGTGATTTAGGAAGAACAGCAAATTAAGCTACCCGTGAGTCATTGGAAAAGTTTGGAGTGTCAGTTTTCACACACTATTTGTTCTTTCTCTCTTTATCTGAACCTTGTATATGGTATGGATAATGTTATCTACAGGCTAGAGGAAAAATCTTTGAAAGGATCCTGGATGACCAATTTTCCCTAGTTATCTAGTTTAGGAAGTTGAGACTAGCAACGGTCCCAACCTCAGAACAGCAAAAATCAAAACAATAGGGTTTTTTGTGCTTGCATCCCATTGTATTAGTTCAGAGATGCTTAATGACTGTGATAAAAAGTCCACTATAAAACATTTCCATTTCTGCTATAATTGGAGAAATTTGCTTTGAAAGGAGGATTCTATTGTAATAATATCAGGGTCATTCCCTCAGGCCTAAACCTGAAGTCATAGACTGACCTCTATTATAGGTATACCAGGACAAAATTCCTTTAGTTCTGTTTGATTTCAGGTAAATGTCACATATACCTTTTAGAATAATCAATCATGCAACAAAGTTACACATTACTCATAGGGTATAATAGTCAGGCTCAAATCAACCAGAAACCAAATATTTCTGTTCAGAAAGGATATAAAACAGTGAGGAAACTGAGTCAAGAAGATACATCACCTCTTCTTAAGCTTTCTAGGCTATGACAGGCTCTTCCTAATATTTTTACAGAAGGTATTGTCTTTGAGCAGCTCTTGGTATTTCACTTGAGGGGTGGAGTAGTAGCTTAGCAACAATGTTATGCATGAATTAAATAGGCAGAACAAGTCAAATTATAGTTCTACTGTATATAGAAACCTCTACTGCTTATAGGTTAAAACAGTTTTGCCATAAGTTAATTAATAAATAATAATTATAATAAATAAGTAAAAACATTTATCTTCAATACTTAAGTACATATTACGCCTTTCCAAAAGCATTAATTTTATCATTTTACTCCTCTTTTAGTTTAGACATTTCCTGATATTCATGATAATTCACTAACAACACAGAAAAGTATTGACTTTACTGGCCTAGATATCCTAAGGTATTTCATATTTACCCTTATGGCAAAAATAAAATCTTTTAAATGGGAGTTTGTCAGTATTAATTTCGTTTAAATATATACCTTAAAATAATACTATTCCAGGTGTAATTTCATAATCAACAGTCATAAAATTCATCATAAAAGTCACTACAGGCAAATATGTAAGTCATTCCTCACTTTGGTTCTGAGTGTTTGTGTAAGAGAAGGGGATTTCAGCTACTTAGTAAAACAATGTATAATTTTAGAATTCATAAGGCTCTCACAGATCACACACATTCTTAGAGCTTTTTCGTAGAGCAGAACCTGACAAAGGTTTTAGATCCAGAAGACCTAGCAAATCCACAAAAACTTCACAGATAATGAAAATTTACAATGTCTTTTGTACTGTCCCTAAACACTAAGTAATTATCATTAATATTCATTTAAAGCAAAGCATGTCCAAATAAATACTTAACAATGTTTAATCACAGATTAAAAAGTTCTTAATAAATGATAACAAATTCATAATTTAGTAGGATTCAGTTTTTAAAAGCAGTTAATATTTCTAAAAATATTATTTATTTTTCACATTCTTTTAAAAAAAAAAATTTGAGTTCCAAATTCCCTCTCTTACTCCAGCCTCTCCCCAACCCACTGAGAAGGCAAACAAAATGATGTCAATTATATATGTAAAATCATGTAAAACATTTCCATATTAGCCGGTGTCACCAAAAAGCAAGAAAAATACAGTGAAAAAATGATACTTCAATTTGTACTGAGTTTATCAGCTTCTCTCTCTGGAGGTAGATAACACTTTTTTTCCACTTTAAGTCCTATGGAATTATCTCAGATCATTACATTGATCAGATTAGCTGTCTTTCATAGTTGGTCATCATTACAATACTGCTGTTACTATGTACGGTAATCTGGTTCTGCTCATTTCACTTTGCATCAATTCATATAGGACTCCCCAGGTTTTTCTAAAACCATCCTCTTCATCACTTCTTATAGAATAATAGTATTCCCTCATAATCATATGCCACAACATAGTCAACAAATCTCCAGTTGATGGGCATCCCCTCAGTTTCCAGTTCCTTGCCACCACAAAAGAGCTACTATGAATATTTTTCTACAAATAAGTCCTTTTCCTTTTTCTTTGATTTCTTGGAGATACACACATAGAAACTGTATTGCTGGATTGAAGGGTATGCACAGTTCTATAGCTTTTAGGCATAGTTCCAAATTGTTCCTCAAAATGTTTGGACAAAATCACAACTCCACCCAAAATTCACTGATGTACCTTTCCCCTCACTTTCCTTCTAGAATTTGTCATTTCTGATAGATATGAAATAGTAATTTAGAGTTGTTTTAATTTGCATTTCTCTATTCAATAGTGATTTAGAGCATTTTTCTTATGACTGCAGATAGCTTGAAGTTCTTGTGAAAACTACCTGTTTATATTCTTTGACCATTAATTTATCAATTGGACAGTGATTCTTAGTTTTATGATTTTGACTCAGTTCCCTATATATTTGAGAAATGGAGCTTTTTTTTTTTTTTAGAGGGAAATGATACCTTTTTTGTATTATTCACCGTCCCATGGTACATTTTAGCAAAATATAGTTTCCATGATTAGCTTTTTAAAATTTTGTCTGTTTTTGCTTTTTCTTTGAAATCAGGACTGTTACTGTCTTTTTTACTGCAGCTGAAGCATAGTAAATTCGGCTCCATCTTTTCATTTCAACTCTATGTGTGCCTTTCTGTTTTGAATTTGTCTTTTTTAAAACAATATTGTTGGATTCTGGTGTCTAATCCATTCTGTCATTCACTTCCATTTTATGGCTGAGTTCATTGCATTCACATTTACAGTTATGATTACTAAATTTATTTTCTTCCACCCCATTTTCTTCTGTTCCTCTGTTTCTCTGTATCTCCTTTTCCTAAGTCTGTTTTACTTCTAATCCACTCTCCCTTTGATCACCTCAGCCATATTTCTTATCTCCTTTACCTTCTACTTCCCTGAGTATTTATATGTGTGTAAGTATATTTCCCTTCTTTGAACCAATTCTGATAAGTGTGAGCTTCAAATGTTACTCTCCCTTTCCTCCTCCACTGTAAAAACCTCTTTTATGTGAGATAATTTTTTATCATTTTACCTTTCCCTTTTCTCTTCTCCCAGTGCATCTTTCTCTTACCCCTTCCTTTTTTGGAGGGGCTGAAGATCATCTCAACATAATCAACTCACACCCATGCCCTCTATCTACATATGTTCTTTCTAATTGCCCTAATAATAATAAAGTTCTTAGGAGTTAGATGTAGCATCTTCTCACATAGGAACATATGTGTATGTTTGTCCTTCATTGCTGAAGAAGACCATGCCATCAGAGAAATAATGACATGACGTGCACTTGACTTTGTTTTGAGTGAGTGAGGGCTGTGCAGGTCACCAGCCTCACTTCTCCTCCAGAGCCATCTGAATCCAGTGACCAGATATTCATCAGGATGACTGGAGATGACCCAGGATGAGACAAATGAGGTTAAGTGACTTATCCAAGGTCACACAGCTACTGAGTGTCAAGTGTCTGAGGTGAGATTTGAACTCAAGTCCTCCTGACTCCTGCACTAGTGCTCTATCCACTACACCACCTAGCTGCCCCTATAGGATTGTAAACAGTTCAACTTTATTGAGCCCCTTATAATTTTTCTTTCATGTTAGCTTTTTCTGCTTCACTTGAGACTTGTGTTTAAAAATATTATATTCAGCTCCATAGAAAATTTAAAGTCCTTTATTTCATTAAATATCAATGCCCTCTTCCCCCATCTCAGGTATTATACTCAGTTTTGCTGGATAGGTCATTGTTGACTGTAATCCTAGCTCCTTTGTTTTTTGGAATATCATATTACAAACCCCCTCTC
Source organism: Notamacropus eugenii (assembly GCF_028372415.1). NCBI lineage: Eukaryota > Metazoa > Chordata > Mammalia > Diprotodontia > Macropodidae > Notamacropus > Notamacropus eugenii. The sequence goes on from NC_092876.1 coordinate 412,955,297, forward strand.
ACTCCCTTTAATAAAATTTAATATGAAAGCTGCTAAATCTTGTGTGATCTTCACTATGACTTCACAATATTTGAATGGCATCTTTTTGACTAGTTGCAGTATTTACCCCTTGACCTGAGAGCTCTGGAATTTAGCTATAATATTCCTTTTGGGATCCCTTTCAGGAAGTGATAAGTGGATTCTTTCAATTTCTATTTTATCTTCTGATTCTAGACTATAAGGGTAGTTTTACTTGGTAATTTCTTGAAAGATGACCTTTAGACTTTGTTTTTTATTATGGCTTTCAGGTAGTCCAGTAATTCTTAAATTATCTCTTTAAAATTTATTTTTAGAAAAAAAATTTCCCAATGGTTTTCTAAGGCAAAATGCCTTCCACATTCAGAAAAAGAACTATGGAATTCATTCGCAAAATGTAGCAGATCATGTTTGTTTGTGTGTATGTGTGTGTGTGTGTGTGTGTGTGTGTGTGTGTATTATGTTTTAATTTGTTATATGATTTCTTCCATTTATTTTAGTTCATCTGCATAGCATAACTATAGTGAAAATATATTCAATAGGAAAGTATATGCAGATCCTATATAGAATTGTATGCCATGTTGGGGAGGGAGGGGGTAGATGTAGGAGGGTAAAAAAATCTAAATTTTATGATAGTGATTGTAGAACATTAAAAAAAATAAATAAAATTTTAAAAAATTTATTTTTACGTCAGTCTTTTCCTGATGAGCTATTTCACTTTTTTCTAATTTTTCATTTTTTTAAACTTTGTTTTGTTTCTTGTCGTGTCATGGAATCATTAACTTCTACTTGCTCAATTGTAAGTTTTTGAGGAATTATTTTGCTCACTGAGTGTTCTGTTTTGTTTTTCTACTTCTTTTTAGTATATGGCCAATTCTGCTTTTTAAGGAGTGCTTTTTAGTGGAATTTTGCACCTCTTTTACCATCTGACTTTCTGGTTTTTAAGGTGTTATTTTCTTCAGTATTTTTGTGTCTCTTTTACCAAATTGTTAATTCACTTTTTCACAATTTTCTTTCATAATCTTCATTTCTTTCCCCATTTTCCCCTCTACCACTATTATTTATTTCTTTAACTGTTCCACGAATTCTTGTTGAGTTTTGATCTAATTAGCATTTTTCTTTGAGCTTTTTTGGTAGCTGTTTTCACATTGTCATATATTTTTGAGTTCATGTCTTGGTCATCCCTACTACCTTAGTAGATTTTCATGGTCAATGTCTTCTTCATGTTTTTATATTTTCAATCATTTTTTCAAGTCTTTTTTTTTTAAACTTTGAACTTCATGTTAAAGTTGGGCTATGTTCCCCTGGATGTGGTGAGACTTTGTCCCAAGCTTCATTTTTTTAAATTAATTAATTTATTTCACTTTTAACATTCATTTCCACAAAATTTTGGGTTCCAAATTTTCTCCCCATTTGTCCCCTCCCCCCACCCCCAAACACGGAGCATTCTGATTGCCCCTATCACCAGTCTGCCCTCTCTTCTATCATCCCTCCCTTCCCTTGTCCCCATCTTCTCTTTTGTCCTGTAGGGCAAGATAACTTTCTATACCCCATTACCTGTATTTCTTATTTCCTAGTTGTATGCAAGAACAATACTCAACAGTTGTTCCTAAAACTTTGAGTTCCAACTTCTCTTCATCCTTCCCTCCCCACCCATTCAATATAGGCCATATCTGTGTAGTTTTGCAAATGACTTCCATAATAGTCATGCTGTGTAAGACTAACTATATTTTCCTCCATCCTATCCTGCCCCCCATTGCTTCCATTTTCTCTTTTGATCCTGTCCCTCCCCAAGAGTGTTGACTTCTAATTGCTCCCTCCTCCCCATGCCCTCTCTTCCATCATCCCCCTCACCCTGCTTATCCCTTTATCCCCCACTCTCCTGTATTGTAAGATACGTTTTCATACCAAAATGAGTGTGCATTTTCTTCCTTCCTTTAGTGGAATGTGATGAGAGTAAACTTCATGTTTTTCTCTCACCTCCCCTCTTTTTCCCTCCACTAAAAAGTCTTATGCTTGCCTCTTTTATGAGAGATAATTTGCCCCATTCCATTTCTCCCTTTCTCCTCCCAATATATTTCTCTCTCACTGCTTGATTTCATTTTTTTAAGATATGATACCTCCTATTCAATTCACTCTGTGCTGTGTGTGTGTGTGTGTGTGTGTGTGTGTGTGTGTGTGTGTGTGTAATCCCACCAAATACCCAGATACTGAAAAGTTTCAAGAGTTACAAATATTGTCTTTCCATGTAGGAATGTAAACAGTTCAACTTTAGTAAGTCTCTTATGACTTCTCTTTGCTGTTCACCTTTTCATGCTTCTCTTCATTCTTGTGTTTGAAAGTCAAATTTTCTTTTCAGCTCTGGTCTTTTCGTCAAGAATGCTTGAAAGTCCTCTATTTCATGGAAAGACCAATTTTTCCCCTGAAGTATTATACTCAGTTTTGCTGGGTAGGTGATTCTTGGTTTTAGTCCTAGTTCCTTTGACTTCTGGAATATGATATTCCATGCCCTTCTATCCCTTAATGTAGAAGCTGCTAGATCTTGTGTTATCCTGATTGTATTTCCACAATACTTGAATTGTTTCTTTGTAGCTGCTTGCAATATTTTCTCCTTGACCAGGGAACTCTGGAATTTGGCTACAATGTTCCTAGGAGTTTCTCTTTTTGGATCTCTTTGAGGTGGTGATTGGTGGATTCCTTGAATACTTATTTTGCCCTCTGGTTCTAGAATATCAGGGCAGTTTCCCTTGATAATTTCGTGGAAGATGATATCTAGGCTCTTTTTTTTGATCATGGCTTTCAGGTAGTCCCATAATTTTTAAATTGTCTCTCCTGGATGTATTTTCCAGGTCAGTTGTTTTTCCAATGAGATATTTCACATTATCTTCCATTTTTTCATTCTTTTGGTTTTGTTTTATGATTTCTGGGTTTCTCATAAAGTCACTAGCCTCCATCTGTTCCATTCTAATTTTGAAAGAACTATTTCCTTCAGTGAGCTTTTGAACCTCCTTTTCCATTTGGCTAATTCTGCTTTTGAAAGCATTCTTCTCCTCATTGGCTTTTTGACCCTCTTTTGCCAATTGAGTTAGCCTATTTTTCAAGGTGTTATTTTCTTCAGCATTTTTTAGGGTCTCCTTTAGCAAGGTGTTGACCTGCTTTTCATGCTTTTCTTGCATTTCTCTCATTTGTCTTCCCAGTTTTTCCTCCACCTCTCTAACTCGATTTTCAAAATGTTATTTGAGCTCTTCCATGGCCTGAGCCCATTGAACATTTATTTTACCTGTTTGGGATACAGAAGCCTTGAGTTCTATGTCTTTCCGTGATGGTAAGCATTGTTCTTCCTCATCTGAAAGGAAGGGAGGAGATATCTGTTTACCAAGAAAGTAACCTTCTATGGTCTTATTTTTTTTCCCTTTTCTGGACATTTTCCCAGCCAGTGACTTGACCTCTGAGCTTCCTCTCCACACCCACCTTGCCTCCAGATCTGTCCAGCCAGTGCTTGGGGTCTGAGATTCAAATGCTGCTTCCCAGCCTCAGGGCTTTTGGTGGGGGCAGGGCTGTTATTCAGTGTGAGATTAAGTTCAGGTGCTCAGGTGGGGGCAGGGCTGCCTCACGGCCTCAGTTCCCTCAGGGCGTTTATGCAGAGACCTTCAACAATGTATCTGGGCTCCTGCCTGCTTTGGGAGCCCCTGTCTGCTCCTGCCTCCACTGCTGCCTCCCGAGAGGGCCTGAGTTATGGGGACACCCCACTCCCCTCTCAACCACCCAAAAAAGACTCTCTCACTGACCTTGTCACCTGTGGGTGGAGGGACTTGTGCAGCCTGCTGGAGATTCTGTCCCTGAAGCCTGCTCAGATCTCCTCCTCTTGGTGCCACGTGGCCAAGGCAGTGCTGGGCTCTGCTCTGGTATGGTATGTGAAGGACCTTTCAGGTCAGTTTTTCAGGTCTCTCTGGAACAGAAATCTCGTCTGCTCCATTGTTCTGTGGCTTCTGCTGCTCCAGAACTTGTTGGGAGTTCTTCTTTACAGGTAATTTATGGGCTGTGGGTTTGGAGCTAGCATGTGTGTGTCTTTCTACTCTGCTATCTTGGCTCCTCCCTCCCCCCCTCCCCACTTCATGTTTTTTCATGCTGCTATTTTCAGAGCCATTTCTGGGAATATGCAAGTGTTGAGTCCTTCCAAGGTTGTGTGATCCAGGAGAGATGTAGTCATTCTTCTTCTGATCTGGGCTCTGGTCTTACCCACGGAGAGTCCCTGATCCTCTGCTGTATCACCAAGGAGATATTCACAGCACCAATAGTGGCTATGAATATGCCAACATAATTCTGAATTGCAAAGTATAAAAGACTTTTCATGTAGAAGGGAGAAGAAAAACATTTATTCTGACACCAGAAAGTCAAATCCCAACACTAGAAAGACAAATTCATCATAGCAACAAAGAAATCTATCATAGTAACCAAGAAGTCTATACACATTTTCAGGACTTCCCACAAACAGGCTCCCCCAAGCAAAATGCCCTTCTCTCACCCACAGCCAGCTGCCTGCTTTCTCTCTCTCTTTCTCTCTCTCTCTCTCTCTCTCATGTCAGAGTGGGGTTTGAGCAGAAGCACCCCATCATTCCCCCCTCAAATGAATGGGACCCCAAATTCTTTGGGGATGGGGTATAGGTCTCATCTTCCACAGTTACTTCCTGGTGAAATTGGACATAGAACTGCCCCTGCCCCAAGAGGTCACATTTGAGGCATCAGCTCTTCAGCCAACATCTAGAGCTTGGTCAGCACCAGGTCCAGGGGTGACATTGAAGTGGATATTATTTCTCCCCCACCCCCCTGCCCCGGAGCCCCTGGGTTGAGAAATGTCTGTTGAGTTTCTAGGTAGGGTTGGGCCTAGTAGTCACTCTCTGTTGTATCCCTTTGCCTGGCAGCTGCTTGGGCCCCCCTCTCTGTTGTGCCCCCTTGCCTAGCAGCACCTAAGAACCCCTGTCAAAACTGTTCTGTGAAAAATGTGTGCTATTGGAACCACAACGCTGTACTGGGGGGGGGGGGGGAGTGCTAAGATGCTTAAAAGGCACACACACCTTTGTTCAAGGCTGCCTCCTTTGTGGACAGCCGCCGGCTAATAAAGACGCTCCCAGATTCTCAATTGACTCTTGCCTGTGCTTGTCTCGGTCCGTCCATTTCAACATAACTCATCAGATGAGGGTGACATCTGGCTTAAGTGTTCAGAAATTGGTAGGTGGAGGTTATTGAATCTGTAGAAAAGAAATCTGACAAACAAAGTGAAGAGTTAAAAAATCAAAAAGAAGCAAGGAGGCAATAACCAGAAAGAGGGTATATATAGGGTCAGATGTGCTTCTGGAGTCCATGAACCCACTAATTTGCAGTTTGGGGGGTCATCATTCTAGCTAGAGGTATGCTTTCTTTAATCTGAACTGGGGCCTGGTCAATTAATTTTCTTTTCTCCCTGCAGCCGTGACAATTTGGATACAATGTTTCAGGAGGATCTGTCTGGGCAGTTCTTACTTCCCTGCTCAGTCTAATATCAAGCCTCTTTCCTTGATATATTTTTTTTTTATGGTTCATTAGTTAGAATACCATTTATTCTTCCAAATCTACCCCTGCTCTCAATAGAGTAGTAAACAGTTATTTTCTTGTCAATTTATTCTGACTTTGAATCTGCTGGCTATTTACTCTTCTCTCTAGAGGAAATTTTTCTTTTCCTCACTCACTTAAGTCACTTAACTGTGAAAACCTGTCCAGGACCTCTGAAAGAGGGTGTTCTATTTTCCCAATTATTAGAGTCAGAACTAGGTGCTTGTAAGCAAGAGGAGCCATCTTCACAATTATATTCCTATGGGAAACTGCAAAGGGGGTTTCATGGTACGCATCTGTGTTTCTGATCATTATGGCAGTCTTTATTACCTCCTCCTTTAATTTTCTCAGACAGTCCCTAAGTGAATAGCAGGGTCTATCTCCTCTAGGTCACATAGAATCAATAAGATACTGCTTACTGCATCCTTCTGCAGCCAAAATTAATGATTAGTCATATTGTTACCTCCTTGCATATTGTAATCTCTAAAAGCTTACTGTACAAAAGGATTCTAATACTTATACATTTCAAGCAATCCAAGCCATCTGTTGACACTCCAACCCCTTCAACCTGATTTTCACCATTCAGGACATTAATGATTCCCCCATCCTTTGGGTGAATTAACTCAAAATGTCTGTGACCTCTTGCTGAGTAAAATCCTCAATTATCTCCCTAAACCCTGTGCTGCTCCCCTGGTTCTCCTACTTTTGACTTAGTATTGGGTGTGCTTCTTCCTGAGAAACCTCCCCTTCTAATGTTGTTTCATTTTCCCCCTCTGACTTTGTTACATTTTCCTCCCACACACCCTCCTGGTAATTGTGGCAACTAGGTCTGTACAAAGGGATGCACACTTCTTTTGCCATCCCTTTGCTTCTTATTCTGAGCTAAATGAACAGCCTTTTCTTCCACCTGAGACCCTCCAGCTTGCTCTTTTAAAGTAGTGCCTGAATGCTGAGAATTCCCAAGTAAACTAGCTAACTCTTTTTCCATCTAATTTTTTTCCTTCCACAACACATCTCTGCTTTTACACATAGTAATATACCTGTTAATAAAATTCAGCTTCTTCTACATACCCCTGCCAGTTCTTTCCCTGGTTTTATTGGTATTCCTTACAAATATCTTTCCAAATCTCTAGGTAACTTTATTATGTCCTGTAACCTTGCTTTCCAGTTTTCACAGGGTCCAGTGCTTTTAGCCCATTCCCTTGTTAGGGAGGAATAAGGTAAATCTTCCCATCCTGGGATATCTGTTTCTTCCTCTAACGCCTTTCTGCCTCCAAATAGAGATTTTTATACCCTGCAATCCTGTTCATGATACCAAAGATATCACCAAGACAATATTCACAGCACTGACAACTATGAATATGCCAGCATAGTTCTGAATCACATTTAGAAGGCAAAAGAAAAAGCATTTATTCAGACACCAGAAAGCTAAATCCATCATAGCAACAAAGAAATTCATCATAATAACTAAGAAGTCTATATACTTTATCAGGCCTTCCCACAAACAAATGCCTTTGAGCAAAATGTTCTTCTCTCACCCACAGACAGCTGCCTGCTTTCTCTCTCTATCTCTTCCAGATCTCACTAGTCTGACTTACTTCCTGCTCCACCCCTTCCTGCTCTCCCCATTCAGCAAACTCCTTCTACCATAGGCTACATGTGACTCAGACTTCCATGTGACCCAGGCAGGTCACATGGGACTATTAAAGAATGGGAAATTTAAATTACCATTACATCTATAGCTACAAATGTCAGCACTCCACTTGACCTTGGAACTGTAACCAGTTCCCTTGTTCTCCTGCACCTAAAAGTGCTAGTATTCCTTTCTGACTTAAAACTGCAAACCAGGATGGCTATTCTCTTGTAACTGACCAAAATTACTCCCCGTTACCCTAGAATTGCAACACAGAACTACATATGGGCAATAGAGTTGCCAAGCAAAGAGTTCACTGCAATCGTTTTCTGATCAATTGTCTGAACCCCTTACCATTTTGGATTATGACCCAAGGAAACTGCTCTTGCTCTCAGAGCTGCCTCTGCAGTATAAATCTGGTGTTTTTGCAGCATGTATTCCAGGCTACCTTTTCATCCTATTGTCATAGACTTTTCCTCCCAACCTCCTAAGTTGTTCCAGGCTGGGAAATTTTCTGATTCTGATGTTTTGTTGGCTTTGCTGTGCCAAAATTTTATTTAAGGTATTATTTCAAAGTTTTTTGGACAGGAATGTTGGAAGAATTTGGCTTGATTGTTACCTCTACTCCACCACCTTGGCTTCTAATTCTGCAGTTGAGTTAATCTTCTCATGATACAATTGCATCACCTTCTAAGTATCATTTTTCAAATTAATAGCATTTCTTATATCATTTCCCAAAAATCACAATGCAAGAATATATAAGCATAATATTAACATAAAATGATAATAAGCATTCACATAGACACAATAATTATTGCCAGTCAGATAACATCAAGCCTGTTCAATGTATTTCTGAATTATCATACAAAAGTAATATTATTGTATATAAATTTAGGCATTCTATGCTAGATGCATCTACAGATCAGTATAGAGTTATTATGATTCAGGTGTACTTACATTTATAAAGTTAGTAAAAAACATGATCATTCAGAGCAAAGATTGAGTGTAAATAATAATTTTTCCAAATTAATTTACCCAAGCACATAGTAAATTAATTTTGTAAAGCTTAAAATATTTAGTATGTCAAACATCCCCAGTGAGCTCAATATGATTTACTTTGAGAGTAAGATTAAAATTTTAATTTTTATTCTTGCAATCTGTAAGCATTTTTTAACTTAATGTCAATTTTACTAAATTTTGCGGGGGTGTGTGTCTGTTTTGCTTATAGATTGTCAAATATCACAATTGTCCTAATACAAAAAACATATTGTCAGTAGGTGATTGACTTCAGATTTGGGAGCAGGGAGTCCTCTCAGGGTCTTAGGCAGTTTGGGCAAGGAAACAAGTAGGAGAATTTTTCAAGACTAGGGACTTTCACTTCTTCCCTGAAAATGTTGGGAATTGTCACTATAGTTTCCTTGGGAAGCTATAGACTAAGGAGTAGATAAGGCCCAATGGAATAGCATGCTTTCCCCTCATCACAAAACCAGAAGACTGATATAGAATATCATCCCTTCCTCTTTCCTCAAAGGAAGGAGACTTTTAATATGAAACAGTTTTCCTCCTCCTCTTCCCATCTGAGGGTGCTCTCCAGGATGCAGAGGAAAGAGGAATATGTGAAGAGTGGCAATATAGGTTAGAACAATAGATTGAAACTAGATTATAAAGTGCTTTCAGTATTGGGCTGAGGAATTTACATTTTATCCTAGTTACAACAGGAAATCAATGAAATCTTTTAATTAAAATTAAAAGAAACTTTTGTTGATGTTTTACTTTTATGCCACATTTTTCCTTATTTTATCCTTCCATCTTTTCTACCCTGTAAAAAGAAATAAAGTCCATATTATGCCTATGTTTACATTCTCATATTTCCCTTTTTGTTATTCCCTTTCTACCTTCCCAAAGGGCATACACTTATAATAAAGAATTTATAAAATAGAGGAAAAATTAAAAAAAAATTGGTCAATACAACAAACAAAAACAACATTATATACAGTGTTTATACTCATGGACCAAATACTCCTCACTCTCATAAGTGTTTTTTCTTCTTTGAGGTTGAACTTATGCTTTATAACATTATAGCATTTATTTATTTATTTTAGTTATTAATTCCTTGTATTTACATTATTGCAGTTACTATGGATATTGTTTCTTTTGTTCTGTTTATATCATATGAATCAATTTGTATAAATCTTTTCATGCTTCTCTGCATTCATCATTCTCACCATTTCTTGAAGCTTTGCCACATTTCATCAGATTTCCATAGTATAATTTTTTTTAGCCTTTCAACAATTGATAAAAATCTACTTTGCTTCCACTTCTTTGCTACCACAAAGGTGCTATGAGAAATACTTTGGGGTATGTGGGCTTTTTTCCCCATTAGTGACCTTGTAGTATATAGCTAGCAATGGAATCAATGGGTCAAACAGTGTGGACGTATTAACTACTTTCTTTGCACAATTTCAAATTGCTTTCTAGAATATTTGTACTAATTCACAACTTCACTACCACTGCATTAACATTTCTGTGTTTCCACAATCATTCCAACATGGACGGTTCCAATATTTTATCATTGATGTGAATTTAATATTTGTGAGATTGTTTTATTTTCATTTCTTTTATTATCAGTATTTGAGAAATTCTTTCATATGATTATTAATAGTTGCAGTTCTTTAGAGACCTGTTTGTTCATGTCCTTTGTCCACTTGTCAGGTTGGGAATTACTTTTCATCAGATACATTTCTTTTGTCAATTTATTAGAGATATGATACAGCATTCTCTCCCGACTACTACATATATATCCTAATTTCAAATAGTCAAAATTATCTATTTTAGTTTCAGCAACTCACTAACATAAATATGCACATACATATGCTTGACACTTTTAAGTTTAACCTGCATTGTTAATATTTTCTCCATCATTTTTTAAGTCTAGATAAGCAATAAAGCAACAAATTGAGCCCTGATTTGGAATGCTTTCCAATTTCTGAGACATGATAATGTCTCAGTGACATTTGAAAATGTAACAATTGGCTATCCTGAACTGTTACAATGTAGCCCTAGCACACTTACCTCTCTATCCCTTGATTGGATAATAATTAATCTTCTTCTCATAATACCTGTATGGTATATGATCTGCTTTGCTTCTTGGTTTTTAATGGTAGGATCTCTGATATTTGGATCATATATCCATTTTAAATTTATTGTGATATAGGATGTAGGATAGGGCAGCTAGGTGGCACAGAGGATGCACTAGGACTACAGTCAAGGAAGCCTGAGTTCAAATTTGGCCTCAGACACTAACTGTGTGACACTGAACAAGTCACTTCACCCTGTTTGTCTAAGTTACTTCATCTGTAAAATGAGTGTCAGAAAAAAATGATAAACTCCTCTAGTATCTTTGTCAAGAAAATCCCAAATGGGGTCACAAACAGTTAGACACAACAGGAACAACTGAACAATAACAAAATGGTGTAAAATGTTATTTAGCCATATTGCTTACACTTTTCCAAGAAAATTATCAACATGATTCTTTTTAAGTAATTCATTTTTCTACAATACTATGTTATTGAGTTCCATGACTTTCGATCCTCCCTTGTTTAGTCTGTTCCACTGATCTGTTTTTCTGTTATTTTTCTTTACAAATACCAGAAGGTTTTGATGGATATAGATTATAACATAGTTTGATGTTGTTGCTTTTGAGGACCAAAAGTGACATATTAGTGGGGAAGGAGGGACTCAGAGGTTGGGTGAAGCATGGGGCATCTCCACTAAGTGGTCATAAGATGGATGGGCTCCTCCTTAGGTTAGGCAAAAGGAGATGGTATAAACTATACATAGGCTCCAAGAACATATGTGGGAGTGGAGGGTTCCATACCATGCCAGCACTCATGTTTGATTTGGTCGCGGAATTTGAACAAACAAGATGGAAATGTCCATGTCAGTGTCCTTGTGCTATGGAAGTAAGCTCCGTAGATAGTAAAGAAGTAATGAACATTACATTAAAGTTTGAGGCCCATTACAGTGCCCTCACATTAGAATCTATATTTCTATATGACTTTATACTCCATATAATTGCCCTAATAATGATAAAGTTCCTATATAGAAATGTAAACAATTTAGCCACATTGAATCCCTTATGAGTTCACTTTCTTTTTTTTTTCTTCACTTTTTTCTCATATTGTTTTTTTTTTTTTGATGTCTCATGGAGTTATTAGGTTCTACTTGCCTGTTTCTATTTTTTTAAGGAATTCTTCTCTTCAGTGAATTTTTGTATATTTCTTTCTGATTTGACCATTTCTACTTAAGGAGTTGACTTCAATGGATTTTTGTACCTCTTTTACCATTTGTCCTATTCTTTTTTAAGGTGTTATTTTCTTCAGTTTTTTGGTCCCTTCTTTTCTCTTTTCCTCTTTTTTCATGATTTTCTTGTATCTCTTTCATTGTGTTTGCCCAATTTTTCCTCTGCCTCTTTGATTTCTAAACACCTTTTTGAGCTCATTTTTAGCCTGAAATAAATTCTCATTTTTCTTTGAGGCTCTGGAGATAGCAGTTTTGACTTCTGCTTATTTTGAGTTTACATTTGAATCTTCCCTATAACCATAGTAAGTTTCTGCGATCAGGTTCATTTTTTTTTTTTTGGAGGGGGTGTTGTTTACTCATTTTTTCCTGCTTATTTCTTGAGTATCAAAGTTATGTTAAAATTTGACTCTGTCCCTAGAATGGAGAGGGCACTATCCCAAGTTCCATGGTTTTTGTGCAGCTGTTTTCAGACATAGTTCTGAGGGCCTGTAAGTTTTCAGTTCCTGCAAATTGATATTTTTGAAGGAGAAGTGTATTTACTACTCTCTTGGTTTTTGCTCTGGTCTATGGGCTGCCAAAAGTACTCTTTTTACATGCTGAAACTGTGAACAGGGTCACCATTCCCTTTTGCAACCTCAAACTCTGCTGCTAGCACTTCTTCTCATCCTGGAACTTTGATCTAGGATTTTGATCCACATATGGCCAATGCGACAAAGTTCAGCAGCCCATGTCAGCAAAGAGAACCTCATAATCTTCTGATCATTTGTCTAACTCCCCTTTACCATCTGTGGGTTGAGAGCTTCAGAAAGTCATTGCTGCCAATTCAGAGCCTGTTCCTGCCTTGCCAGCATTTCCTGGACTGGATTGGCCTCCACTGTCACCCTGGTATGACATACCTTTCTTGCTGACCTTCTATGTTGTCTTGAGTTTGAAAATTTTTTTCACTCTATCCTTTTGGAAGTTCTACCACTCCAGAATTCATTTGGAGACGTTATTTAAAGTTGTTTGGAGGGTAATTTGGGAGAGCTCAGGTGGACCCCTGCCTTTTCTCTGCCATCTTGGTTCCTCTTTGCTCTTCATTTTTGGCAGGTAATGTTTATGACACTTAACAATGTTCCTTTATGTCTATGACTTTTAGAATTAACAGAAATAAGTACTGCCCTTCATCCTTTATCTATTGAGATGATATATTTTGGAGTATTTTTGTTTTTAATAAGATTAATTACATTTCATATTTTCATAATCTTGTACCATCCTTATGTCCCTGGTATTAAAACAACTTGCTTATAGTGAATTACTACTGGAAAAGTTGCTATGACTTTATTTTTTAAATTTGAATTGATATTCATTAAGGATATTAGATTATTTTTCTCCTTTGTTCTATGGTTTTGGAATTATGCCTGTATTTCATAGAATAATTTTTTTTTGGTGCCTTCGACGAAAGGCTTTTCTTATTACTTGAGAATAATTTATTTAGTAATAGTAATAATTTTTTTTAATTTGAAAGAATGCTCCTTTAAATCATCAGGATAGTACATTTATAGTACTTCCATTTCACATTCTGAAATTGGATTAAGATTCTTATTTGTCTTCTGTTAGTTTGAATATTTAATTTTTTAGTTTTAGACAAATACTAAAACAAATACATAATAAGAAAAGAAAAAGAAACATTATAAACTTAAATATGAAATAAGTAAGGAAAGAAAAACATATCATGTTCACAGCAGAGAATAGGAGAGGATTCAGAACGTAGAGCAATAACTTTTCATTTCAGGAAAGTCTATATATTAAATACTGTACTTTATGTTGAAAGTTATCCTTCTTTTCTTTGCTTCCTTGTAGGTTTTCTTCTATTCCCTGATCTACACTTTTTACTTTGTTCTTTTTCTCCCTTCTTTCTCCCTACCTGCCAAGGCTACAATTATGCATGGATTATATTTATGTATAGGTATTGACAAATACATACACATATCCATGGGGCAACTAGATGGTGCAGTGGATAGAGCACCAGTACAGTAGTCAGGAGGATCAGAGTTTAAATCTCACCTCAGACACTTGACACTCACTAGCTGTGTGACCTTGGGCAAGTCACTTAACCCCAACTGCCTCATCCTGGGTCATCTCCAGTCACCCTGATGAATATCTGGTCACTGGATTCAGATGGTTCTGGAGCAGAAGTGAGACTGACGACTTGCACAGCCCTCCCTCACTCAAAACAAAATCAAGTACAAGTCATGTCATTATTTCTCTGATGGCATTGTCTTCTTCAGCAATGAAGGAAGAAAACACACATATACATATAGCCACGTACCTGCATATATATATATATCCATATATAAACACATACTTTCCCTGACATTCTACTCCTAATCTTTGTTTTTATATTTGTGCATATCTTTTTTCTTATCTCTCCTAACTCCTCTACTTTAGTTCTACCTGTTACTTTGCCTTCCTATTGCTAAACCTATTCCCATTCCAAGAATGCCTCCCTTGTCCTTCCATTCCCTTAAGTCTAAACACCCTTTTGTTACCCTTCCCTCTAAAACTCCTTCCCTTACCCTCCCATTCCCCTAAATCTAAAGATCCCTCTTTTATCCTCTCCCCCTCCCTATCCCCTTAGAGTTTTATTTCTTTCTAAATTTAGAAGACTTTTAGACAGACTCTTGCAGATGTATATGTATTTTTCCTTCTTAAACCCACTCCCAATGAAAGTAGGTTTTCAGAACTAATAGAGTCTTACCCCATTTAATTCCTCTGTCTTGGGTCATATTGGGTTTTTCTCTCTCACCTCATTTGTATAAAATAGTTATTCTTCTAGCTGTTCTTGAGTGGTTTTACTTTTGAAGTCAATTATACGCAGGTCTCCCCCAATCTTTCTTATAAGCTACCTAATTACTAGTAACAATCTTAGACGTAGGTTTTACATTTTCCATGCACAAAAGGTAAACATTCTATTCTTATTTAGTCCCTTGTAATTGGTGATTGGTAGGTACCTTATATTTCTCTTGCCTCTTGTATGTTAAATCTTCTACTGAGTTCAGGTTTTTTCTTTAAAAAATTTATCAAAGTCCTTAAAGTCTGGCAGTTGATCCAATGCCATTCACAATTTTTCTTAGCTTTGCTGGGTAGAATATTTTTGGCTGAAAGCCCAGTTCTTTTGCTCCTCAATATATAGTGTTCCAAGACCTGTGATCTTTTAGTGTTGCCAGTGCTAGGTCTTGTGTGATTCTGTTTGCTATATCTTCATATGTAAATTGTTTTTGTTGTTGTTGCTCATAATATTTTGTCCTTGATCTGGGAATTTCAGAATTTAACTATGATATTGCTGTGAGTTTTCCTCTTAGAATCTCTTTCAGGTGGTAGTTGATGGATTTTTTCTATTTCTACTTTCCCCTCTTGTTCTAATGCTTCAGGACAATTTTCTTTAATTGTTTCTTGTATATCTGTATAAAGACTCTTCTTATCATAAGTTTCTGGTAGTTCAATTATTCTTGTTTTCTCTTGTTTATTTGTTCTCTAGATCTGTTGTTTTTCTTATGAGATGTTTTACATTCTCTTCTATTTTTTCATTTTGTGAATATATATATGGAGACAGAGAGAGGGAGAGAGAGGGAGAGAATTTCTTCATCTCTTATGACTTCACTGGCTTCCCCTTGTCCAATTCCGATTTTCAAGGAGTCATTTTCTTCCTTAAGATTCTGGATCTTCTTTTCTAATTGGTTGACTTTATCATCACAATCATCTTTTTTTTCTTGTATTATTCTTATTTTTCTTTTAAACTATTCCTCCATCTCTCATTTGATTTTTAAAGTCTTTTTAAAGTTCTTCAATGAATTTTTTTTGGGCAGGTGGTCATTTGAGACTATTCTTTGGAGTAGAAGAGGACTTTTTTGTTTCAGTGTCCTCCTTTGAAGATGAACCCCAGTCCTCCCTATTCCCATAACATCTCTCTGTGGCTGGATTCTTTTACCTTTGCCTGTGCATTTTAAAGAATAATTTAATTTTTATATTCATTTCTAGTCCTGGGGTATAGAGTATGGTGCCTCTGATCCTCTACAATTCTCCATTTTGACTTCAAACTCAAATCAAGACCTCCGGTCTCATGGGAGTGGCCACAGCCAGCTGTGTCCCACTCCACCGCTTCTGCATTCACCCAGGTCTTGCACTGCTTCCTTTTCACTCTACCACTCTCTTCACAGCCCCAGGTCAGATACCACCCCTCACTGCCCCTGCAGTAAAAGTTCCTGTAGCTGGGGCCAAGGTAGCCATCCAATCCACCTAACTCCACTGTTTGTTGCTTGCTGTTTAAGCAGCTTGCCACTTGTTAAAGTGGACCCTAGCCTGGAGGTGTTTACTCTCCACAGGGAGGCAATCTTGTACTGCCCTGGGATTTTTCTTCAGATCTTCTCCAGTTGCCCAATTTTTATTCTGCCCCTATTCTTACATATTTTCACAGCTCTATGTTTGCCCAGAGGTACTATTTTATTTCTTTTGTGGAGGAAAATCTTGAGAGCTTAAAATTTTCTGATCTACTCCACCATCTTCCCAGAATCTTCACCAATGTTTTATATTTTTAAGATGTTCTTTTATTATTTTGAGCTATTAATACTATTTGCATTAAAAAATAAGTTCTTATAATTTTTTTTATTTCTTCTCATATTTTATGATTTTACCTTGTCTGTCTTTCTTTTTTTAAATTTGATTTTCTACCCTCTTTGAATATGCTTGGCTAAAGATGTATCAATTTTGTTAGTCCTTTCATCCTCTCCTTATCGATATTGTATAGAAAAGGAAAGATAAGGTTGAAAGATGTGAAGTATCATATAGTTAATAAGTGTCTGAGGCTACATTTGAATTCAAGTTGCCCTAACTCTAGGTCTAAACTTCTTTCTATCACATCACCTAGTTGCTTACTAATTAATAAGTAATAAATAAAAGACCATGATAATAATAAGAAAACATACTCTACTTAAATCAGCCTTAATCCAATATGTCATTCTTTTAATTATATTATATTATTTAACACATTCAAGCACAAAGTTATAAGAATTAGACTTATATTTTCCTCCATTTGTGTCTCTAAGCATTTTTTCTTAAATTAGAATATTTTTGTTTTCGTTACTCTTGTAAATACCTCTCACTAATTTTGTTTAACCTACTTTAATGTAACCCCATTCTGTTTCTTTTCCCTTCTGATTGTCAGCCCTTTTGTTAGTTGTATAATTTAATTCATTGATTTATTTTTCTTACTTTTTAGTTATCCTCTTTCCCTTTGTCTTCCCCCTCTCACTTTTTAAGAATCTCAGTTAAGGAGCTTTTTAAAAAAATTTTCCTCCTTTTCTTCCTTTCAATGATTTTTTCTTTCCTTTTTTACCTTTCTACTCCTTTTTTCTAAGAAAGATTTATTTCCTTTTTTGCTTGAGTAGTTATATTCCAGTTCTGTTTGTTATGGACTTACATTTTTTGATTTATTGTCTGTCTATTTACATGTTATTTCTTAGTCTTTTTGTGTTCTTTATGGAATTAAAACTTCTAAAATACCAAATTTGAGTTCCTTGGCTTTCTTCTTTAGTATTGGATGCTACTAAATCCAGTATCCTGGATTTAGTGACACACTGAGCCAGTAGGACATATCCTACCCCTTGTCCTTCACTACATTTCTAGCACCTTCTCCTGCTGCACACACTTGGCATCTTCTTCTCCTTTGAGGTTCACTTCACTGTGGGAAGCTAGATGGTGCAGTGGATAGAGCACCAGTGCAGGAGTCAGGAGGACCTGAGTTCAATTCTCACCTCAGACACTTGACACTCACTAACTGTGTGACCTTGGGCAAGTCACTTAACCCCAATTGCTTCATCCTGGTTCATCTCCGGTCATCCTGATGAATATCTGGTCACTGGATTCAGATGGCTCTGGAGCAGAAGTGAGGCTGATGACTTGCACAGCCCTCCCTCACTCAAAACACAAAAGTCAAGTGCAAGTCATATCACTATTTCTCTGATGGCATGGTCTTTTTTGGCAACAAAGGATGAACACATACGCAACTTAACTGTATTCAGATCCTGGTAGCAGTTATCTATTACTTCTCTTCCAAACCTTCTGCTGACATCACTCTCCCTTGTTTCTCAAAGAGTTCAGTATTGGCTCATACACACCTTTTCTCTGCTCCATATCTATGGATGCCATGACTTAGTGAATAGGGCACTGGGTTTAGAGCAAGGAAGACTTGTGTTCAAACTTGCCCCAAATATATGAGCTATGTAACACTGAGGAAATAATTTAATCTTTCTCTGATTCCCTTTCTTGATATGTAAAAAATAGGGGACTGGATTCTAGATCTAGATCTATGATCTGATTAATTAATAAGTATGTTGAGAGCATATCAAGTATACTGACCTCACACTTCATCAACCTCCAAAATTCTCATTGCCTGCACCTCCATTCTACTTTAGGCACACAAAGATGATCATATTCTCTATTTCATTACCACCCACAAATATTGTATTTCAGTGATCCCAAACTCAGAAAGGCCTCTCACCATAACTCCTTCTTTTGTCTTACCCCTTACAAATTTATCCTTTTTTATGTTTTTATGTTAACTGGTCAGTCTATTACTCTGTTTGGATTCACTTTCCACTTTCCTGCATCTCGATGTTATAATTAGCTAGCCAAACTCTATACTGTCCTCTAACAGTCAATACATTCCATGCTTCTTTTCTCACTAATTCCTTTTCACTAATTTCCTATTCACCTCCTTCTGTTTCCTTCATTCTTATTTATAAGCTGCTGAACATATGTGTAGGAAGGAATACTATTGTGTTTACTGGTTCTATTGTTACACTTCCCTTTTTTATTCCTTTTCATATGCCCCATGCGTGGCATTGGTTACCAATTTCTCTTCTCTCCAGAAACTATTCTATATCCACTAGCTTCTAACCTTAGCAGAAAACCTTTATTGATGAAATGGAAGCAATCTGTCAGAAGCCATCTCTTCTGCACCTTAAATCCCCTCATCATCTTTCTCTTCCTTAGGTCTCTTTACAAAGGAAGGAATGTCCTTCCTCCTCACTAAGGCCAACTCTTCCTGTGTTCTTTCTATCATCTTCTCCCATTCTGTCTATTAGCCTTCCCCCTTAATCACTGCTTACCTCTTTGTAAACTCCAATCTCTTTATATCTACCAGAACTACAATCTCTTTCTATCTTCCAACTCCTGTACTGCCTACATATGTAGATTTCTCCCATCCTTTAAAACTATAGAGAATTTACTTGATCCTGTCATTCCCTTAAGCTTTTACCTATATGTCTCTTCCCTTTTACTGCCCAACTCCTAGAAAAAAGTTTTATGTGCACATTACCTTTACTTTTCCAATTCTCATTCCTTATCCTCTTACTATCTTAATTGTTATTACAGCAGCCAACAGAAACTATTTTCTATTGTTACCAGTGAACTTTTAGTTATTAAATCAAAGTAGCTTTTTCTCAATCCTCATCTTTTTTGATCCCTCTGCAATTTATGGCATTGCTAATCATGTTCTGGTCTGTAGGTTTTTATGCCACTGCATCCTTCTGGTTTGCCTCTAACTTGTTTAACTGGATTAATATGCATTCTCCATCCCCTTTGCATGGGTTTATTCTAGCACTCTGTCCTGGAGACATTTTTCATTTTTCTCTCTACATTTTTTACAAAATTCATTACCTCATTAACTCCCACAGATTCTCTTGTTTGCTCTGTGCAGATGATCCTTGAATATACATATCCAGCCTTCATCTACCTCTTGAGCACCAATCATACCACACAAACAGATTGCTGAATATCACCGGGTGAAAATCTGTAGACATCTCAGACTCAGCATTCCCATATTAGAAATTCTGTCTTCCTCATTCTTTAACTCATCTTTCTCTCCTTTAACTTCTCTATTTGTTTCAGGAGCATTAACATCCTTCTAGCAACTTAGAGTCACAATCTTAGAATCATCCTTGAAATTTTCTTCTTCCTCATTGCCCTCCGCCCTCTCCCATATCGGATTAGTTGTCAGATCCTGTCAGTTCTCATTTGCTTGTATCCATCTGTTTCTTTCTACTCATGAAGTCACCAACAGAGACCAGGCCCTTATCACTTTTCACCAGTACTATTGTAACAGCCTCCTAAATATTTTCCCATGTCACATCCTCTTCCTTCTCCAAACCATTCTCCATATAGCTGCACAATTGATATTCATAATGAATACTTCTGCTTGTCTTATTCTGCTTAAGAAGCTCCAATGGCTCTTTTTTTCCTTCTAGGGGAAAAAAAAAGTACATCACTCTGTTTGGCATTTAAAGATTTTCAAAATCTAGCTCCAGCTTATTTTTCCTGATTTTTCTTACATTTTGCATTATTCCTAAAGGATATTAAATAAGTGTTCCTCAGTCTCTAAAAAAGGGCAATTTTCTTAAAGGAATCTACTCATCTACTATGAGTAAGAAATGCTCACTTTGTAACTATAAAGACTATGTAATTATTTTCCTTTTGTTTTTCCATATTTTACCATTAAGTGATAACATTTTCAAGGAATTGGTTTCGTGGATTCAAATAATCTTATTCTTTCCTCCTCCATCATTACAATAAGAATAACTTAAAAATCTTTTTTTATTATTCTAAGTGTTTATTTCTCCATCAGATTGATGCTTATTTTCAATACAAATACACTATGAAGATAAATAGTTCAACTGTATCTTATTAGCCCTCTTAAATAAATTGTGCCATGTAATCAAATATATTAGAATTTAGGTTTGTTCCTAGTTTGTCTTAGCAAGATGATGGATTTCACCTTAAGTTGTATGTTGGTACTTTTTCAGATATACTAAAGTGGTAGAGAATGTTCACAAGTTTCAAGAGATACTGTAGATAAGATTTCAATCCAAAGTTTAAAAAAATTAAACTTTTGATTTCAGATTAGATGTTGAATAAATTCTCCATTGTGTTAAAAGAGTATCTAGAAAGAAAGGACACGCAGCTACAATCTGTGTCAGTTGTCCTTTGCATGGAAAATTGCACAATTGGCACAGCTGAGTGCTCATTGTGATTCCTAGTGAAAGCTTTGCTCTCTGTATGCTCCAGTTATACTTTGCATGCACATGTGGTTATTAGTGCTTTCTCTTTCAGTTTCCTCTTGGGGAATATGTGGACTTTTGGCAACAGTTCGAATTTAAGCTATGTTTATTTGACCATGCCCAACTTGTAAAGATGCCAAAAATTCAGTTGATTCAGTCCACAAAATGTCATTTTTTTAAAAGCAGGAAAATAAAAAGTCCTCATCTTAGCAAGTTATAGCATGTAGATTGATAGAATCTTCTGTCACATAACTTTTGTTTGCACTTATCTGATTATGACCTTATGTGGAAGAGATTCTATGTTCCAGTTGTACTTCTGTTCTAGTTCAAATTAATAATGCTGCCCCTGCTCCTGCTAGTACAATTAGTTCTACTACCACCTGACATTGAAATAGTGCTATAAAGTTTGCAAAGTGTTCTACATACTCAATAGCATTTGAACTTCAAAATAACCCTAGGAGGTAAGGACTACAAATGCGAAACAATTTTTTTTATTATTAATAATAATTATCTAAATTTGAGAAATGAGGAAACTGAGAATCACAGGTTAATTGACTTGCCCATGGTCACACAACTGGTAAATGTGAAAGGTTATATTTGAACTCAAGTTTTTCTGACTTGAAATCTGGCACTCTATCTGCTATGCCATGCTGATTCTTATCCACATACATAAAGAAAACGAATAACGTAAACCCTTTGCATTTATATAGCACTTCAAGATTTGCAGAATACTTTTATACTTCTTATCTTGCTTGATCCTGAAAATGAGCAGATAAGGGTGTTAGGTCTTACTGTCCTCATTTAAAAGATGGAGAAACTGAAACTCAGAGAAATTATAACAGACATCATCACATAGCTAGTTGATATATACGTTTTCCAAATTAAATCTATAGTTTTTGTTTTTAAGGTGGACTATGTAATTTACAGTTTCTCTCTGAGATGGGAACTCTCAGATGAAAAGGACCTCTGAAAAGGAATAGGTTAGCTAGAGCTTTTATTATAATAATCTCTGAGACACACCACAGAATATTTTTCTGTAGTATTTTCAAGTTAAGTATTTTCATGTATATTGATTCAATCATATAGTCTATGAAATTTGCTTCTTAAGAATGATTATGCTGGGTAAAATTTTCATATTCCCTGCTTATCTTCATCTTGAGAAGTAATTAACATCTCAGACTTGTAATATGGTTCTTTTTCTGGTCATTCATACAATATGCAAAATTTTCAAAATTATGAAACATAGATTAGAAATTTTTAGAAAATGATAGCTCCTAGATCATTATCTCTTCTCTGCTAGTATCTTTACCTAGAAATCTTGTTCTTTGGAGAAAGTGCTTTCCTTTTTTAAAAAAGGAAATGAAAACAGACAATATCTCTGGCTAGTGCTTCAATTGGTGACTCATTTGATTACTTTTATTTTAAAGCTACCTCCCCATTATGTGTCCCTCTATGAAGTAGTACTTCTACTCCTTGTGAAAAATAAGGTGTAGTAGCCTCTAATCTTTACTACCAGGTGAGGCTGAGGCTGGTGGATTGCTTGAGTTGGGATGAGGAAAAGGGTTCCAGTTAGGTATCCACACTAACATTGCGAGCTCTAGGGACCTAGAAAGAGACTAGCATTTTGTTATTGAATCTATACAAATATTAAATATGCTTTTGATAAATTGACTCACCAATATCTTATGCATTTCCCAATTAATTTGAATGAAATTTCCCTTTCAATTGTTGCCTCTTGGATTTTATCATATAAAAATTCTTTTTTAAAATTTTATAGCTTACTACTTTGTTGAAGTAAATCTTTTTTACTTTCTTTATTTTCTCACCTTTTTGCCTATCCTTTACTTTTAATTTCTTTCTGTTATGCAATTGTCATTCCTTATAACTGTATGAAATAATAATGGGGAGCCAGAGTATCCTTGTTTTACTCCTAGATACTGTTTTGGCTTTAGACAGATTTTTTAATGACATTTAAAAAAATCACTGTATTCCCATGCTTTATATGGTTTTATTTTTTGAAGATATGATTATTGTACATTGTCTAAGGATGTTTTTACTTCATGAATTGAAATAATATGATTTGGGATGTTTGCTTTTATATGTTAAATTATGTTGATTGCTATCCTGTGGTTGAACTATCCTTGTATGCTTGGTATAAGTGCAACTTGATCCTTTTAAAAATATTCATTTTGTTCAATATTTCCCAATTACATGTAAAATTATTTTTTAACAATCATTCCCCCCAAATTCTCTCCCTTCCTCCAATCTATTTCCCCCTCCTTGAGAGGGAAAGTAATGAAGTCATGTCAAACCTTTCCATGTTAGTGCAACTTGATCCTTAATGAATACTTTCTCCAATCAAATGCTGTTGGTTGTTTGACAGAATTTTATTTAGAACTTTTTATTCAATATGTTTAAAAAATCTGGTTTATGTTTCTCATTTGTTACCTTAACTTTCCCTGAAATAGGTTTTAAGACCATATTTATCTCAGAAAACATAGTATTTCTGCTTTATTTCTGAAGAATAATTTTAGCAGGGGAGTTATTAATTTTTTTTACAAGTTTGATGAAATTTTCCTTCAGAAGAATCCTTTAAGATTAGGAGGTTTTTATTTAGTTTTTCCTTATAACTAGTCTTATTTTCTTTTCTGAAGTTGGATTATTTAAAATCTTTGTAGGTTTTGCATTTCATTTGTTTGGTTATAGTGGGCAGGTAGGTGGCACAGTAGACAGAATGCTGGGCCTGGAGTCAGGAAGAGTCATCTGCCTGTTCCAGTCTGGCCTTAGACACTTACTAGTTGTGTGTCTCTGGGCAAGTCACTTCACCTGGTTTGCCTCCATTTCCTTGTCCATAAAATGAGCTGGAGAAGAAAAGGGCAACCCACTCTAATATCTCTGCTAAGAAAACCCCAAATGGAGTCATGAAGTTGGACACAAGTGAAAAATGACAGAAAAAACCAACAATAATGTAGGTATCCTATAATATTACATGTTTATGTACACATATATTTTTAAATTCTGGTAATGATTTCTGCTACACAAGCCATAGTTTCTTCCCTTTATTCCCTTTTCACTTCTCTCAGAATTATGATTTCTCTTTTATATCATGGTAGGGATTCTTTTTGTGGTTCCACACTCCATAGTAAACCACTGAGTTGTCTTTCAGCAGGTATTGGTTAAGTTTTTTTTTCTCTTGAAATATTTATTTCGATAGGTATGTAACCTTTTGGATGCTTTAGTATACATTCTTTTATTTCATTTTAATATTCTTTTTGTTCTTATTATTATCTTGTTCAGGGTATTTTAACTCAATTTTTTTCACTCTGAGATTTGATGGTGTTATCTTTTTTTATGTTTCTGATTATTTTACTACTTATTTTCTCCACTTTTTGTAAAAGTATTGCCCCAAACATGTCTGTACCTTTCCTTCAAACTCCTCTCACATTGGAGGTACTTTTCACTGGCATCATCCCTATAATCAGTATCTTCTTAGGTACAGAATGGGCCCCAGAAGGATGCCATTCCTCATTCCTTTAGATCAAGTGCAGCCATGCATGTTTACTCTCTGCCTCAGTTCCCTCTGTTCTTTAGTTCTCTTGCCAGGCTGAGGTTGTGCCTGACACTTTTGGCAGGGTTCAGAATAGGTGGGATGGGTCTTCCAGAGTGCTAACTCATGAGGAGGACAAGACAGTGTAGCTGAAGCAGCAAAGTACTCTGGTAGAGAGACAGGAAATAGCATGTGACAGGCAAATCAGGTCACCACCACCACCTTGGCCTCTATCTTTCTCAGACCTGTATGGAGAAAACCCAAGACCCTGAACCCTTGAGAATGATAATGCTTCGTATTCAGTGCCCTCAACCATTTTCCTTTGAGGTAACCCTTATGGATTTTCAGCCTGGCAACTATAACTGAAGGTGCTACAGACATAATTTATTGATGATCCAGAAAAGAAAGCTCTTGGGACCTAAATCCTTGCCATTGTCAGATAGTTCAACATCAGAAACTGACATGATTTTATCAGTGGTAATGGCATTAAAGAGGAGGCATTATTCTCTGTTTGCATTTGCATCTGCACCCTATAGATAATGGGAGTTTTCCATATGACTTTCACTTGGATTCTTTCATTTGTGTTGTCTCCCCCATTAGAATGTGAACTCCTTGAGAGCAAGAATTGTTTTACATTTTTATTTATATTCTTAGTGCTTAGCACAGTGCTTCAAACATGGCAAGTGCTTCCTTCATTAATACTCTAAACTCAGCACCAATCAAGGTGAAATGTACTCTTCTCCAGTTCTCACCTTCTTCCACATGTGGCTAGGTAGAACTGATGTCTGCTACTCTCAGCACCAATATTATCAGGAAAGAGTATGCATGGAATTCACCAGAAATAACTCTGCCACAGGAGGGAAATTTTCGAGTTGTGCCCAAAACACAATTCTCTGGGTTATGCTATACAAACTAACAGAATACTGAGATTAGTGGAGAAGGGAGGCTAAGCACCTTATGGATAAGGGTTCTCCACTGCTATTTCATACAGCTCTTACCTTTTGGGATTTCTTGTAGTCTCATTCTGTGGAAACTATCGTATCTACTTCTGGCATATAACTCTTCTTTTGACATTTTTTGAGTCTGTGGAAACTGGAGAAAATGTCTATCCATTTTGTGTAGATCATGTCATCCAGATGTCTCTTTAACACATTTTAAGAGCTATTTAAAAATATGTCAGGAGATGACTGAGAGGTTAAATCTAATCCCAGTTCCCCATCATCATCTCAAAACAACAGGAAATATAGCAAATAAAAAAGGGGAAAGAAAAGTAATTTTCACAGTAAAAACACCACAGGAAATAGAGCTAAACAAATTAGGAAATGAGATTGCATAAAAGGGCTGCTAGTACAAAGGACTATAATCAAGTAAAAGACTGTGAAGTTAAAATTCCTAAAGAGTAAAGGAGAAATATTGTAATAATCACAAGTGGAGTTTTAGAAAAAAGAATGAAACAACTATAAAATGACAACAGTTTGAAAAGTTTAATAAAATAATTAAAATATGTTGAGTAGTTAGAACTCTAAAAAGATGAATACTAATTTTTTTGGAATGTCAAGTGGACATACTGAAGGATGAGTGGAAGAGGCATCACAAAAAGCAGTCAGCAAGAGTTATTAGCACAAAGGCAAGTGACAACAAAATGAGGAGAGGATGAGTGGATCTGCAGACCAAAACATCTGACTGTGAAATTAAAACAAAGCAAAAAAAAAATAGGAGACTAATTAACCTTCATGAAAAAAGTGAAGATACAAAAGTGAAAGATAACTATTGTAGTAAATCATTAAAGAAAATGTTACAGAATGTTGGAAGGAAGAAGAAAAATAGAAAAAAACAGGAAAATAAGATCTAACTCACTCAGATCTGTAGGCTTTGAGTCACAGCAGTACTAAATCACTTTCAGCAACTGGTAGTAAATATTTCACTTATCAAGCAACACCAGGACAGATTATAAAAAGAGTATTTGTCAAATGTGAAAATGAATTTAAAGACTGTACTATGGTGTTACAAAATTAAACAAAATCAGCTCTCAGTTAAAGATAACATAGCCTCCACATTTGATGGGCGGGATGGGCATGATGACTGCCACTATTAGTTTAGATTTGATGCTGTCATAGACAATAGCTAATAAGCACCTGTTACCACCAGGCACTGTGCTAAGTGCTAGGGGGAAAAAAAAGACAGTCCCTGCCCCCAGGAATTAATCTGATGGAAGGAAAACAACACACACACACACACACACACACACACACACACACACACAGCTGACAAGGATACGGGTGATTTGAGATTAGGGAAGGAGGCAAACTAGAGAAGCCAAAAATAAATGCAACTGATGGAAAATGAGATGTTTAAGACAATGTCAGTCCTATTCTCCCTTAGAGGAAGGACTTTAGGGCTTTACCTTTCAATCAGAGGAGCAGAAAGTACTGAAGAAGGGGCAAGTAAAAATGATGATTAGATCTTGCAAAATGATAAAATTTTCCTTTCATGAGTTAAATTGGAGGCATGGTGAAGCTAAAATTTAAAAAAAAAAGTGTATTGAGTAGGAAATGGGTTTTCTGAGTGGGCATTTAATAGTTAACAAAAGGAGGTTTGCTTAGCTACAGCATAGAAAGTGTTAAGTCCCTCCAGGACTTAGTTTGGGCAGCCTTGGGACCTTCAGACTCTGGCCCCATCTTCACATGAAAACTTATTCATTTAGCAGAGCAGGATGCATCAATTTCCAAGGTTTTAAGACATTGGTTAAATAGAAATAGCCTTTAGCTCACATGGGTGGCAGGCCTTTTTATATTCTTTGTTGGTGGGCAAGCAATATGAATATGATCAGAGGTAGTTAGAAATCTGTATTGAGGTGTTTGATCCTTGATCTCCTGGGTCAGTCAGGTCCAGGGGACAGCTTTGCATTTTTCAGGGAAAAACTTGTCTAATCTATATGGAAAAAGAGTTTAGTTTACTGCTTCTAGTGAAGTCTATTCCTTGATGGTAAAAAGGTATAATAAAGTATCTCAACTTCCTTCATCTCCACACTACAAAGGAATTATCCTTAAACTTATAAAGTCTTGGTCTTGAAATATCTGTCAACTCTGAATAGCCTTAAGTCCATATTTGCCTTGAACCATTTTATACCCTTTAGTGACTGGGAAGCCACATCAATTCTATTAGGAAGGCATATCAAGCAAAGCTTGAGCCCAAGTCCCCTGGGCCAATTCAGTCCAAGGGATCATCTTTCATGACAAAGAGGAAAAAAAAAACCCTAGCCTATCTGAATGGGGAAAGGGGTTAGGCTATTGGTTCTGCAACAACTGAGTGTAATCCTAAGGTAAAAATGAAAAATCTAAAAGACTTAGAAAAATTGACAGTCATACAATAAGAGTGAGAGTATCCAATAATGCAAAGAGAATGTGAGGAATAGTTCAAATAGGTTGCATGGACCACCCTTATTACATTTATTGTAGTCTGTCAACAAATATTTATTAAGTACCTACTGAGTGCCAGGCATTCTGCTAAGCACTGAGGATACACAGAATGGCAAAAGACAGTCACCACCCTCCAATAGATCACAGTCTAATGGGGAGTCACCATATAAACAACTACAAACAAAGATGCTATGTATAGGATAAATTGGAAATTATCAAAAAGGGAAAGATACTCAAATTAACTCTATTCTCTGTTTTCTGATGCCAGAATAGTCTTGTGTTATTCAAACTTCCTTTTCCTTGTATTTGAAGGTGTTTCTCCTGCTTACTTACAGAATTCGTTATTTCTCAATGAAATTGTCAAATTTAATAACTGGGTATCTTAGAGTTCACTAGTTAGGTAGCCTTAGTCTGGCTGCAGGGAAGTAGAACAATGCATGCTTCTGGTGGTCTAGTTGGCAGAGGAAGGACTAGATGGGAATTTCCTTCACTTTTTATGGGGAGCAGTGAACAAGAAATTTTCTAGAGCACGGGGTGGAGGTGGAGGTATCAATCTGAGCTTGCAGCAAAGGGCTATCCCAGTTTCATCATAGTTCCCTGAAGTATGGGTAATTGCTAGGGTTAGAAATCAGCATCAACATCTACCTTCATCTGCTTTGGAAAAGCTCCATTTTCTCCTCCTGACTGAGGAGGATAAATTAAACAGTGCAGCAGAAATTCATATTGGCATTCAAAATCTGATCATGAAATAATTTTTTTTGGTGGCAGGAGGAAGAAGTATTACACAATGAGAGTCTCTGCCATCACTGACTACAGTAGGATTAGAAGTTTGAGAGCTTCTCCCAAGTTTGGCTAGCAAAGGCAAAAGGCAAAATTAATAATTTGGTTTGAGCTTGTAATGACTTTTGGTTAAGATGTAATATAAATATAATTGTAAGAATAAGACATGTCAGAAAATGGGAGAATTTGAGCATTATGAGGACCTCAGAGCCTATGGTGCTTATGTGGTACCTGAACAAAGACCCCTTTTATAACAAACCCCACAAGTGATCACCCAGACTCTGCTTGATGATCACCACATTTCAACTACACACAGAGATGGTCATATCTTTGCTCTTCCTATTACATATAAATGATTCTTTTTCATGAAATCTGATATTCCTTTATCTGATTATAATCTGTTATTCAACTTTTCCACTGCTTTGCAACTTCAAAGTCCATTCTTTGTCTTCACAGCAACCTCAAGCCTTCAATATTATCCCAGGTTCATCACCCATTCACTGACTATTATTCCCTTTCATATCTTGACCAATTGGTGAGTCAGTTCAGCTTTTCACTGTTCTCTTCAGTCTCTTGTCCCATTATCTTATTAAAGATTTCGCCCTGCCAAACCCCCCTGTTGGATTACTCTGATCATCCCCTGCTTTCACTTCAGTTCACATGCTTCTAAAAGTAACTGGGGAAAAATCAGTAAAGTATCTTGACTGGATCCACTACAGCTTTTTGTTACATAATCTCTACTGGACCAGCACTGTAGCAAGAGTTTCATAATCTAACTCTCCACAACAGCTTTTCCAAACCTTTTTATCCAACCTCAAACTTCCCATAGTTCTTCACTGTCTCAGCTGTGAACTTTACCATACATTTCACTGAAAAAAATGAGACCATTCATGGGAAATTTCCCCTTTGCCCCTTTTCTTCATCTCATGACATTCAAATGCCTTCTTCTCCTATCTCTTCCTTCAATCTTCCCTTTCTTAGGGAAAAATCCCTCAGGTGATTCATTCATCATCCTGTATCATCCTTTTATCATCCTTTATCTCTCCCCAGTTTCTTGGCTAAATTCCTTGAGAAGGTCATCTGCCAGCATTCTTTTCACTTCTTCTTTTCTCAATCTTTTCTTAATTCCCTGCAGTCTTGCTTCCAGCATCATTCAACTGAAAATTCTCTGTCCAAAGTTACATATATAATCTTTTAATTGCCAAATGTAATGGCCTTTTTCTCAATACTAATCCTTCTTGTCCAATCTGTTGCCTTTGATACATCAATCACCCTCTTCTCCTTGCTATTCTCCTCTCTCTAGGCTTTCATACCATTGCTCTTTCCTAATTTCTGATGAATCTTTCCTCTTCTCCTTTGCTGGATTTTATCCAGGTCATACTTGATAAATGTGGGTGAATCCCTAATGCTCTTCTTTTCCCCCTTCTCTCTCTCTGTTATTATATTTAGTGAACTCATTAACTCCCATAGATTCAATTATCATATCTATGCATATTATTTTCAGAAATATTTTTTCAGTCTTTGCCTCTCTCTTTACCTCCAATTTCACATTTCCAGCTGTCTTTAGAGGTCTTGAATCAGTTGTTCTATAAGACATTTTAAACTAAACATTTCCAAACTTAACTAATTTTATTTTCCATCAAATCTTCCCCTCTTTTTAATTTCCTCATCACTATCAAGGGTATCACCATACTTTAAGTCACTCAACCCTGAAATCTAGGATTATCTTTAACTCCTCACTCTTCCTCTCCCTGTCACTCCTGCCCCTGTATCCCTGTATTGAATTAGTGGACAAAAGATAATTTTTTTCTACCTTTGTAACATCACTTGAACATTCCACTTTCTCTCCTTTAACTCTGCCACCACCCTTATATAGACCCTCATCACCTTATGCATAGACTATTGCAATACCCTACTGATTGGTCTTCCTGCCTCCATTCACTCCCCATTTTAGTTCATCCTCCAGTTTCTGTAAAAATGATCTTCCTAAGGAAAAATTTGACTTCATCACTCTTCTATTCAACATACTCTAGTCACTCTATGTCAAAAATCAATATAAAATTCTCAGTTTGACTTTAAAATCCGTTCATAGCTTAGCTCCTTCTGAGTAACCTTTAAGAACCCAGACCAGCAGCAACTTAGACAAGGAGTCATCAGACTATTATGTCACCTCTGTACGTGGACTTGGTGAGACCTATACAAAAAACCTATTAAATTTAGAACCTTCTCCCTCAGAGGCCCAAGATTTTATAGTTGAGAGTATATGCCATGCGATTTGTTTGTATGTTCATTCTAGAGTGTCGTTGAAGCATATATCTTTTTTTATAAAACTAAGTGAGGTTAAGTGGTTGGATGGAATTAGGGTGCTAGTCACTGGCCCTTTAATAATGGGAGGAGAATACAGCTGGTAGATGGTCTAGACATGGGGTAGTGGAGAAATGTCATCCACAAACTTCTCAGGGAAACTTGAGGGGTGACTTAAGAAATTGACCCTGAGATAATGGTGCCCAAATGTCCGAGTTACACTAAATTTTAGTGATTTAAGCCATTTTAGAAGATCAGTTCAACAATAAGAAAGAGGAGAAAATGAAAGAAAACAATTTTTAAGTTTAACTAACAATACAAGAGATACAAGTAAAACTACTGTGAATCATTACTTCACTTTCTTAAATAAGTGAAGTGGTTTAAAGTAATAAAATTCATTGCCGATGAACTTGTGCAGAAAGAGGTATATTCACACATTGTTAGCGGAATTGTAAACATTTAGAACACTGGAGAGCATTCTAGAAGCATTCGGGCAGTTGCAATAATCTCTGAAAGTATTATCAAAACAATCCCATTCCCCCCTCCCCCACCAAAAGCTATAAAAAGATTTTAAAATCAGAATTTTATACAATTAAAAAAAAAACTGGAAACAATCAAAATGTCTGTAACAGCAAGGACCCTGGCATACACAGGAGGGCCTGCTGTATGGGTTCTTAGCTCTGCTTTTCTAAAAGAAAAGACAGCTTTTGAGTGGTCAACAATCCTTTTAATCAAGCACATATATCATTCACTTAGTTCAGGGAAAAAAGTCAGCACCTGAACTTCAGAGAAAAATTCAAGTAGAGAAATAAAGATCAATAGACAAGGCTTCCAACTGTCTGATCATAGATAATACATATATAGGTGCTAGAGAGAGAAGCACAACATCTGGTTTTTCATAGCTGGCAGACTCCTTAGGGGCTTTCCAGAGTCTCATCTGGCACACAGACCTTCTTCCAAAAGTTAAACCCCAAAGTAAAATCTCACCTCAGAGTATTTATATACTTTTAAGAGCTGGAGGGTAGGACCCTCTGACCCAGTGCCTCAATAGAAAT
This sequence comes from Notamacropus eugenii, assembly GCF_028372415.1. NCBI lineage: Eukaryota > Metazoa > Chordata > Mammalia > Diprotodontia > Macropodidae > Notamacropus > Notamacropus eugenii. Next base: position 412,987,036 of record NC_092876.1, read on the forward strand.
TGTTGTGTTTGTCCTTCATTCTCGAAGAGGACCATGACATCAAGATGATGACATGAGTGAGTGAGGGCTGTGCACAGTCACTAACCTCACCTTCTTCTCCTGAGCCATGTGGGTCCAGTGGCATGATATTCATCAGGGCAACTGGAGATGGCCCAGACTGCAGTGTGGGACTCTGGCCCTTTCAGGCTTAGGTCTTATCATAATCTTACTTTGAGTGACATACACCCATTCAATGAATAGGCTTCTTAGGTTACTCAAGAGATGGCCCCTTTAATAAAAAAAAAATCAAACTGTGACAGGAAGACCCTCAGGGTTCCTGGGTAAAAGAGAAAACAATTACTAGTTAGTTATTACATCCACTCTGTGCTAGGTGGGTGGGGATTTCTTGTCCAGTCTATGAGCTCCAGAGTGAATTGGGTTTAAGGCTTGATCTTTGAGCAAGAAATGTAGCCAATAAACACAGGGGGAAAAAGGTAGTTTTTGGCTTTGGAGTTTACCTTCCCCTGGGTAGAACACCAGAGGAGAGGAAAGGAGAGGAATAGAAATTAACAAAAGATATAGGAATGGAAATAAACAAAAAATTAACTTGAGACCTATTAATGGGCAGGGAAGATCTAATTAACCTTATAATGTCTAACAGTAGATGAATGGTAAAATAATTTGTGGTACACTAATATGATAGAATACTCTGATGCAATTTAAACTAATAAATGTGAAGCATAGAAACTCAGACCTTTATCAAAATGATATAAACATAAAAGCTGAACCAGAAGAATTATATTTAAACTATAACCATATGAGGAAAAAAAAGCAAGGAACAGTGAATAGACAAACAAAAAATCTTTAAGAGGATTTGGGTTGACTAGAAAAGTTGATTCTGTTCATGTTCATTTAATTTAATTTAAATGTAAATAGTAAGTTTAATTTCCTATATTGTCATTTAATGTTTATCATTCAATAAAATATGTAAAAAACAATAATAAAGGATACGTTGGTGGGGGGATATAAGAATGAAGATAAGGATGACTAGATACAGACTACATTACAAAGCAATAATGTTTTAGAGCAGAACTGAATTAACTATAGTGCAGCTGGCAACAGCTGATGAGGAAATATTCCCCCAGGTAGATGATCAGGGACACAGGTGTGGACACTCAGCTGCGTGGAAATCTGGAGGGAAATAACCTCTACCAGAAGCACATAGGGCTGTTCTGCCAGCTCCTTTGGGGCTTTTTTGACCTGATAGAACCTCTAGTTCCAGATAGGCTGCCTCCACCTGCACTCATAATGGATGTTTATGCTACTGCTTAAGAAAATCAACCATTTCATTATATTCTTATATTCTTTGGCCCAAAGTACTCCATTGCATCAGAGTGGATTTGAGCCTCTTTTGAACATAATTGGAGCAATTAGAAGGATCTCATATAATGGCCTCTTGGCTCAGAGAGGAGGGCCAACGGAAGGATAAACCCTCCCACCTCTTCCCACCCAATACATCCTCACCAGCTAGATCTGTATCCTGGGGACAAATCTCAGACTGAGTGTTAGAAGGAACCCCAAAAGCCATCTAGTTTGCACCTGTCCCTCCTATTTTACAAACTGAGGCCTAGGGAAGTAAAAAAATGGCTTGCCCAAAGTAAGTGAAGTGAATGTTGGAAGCCACATTTGAATCTCGATACTGTGGTTATAGAATTCATGTTTTTTTCACTGTGCCACAGGATCTCTTGTGAAATAAAAGCTTTGAGGAAAAGGGTTCATTCTTAGGTTAGAACTGACAAATTCCTTCCACTCTGCCATTCATACAGTACCTTTTGGTTAACTCAACATTGACATTTAACCTGGATAAAACCAGAGGACAAGAATGAGGGAAGGACTGACACCATGCCATGTAGCCTGCTTCTACTACTACTCACTATGTATCTTCTTGCCTCTGCTTAAGCAAAACAATTATTGACAAAATACTCAGACTCTGAGTGTCAGAGCACATAAGAGTCTTCTGACTAAGGTGAGCAATTGTCAAAACAGTCTCTACTGGTTCAAAAATAGAAAAGATGTTCAGTAGAATAGACTTCATTAAAAAAAAAAAGCACCTAAAATCAAATGTCCACCATGTTCTACTGCTTGGTAAGAGTAGCCTGCACTTTTATTGTGCTTCAAAGTTTTGTAAGGTATTGTACATTTGTTATCTGTTATTTGAGACCTGTAACAACTATGTGAGGGAGGTATAACAGATATTATTATCCACATTTTATAGACTGAGAAGCTCAGTGACTTATCTCTAGTCATTGTGATAATCAGTGTTGGATTGGATTTGAATCTAGGATTTTTCTTTTTTTTTCTATTTTGAGTATATTACCCTCTTTCTGTCTTCATATGAATATATATGTTCATATATACATATAAACATCTCTATACAAATATAAATATGTATATATATAAATTTGGATATATAGATATCAATATCGGTATGTACATATGTATATACATTAATACACATATATAGATACATATACACATATTTACATTTGGGTACATCCTTGATAAAATCAAGAATGCAAATGACTAGGTGAAGCACTCTTTATTTGACAAAATTATTGAGAAAACTAGAAAGTAGCTGGTAGGAAAATAAGATGACAAGCATCTTATACCATGCTGTATGTTTTATTACACATGGATAAACCAATACAAGTTTTAAAAAAATCTCACCATAGATAAATTAAAGGGGAATGGAAGGATTTTTTTTTAAAAATATGACTGTGGGAAGAGTTCATAAACAGACACAGGATAGGTGATTTTATATATGAAGCATTTCCAGAGGGAAAATTATACACTTTAAAAAGTTGCCTGAACTTTTTTTTTTTTTTTTTTTACAAAATCACTAATAACAACAAAAAAAATCAAATTAAAGTTACTCTGAGACATTATTTCAAATCCATGAAATTCCAGAAAGATGGAAAAATTTCTTTGTTGCATGGGCCATGGAAAAAAAGGCACACTCATTTACTGTTCTTGTTTATATAAATTGGTTCAATTGGTATAGAAAACAATTTTGAATTATGTAAGAAAAATAAATTGTTCATATTATTTGACTCATCTATTAGAATTATAATCCAAAAAATATTGACAATAATTTCTTCTAGACTTTTTAGACCAAAGTCAAATAAGAACACTGACAGCAAACAAAATACTAATAGCATTAGTATTTGTGATAAAAATTTAGAAACAAAACATATGCCCAATAATTAAGGAGTCACTAAATTAAAAAGCAGTTATCAAGTATCAAATTATCGAGTATACTATGTACCAAGTACTGTGTTACATTTGGGGAATACAGACAAAAAAATAAAATAGTCCCTGACCTCAAGGAGATTATATTCTGTTTTTCACTTTCCTCTTGGCTTGTCTTGACTCTCCTGACTTCTTTACCATTCTCCCAAACCCTTCTTATCCTAGAAAATTTCTCTATCCCTACAGTTCCCTTCTCTAATTAGTGTGTTCTTAACAAAATCACCATTTTGAGGTAGCATCCAGGTTACTCTGTTATATCTTTGATTCTGACTTGGGCCTTTTCCTCTACAAGTGGAATCATCACACATCCTGGGTAGCCTAAAACAAGAATATTTTGGGTGGGTCCATAACCTAGGGAAAGGGTGGGGATACTGTAGCCTTGAGGTGACATGTGACCCTCAAGGTCTTCAAGTGTGGCCCTTTGACTGAATCCAAACTTCACAGAATAAATCTTGACCTAGGGGAGTCCAAAATATCTAGTTGTCACCTCTAGTATTCCAAGAGTTACTGAGGTCAGACGACATTCTGGGTGTGAACAAACGTTAATCACATAAGGTTCTATTTAAACAGTATAATTTCCCCAAACAAAGTATTTCCCTACACTATCATAGCAGTTTCTTTTGGTTGTGGTACATAATTGAATACTGAATTGGTGTCTATGAATTGGGGAATGACTAAACAAGACATAATATCTTGTTTATTGGTATGTGAGGGAATAATGTGAGGGAATACTATTAAACTAAAAGGAAACATAAAAAAGATGACTTCAGAAACACCTGAAAAAAGTAGTATGAATTAATGAAATAAGACAAACCAGGAGAATGATGTATAAAATAACACCAATTTTGTAAAGGCAATCAACTTTGAAAACCTTAGTAATTCTAAGTGATGCATTACAGAGACTAATTACAGAGATTCCTTGACAGAACATGCTACCTACCTTCTGATAGACGAGGTGTGAGAGATGATAGATCGGGTGTGGATTAAGACTTTTTTTTGTCACCACTGTGGAAATTTGTTTTGCCTTACTATATATGTATGTAATTGAAGTTTTGTGATTTCTTTCATCAGGAGGATGGGAAAGGAGGAAGGGAAAGAAACCATTTTTATTGATTTAAAAAAAACCCTGAAATTTTATTTTAAATTAAATAAATAAAATAGCTAACATGTTGATTGCCAGAATCAGAATCTTCTTTTGGACTAGACAAAACTTAAAAAGTGTGGCTTATAGGAAAAACTATAAAGTCATATTTTTTTGTTTTTCATTGTTTTTCAATCATGTCCAACTCTTCATGACCCCATTTGGGTTTTCTTGGCAAAGATACTAGAGTGGTTTGCCATTTTCTTCTTTAGCTTATTTTATAGATGAGGAACTGAGGCAAACAGGACTAAGTGACTTGCTCAGGGTCACACAGCTACTAAGTGTCTGAGACCAGATTTGAACTCTGGAAAAGGAGTCTTTCTGACTCCAAGCATGGCACTCTATCCACTGCATCATCTAGCTTACCATAAAGATATATACTTAGGCTTAACAAAATCAGCTTTTCAAGTATAAAACAGAGGAAATATATGTAGATGTACTTTTGTGTGTTTGGGTGGTGGGAGGATAACATGGTTTTTAGTAGACTACAAGCTTAATATGAGTTAACAGTATGATATGGAAGCCAGAAAAATAATGCAATAAATAAAGTAAAATAAAGCAGAAGTAGTTCTGCTATACTCCTAATCAAATTACATCTATACACATTTCTTACAATATAGGGAGGACATTAGCAAGTTGTCTTGAGTACAACCAGAATGATGAATAGATTTGAGTTTACATTATATGGTTATACCTGACTGCTCTGATTGTTAATTCTCTTTTTTACTTTACAGTCTTTCACTTGGTGACATCAACTTTCATAGGTTTCTTTTGATTACTGATAGTGATAACTTCCAGAATTATAATTCCCCCTGTAATTTCTCTCATGAGACACATACCCTGAACCCTACCTGCCTATTGGAAATTTCATATTCAGTGTCCAAAAGAGACCTCATTACATTTCCTTCCAAAATCTTCCTTATTTATGAACTCCTTTATCAGTCTCGAAGGTACTGCTGTCCTTCCAATAAATTAGCCATCTTTGTATCTTCCTTAATTCCTCAGTTTTATTCATTTCAAATATCAGTCTTTTGCTAAGTCATAAGGTTTCTCTCTCTGAGAGAGCTATTATATATTCTCTCTTTCTAACTCGCAGTCATCACCTTATTGAGACTATTGTATTTTACCTAAAGTATAGAAATATCCTCCTATTTGATCTCTCTATATCAAGTTTCTTGATGCTATTTATAATCAATACTCCAATGATTTCCTTGAAGTACATAATATAAGTATAATTCAGAAAGGGAGAGAGTGGTTTGCATGAAGAGAAACAGTGACCTACAGGGATAGCAGTTAAAAAAAATTATTGCTACTCACAAAGGTAGGAGAACAGATGGGAAATTTTTCAGTGGGAAAGTCTTGGTGTGCAGCCTGTGGTGCTCTTAGACAAAGAGCGAATGCAGCATTAATTGGAGACTCCCCCATCATCCATGGAGGTGGTGGTGAGGTAATCTAGACCACTGAAAATTTTTTTTTTTCTAAATTGTCTAATTAGAGGAATGAGGGCAGGGATGTGCTGGTAAATGTTTAAAAACTGGCTTTCAGGATTGGGGATGTGCATGTAACACACTTTTAAGTTAAATCTGTATTGTAATTTAATTTGTAATTTCTCCATTGCTTTTTAAAGTCTAGAAAATCAATAAATCAAGCCCTAACTTTTCACATTTGCCGGTTTCTGAGGTACAAATCCTTATCTTGAAAATTTAACAATTAGCTCTCATGAAGCTGTTTAATCTGGCTTCAGAACTCTCTAGAATGTGGGGCAGGGACCAAGAAAACAATTCTAACTGTGCAATGTAAACAAGAGGGAATAGAGTGGCAGGGCTGGTGGTAATACGCAGTCTTCCAAGTTTATTAGACTTAGGATATATGCCTCTGGTATGGTTGAAGTGAGTCAAACAGATTTTCATCAGCTCATAGTAACATTGTCGTCTAGGGGAAACAAGGAAGATGTCTTTGTATGATAGGTTATATAAGATTTCTGTAACATTCATTCTGTACACATGTATTAAGGAGTTATTGTGTTCCATAAGCCCTGATGGGTTGTAAAGTTAGTCTATTTATCACAGAGCTTTTAATAATTATGCCTTTATCCACAGTTGGACCAGCTATGGTTACCATGGTTTTCGTATTAATGTACTATATACAACTGTATGCATAACAAATAATTCTGTATTTTAAAGTAGCTTTCCAAAATCAATTTTATGTAAATAACTTAAAGAAACTAAATATATCATGACTATAACCAGTCATCAATGGGAGTGTGAGATAGAAAATAATTCAATGTAATAACTAAGTACTTACTACATGTAGGTCATGGTCCTAAAGAGGGAACTGGGAATCAGAGTCAGCTATCTCTCTGTGATCTTCTGAAAGGAGTGTACACTGTAAGAGCACAGAAGCCAACTGAGTGGGTAAAAGAAAGAATATAGGTAGAAAAAAAATACTTCTATTCAATATTCCAGTGCTTAACTTGACCTTGGCTTCACTGAACAGGTCATGTAGAAATAGTGCCATAGGCTAATAGTAAGTGAGATATCCACTGAAGTCATTGTTGGTGTTGATCATGTTATCATTCACCGTCACAAACTTGAATCTCATTCCATCACACTCTCTCCTAGAATCCTCTTTAGTGTCAAACAACTTCACCTCCGCCATTTACTTCCCTTGTACCTGCTAGATAAGGTGGAAAGTGTGTACTAGGGAAGGATGGGCTAATCCTAGCCTTTCTAGGTCAGTCATTCCAATACACTTTCTTTCACCATCCTCCATTGATAGCAGTTGTTTCATCTATATTTGCCCCTTTATGCCCTATCCCCCACTGTTTCCCAGCTTCATACTGTTTTCCAATGATATTGGATGACTCCATTGAGAGGTCAAACTCCTATAGATGATATTTCTTTAACATACTCTCATCCCATTATAATGTCCCCATTCCAGTAATTCCTATCCCCTTACTGTTAAATTTTAAATCTCATTCTCCACACCACCCCTGCCCATACCCTTATTCACATCACCCTCAACTTAACCTCCCTAAAGTCCCACTCTACAGGTACTCAGTCCCTTCCTCTGTATCCTCTGGAATGCTTCCTCATAGGCAAGAAAACTCACATTTTAAAACTTTTTTCTTTTTGAACTCTTTCCAATTTTCTGAACTCATGGAGCTCTGGCTTCCTTCTAATGACAGCTTCATTGGCCATGCTTTCCACCACTGCTTTCACTTTCACTGCTCCTGGGGGCTGTCACTTCCTATATCACCATTAATTAGTAACCTCTCCTTCTCTGAAATTCATTACAATTGTGATTCTAAGATATGTTATCTACCAACCTCTAGAGCACTGTCCATTTTTCTTCAGTGCCTGGCTAAGTCTTTCTTTCCTTCCCAATTTCTGCTCTCATACTAGAATATATTAACATTTGTATTGACATAACCTAGCTCAACTCTTAGTTTCTCAACCTCCTTATGTTTTCATGAACTACTCTTCCATGCCACCTCAGCTACAAATAAAGATGCTCATATCCTTTACCTCACAATGATCCACCAGTATTCTACTTCTATAGTAGTGAACTCTGAAATTCCCTATGATCATTATCCTTTCTTATTCTACCTTTCCCTTCCAAACCTTAACCCTTACCCCCCAAAAAAACTTCAGGCCCTTCTCTAGTCCTCAACCTTGCACTGCCTACAATCTTCTCTGTTACAAACCTTGACAACTTGGTTCAACCCAACATGGTCCTTTTCTCCATATTCCATTGTCCCATTTTCCTATGGAAGATTTTGTCCTACAGAACCTCAACTTTGGGTTACTCTTCCTATCCATTGTTTTCTCTCCTATTCACATGTTCTTGAAGGTAGCTAAAGGAAAGCAAGGAACCACATGATCTGAGTCCACTATAAATGAAAATAATATAATCTCAACTGTGCCCTCATTGTAACATGGCAATTCTTTTATATCTCTTTAAAAGACACACATTCCCATGCTTCACATCAATTTTCCAAAACTGCTTATCCTTCCCATAAGTCCCCCTCTCATGAGAGAATTTTGCCTCATGCTTCACTGGAAAAATTGAGTGGAGCCTACATGGCATGGAAAAGGCAGGGACTTGCCTGAGCTCCCCTAAATTCCCCTCCAAAAAACTTTTTAAGTGTTTCAAAATGAATTCTAAAGTGGCAGAACACAAGAAAGGACAAGGTGAAATAATTTTCCAGCCCAAGTAAACTTAGAAGCTTGTCAGGAAAAGTCTATTACACAAATGTGAGAGTAGACTGAAGTTCATCATAGTCTGTACCAGCAAAGATCACATCTCAGTAAATCAGCAGCAGGTCTTGAGAGCAACTGAATCAATGGCAGCAGCAGGCATTTCTAGAGCTCTCAACCCACAGACAGTAAGGGGGTCAGACAATTACACAGAAAGATTACAGGAGTCCCTTTGTTGGCAATGGATATATCTTGTATTACCCAAACTTATATCCTGGTCACAGTCCTGGGAAAAATTACCAGGATGAGTAGGAGCACTAGAACTCCTGAGTATGTGGTTGCAGGGGAGTGGGAATTTTGGTCACTGTTTCAGGACAGAAAAAGAGTCCTTATGGTAACTCACAGACCAGAGCACAGGCCAGGAGAATAATAAACACTCTTCTCCTTAGATCATACCAATTTGGAAAAAGTAAAAACTTACAGATTCCCAGACTTAGCTCAGAAAACAGCTGCCCCAAAAATATGAATCTTGGGACAGTGCCCCCTTCATGAGAGGAGCAGAATCTAATTTTAGCATAAAGTTAGCAGTTAAGAAATAATCAGAAAAAATGAGTAAATGAAAACAAAAAAGCAACTGACAATAGAAAGTTACTATGGGCAGACCCTGCCATAATAAAATTGAGAAGGAAGCCCTGGGTGATCTGAAACAACCATAACACTGCAGATTCTCAAACAAATCAGCACAGGATGGGAGTCCAGTGAAACTAAGCAAGAGAGGAGCACAGAACCCAAGGTAAACAGCAATAACTGCTCCTGAGACTATCAACCCCCCAGATTAAATGTCTGTAAGTCACCTACTTGAACTTCTGGGAGCCAAGATGAAGGAGTGATCTGTAAATGCCATCCTCCTTCCATTGTTGACCTGGAAAAACCCAGAGAATATTTCCCCAGGAAAATTTTGGAATAGTGAGATCAGCTGAAGGGATAAGCAGTCTCTTAGCCTATGAGGCTAGATAAATCACAAAGGGGGGGGGGTCCCTCTTGCTGTGGCTGAAGGGGACCAGTGTAGGACCAGAGCTGTCCCAGAAAGCCCCATCTCAGTGAAGCAGAGGAGATCCTGACTCTCAGGACGTAGAACCCAGGACCCCAGGTGTGCCTCAGCTTAGCCAGAGGAATTGGGAAGTCACTGTTGCAGATGGGGTTCACCAACTGCTGAGCCTGCCTGTGCTCTAGATCAGGAGAGAAGACCTCCTGTGGCCAGACCACCTTTCCCCCACACATCATGCAGCAGGCTTTAGGGTAACTCTGGGGAAACACAGAAGGACTTCACCTGGCCTCTGCTTTGGCATACCAGCCAGCTCAGCATCAGGTAAGCTGCAGCATTTCAGTTTCTAGCTGAAATAACCAGAGGCAACAATACAAAAAGCCTCAAGTTCCAAGCACAAGAACCATGGGACAGAGCACCCTGTGCCCCAGAAGCAGAGATCCACTTTAAAAGCCAGGAAAAAAGACATCATTATGAGCAGGAAGCAAACTAGAAAAGAAAAGACCATAGAATCTTACTATGGTGACAAAGATCAAAACATGAATACCAAAAGGTCATCATTGAGACTGTACTCCAGTTTGAAACTTCAGAAGGAAATATGAACTGGTCTAAAGCCCAAAGAGCATTCTTGAAAGAGCTCAAGAAGGATTTTAAAGCCAAATTTGAGAAGTAGAAGAAAAACTGGCCAATTATTTAAAAAATATTAAAAAAGAATTCACTAAAGAGAACAGCGCCTTAAAAAGGAAAATTGGACAAATGGAAAAGGAGGCACAAAACCTAACTGGGAAAATAGGACAAATGGCAAAGGAAGTGCAAAAGCTAACCTGGAGAAAATAACTCCTTAAACCAAACAATTGGGCAAACGGAAATGGAGATGCAAAAGTTTACTGAAGAAAATAACCTATTAAAAGTTAGAATTGGGCAAGTACAAGCTAATGACTCTATGAGACATCAAGAATCAGTCAGACAGAATATAAAGAATGAAAAAAATTGAAGTAAATGTAAAATATCTCATTGGAAAAGCAACTGACCTGAAAAATAGATCCAGGAGAGAAAAATCTAAGAATTATTGGTCTACCAGAAAGCCATGATGAAAAAAAGAGCCTGAATAATATCTTCCAAGAAATCATCAAGGAAAACTGCACAGAGGTCCTAGATCCAGAGGTCAAACTAGTCATCAAAAGAATCCATTGATCGCCTCCTGAAAGAGATCTCAAACTGAAAACACCATGGAATATCATTTCCAAATTCCAGAACTATCAAGTGAAGGAGAAAATAATTCAAGCAGCCAGAAAGAAATAATTCAAATATTGAGGAACTACAGTCAGGATCACACAGGACCTTGCAGCTTCTACATTAAAAGATCAGAGGCATTGGAATATGATATTCTGTAAGGTAAAGGAGCTGAGACTACAACCAATGATCAATTACCCAGCAAAACTGAGCATAATATTTCAGGCAAGCAGATGGACATTCAATGAAATAATGGATTTCCAGACCTTCCTGATGAAAAAGCCAGAGCTCAATAGAAAATTTAATCTTCAAGCACAAATCTCAAGAGAGGCATAAAAAGGTAAACAGGAGGGAAAAAACCTTGTTATTCAATATGGGCAAGCTGTTTACATCCCTATAAGAGGAGATGATACTTTTTAATCTTGATAATTGTATGATTATTATGATATTTAAAAGGCATATACATAGACAGAGGAAGTGAGTATAGATTAAATGATGTGATGATAAAAAATGTGATTTAAGGGTGAGATGAGATTGTAATGGGAGATGTGAAAAGGAGGAGGCAGAAAAAGGCAAATTACATCACAGGAAGAAGCATAAAAACATATAACAGTAGAGGGAAAGAGGGGAGGGAGATGAGTACTGTTTGAGATTTACTGTCATCTGATTTGGCTCAAGTATAGAGCTAGTTAGATTTCTATACTTAACTGAGTTTGCTGTTCTCAGTTAAGTATAGAAATCTCAGTTAAGTTAAGTATAGAAATCTAACTATCTCTATAGTCAGTAAGAGGGGAAAGGGGAAAGAAAAGGGAGGGTAGGCTAAAAGGGAGGGAAGAAGTAATAAGGGAAAGGGGAGCAAAAGCGAGGGGGCTGAAAGAAGGGTGGGAAGACTGAGGGAGGTGGTGGTTAAAAATTAAAACTCTATTGTGGAGGGGAAGACAGAAGGAAGAATTAAAAGCATAAATGGGGGGAAATAGGATAGAGGGAAAGACATAGATAGTAATCATAACTGTAAATGTGAATGGGATGAACTCTCCCATAAAAAGGAGGTAGATAATAGAGTGAGTTAAAAACCATAATCCAACTATATGTTGTTTACAAGAAACCCATTGGAAACAGGGGGATACACACAGGGTAAAGGTAAAATGTTGGAGCAGAATATATTATGCTTCAGCTGATGTGAAAAAGGCAAGGGTAGTAATCCTAAACTCAGACAAAACAAAGGCAAAAATAGATCTAATCAAAAGAGATAAGGAAGGAAACTATATCCTGCTGAAAGGCACCACAGACAATGAAGCAATATCATTACTAAACACATATTCACCAAGTGGTGTAGCATCCAGATTCTTAGGGGAGAAGTTAAGGGAGTTACAGGAAGAATTAGATAGCAAAACTATACTAATGGGGGGCCTTAACCTTCCACTCTGTGAACTGGATAAATCAAAATAAGCAAAAAAAGAAGTTAAGGAGGTGAATAAAACTCTGGGTAAGGTATATATGATAGATCTCTGGAGAAAATTGAATAGGAATAGAAAGGAATATACCTTATTCTCAGTGGTACATGGCACATGTACAAAAATTGGCCATGTACTAGGACTTCTAAACCTCAAATTCCAGTGCAGAAAGGTAGAGAGAGTCAATGCATCCTTCTCAGATCATAATGCAATAAAAATTATATGTAATAAAAAGCTATGGAAAGATAGATAAAAAATTAATTAGAAACGAAACCATCTAATACTAAAGAATGAGTGAGTTAAACAACAAATCATAGAAACGATCAACAAATTCATTCAAGAGAATGACAATAATTAGACAACCTACCAAAATTTATGGGATACTTCAAAAGCAGTTCTTAGGGGAAGTTTTATATCATTGTACACCAATATGTATAAAATAGAGAAAGAGGAGATCAAAGAATTGGGAAGGGAGCTGAAAAAGCTAGAAAAAGAACAAATTGAAAATCCCCAAGTAAATACCAAATTAGAAATACTGAAAGCCAAAGGAGAAATTAATAAAATTGAAATTAAGCAAACTATTGAACTAATAAATAAAACTAAGAGTTGGTTTTATGAAAAAATCAATAAAATTGATAAACCTTTGGTCAATTTGATTAAAAAAAGAAGAAAACCAAATTACCAATATCAAAAATGAAAAGGGTAAACTCACCTCCAAAGAGGAGGAAATTAAAACAATAATTAGAAGTTACTTTGCCCAATTGCATGCCCATAAATTTGACAACTTAAGTGATTTGGATGAATATTTTAAAAAATATAAATTGCTCAGATTAACAGAAGAGGAGGTTGAATAGTTAAATAACATATCTCAGAAAAAGAAATTGAACAAGCCATCAGTGAACTAGGAAAAAATCACCAGGGCCAGATGGAATAACAAGTCAATTCAATCAAACATTTAAAGAACAGTTAATTCCAATACTATATAGACTATTTGGGAAAATTGGGGAAGGAGTTCCACCAAATTCTTTTTATGACACAAATATGTCTCTGATACCTAAACCCAAAAGAGGCAAAACAGAGAAAGAAAATTATAGATCAATTTCTCTAATGAATATAGATGCAAAACTTTTAAGGAAGATATTAGCAAAAAGAATACAGCAACTTATCATGATAATAATACATTATGATCAGGTAGGATTTATACCAGGAATGCAGGGCTGGTTCAATATTAGGAGGACTGTCAGCATTATTGATCATATCAACAACAAAACTAACAGAAACCATATGATTAACTCAATAGATGTAGCAAAAGCTTTTGACAAAATACAGCATCCATTCCTATTGAAAACACTGAAGAGCATAGGAATAAATGGAGCCTTCCAAAAAATAATAAGCAGTATCTACCAAAAAGCATCAGCAAGCATTATGTGTAATGGGGATAAGCAAGATGCATTTCCAAAAAGTTCAGGGGTGAAGCAAGGGTGTCCATCATCACCACTGTTATTCAATATGGTACTAAAAATGTTATCTTTAGCAATAAGAGAAGAAAAAGAAATTGAAGGAATTAGAATAGGCAAAGAAGAAACTAAGTTATCACTCTTTGCAGATGATATGATGATATATTTAGAGAATCGCAGAGATTCAAGTAAACAAATACTTGAAATAATAAACAACTTTGGCAAAGTTGCAGGTTACAAAATAAACCCAGATAAATCACCTGCATTTCTATATACTACTAACACAGCCCAACAGCAAGAGATAGGAAGAGAAATACAATTTTAAGCTATGGTAGACACTATAAAATATCTGGGAGTCTACCTGCCAAAACAAACACAGGGACTATATGAACACAATTACAAAACACTTTTTGCACCAAAAAGTCAGATCTAAGTAAGTGGAAAAACATCAGTTACTCATGTGTAGGCTGACATAATAAAATAAAAATGACAGTTCTACTTAAATTAATTTACTTATCCAGCACCACTCTAATCAAACTACCAGATAATTATTTTCTAGAGCTAGAAAAAAATAATATCAAAATTGATCTGGAAGAACAAAAGATCCAGAATATCAAGGGAACTAATGAAAAGAAATGCTAGGGAAGGTGACCTAGCCCTACCAGATCTCAAATTGTATTATAAAGCAGCAATTATCAAAACCACTTGGTACTGGTTAAGAAATAGAGAAGTAGGCTGGTGGAATAGATTAGGTACTCAAGACACAGTAGTCAATGAACATAGCAATCTACTATTTGATAAACCCAAGGACTCCAGCTTTTAGGATAAGAACTCACTGTTTGACAAAACTGTTGAGAAAACTGGATGACAGTGTGGTGGAAACTGGGCATAGACCAATGCCTGACACCATACACAAGAATAAAGTTCAGATGCTTACATGATACTGGTATAAAGATTGATCTATAAACAAAGTAGGGGAGTAAGGAATAGTGTATTTGTCAGATTTATGGAGAATGGAGAAATTTTTGACCAAACAAGAGATAGAGAACATTATGAAGTACAAAATGGGTAATTTTTATTACATTAAATTGAAAAGTTTTTGCACAAACAAACACAATGTTACCAAGATTTGGAGGGAAACAGAAAACTGGGAAAGAATTTTTAGAGCTAGTGTCTGTGATAAAGGCCTCATTTCTAAAATATATAGAGAATGGAGTCAAATGTACAAGAATACAAATCATCCCCCCATTGATAAATGGTCAAAGATACGAACAGACAATTTTCAGAGGAAGTAATTAAAGCTATCTATAGCCACACAAAAAAATATTCTAAATCACTGTTGATTAGATATGCGAAATCAAAACATCTCAGAGGTACCACATTACACCTATAAGATTAGCTAACATAGCAAAAAGAGGAAGATGATAAATGTTGGAGAAGATGTGATGTGGGAGAGTTGGAACACTAATTCATTGTTGGTGGAGCTGTGAGCCTGATCCAACCATTCTGGAGAGCAATTTGGAAGTATACCCAAAGGGCTACAAAAATGAGCATACCCTTTGACCCAGCAATCTAACTTCTAGGACTGTATTCCAAAAAAGATCATAAAAATGAGAAAGGGTCCCACATATACAAAAATATTTATAGCATCTCTCTTTGTAGTGGTCAAGAACTGAAAATCAAGGGAATATCTATCAATTGGGGAATGGCTGAACAAGTTGTGGTATATGAATGTAATGGAATACTATTGTGCTATGAGAAACAATGAACAGGAAGACTTCAGAGAGGCCTGGAAGAACATATATGACCTGATGTTGAGTGAAAGGAGCAGAACCAGGAGAACTTTGGATATAGTAACAACCCCAGTGTGCAAGGAATTTTTCTGGTAGACTTAGTCCTTTACAACAATACAAGTTCCTAAAAAATTACCAGTGGACCCTTGAGGCAAAATGCCTTTCACATCCAGAGAAAAAACTATGTAATTGGATTGCAGAATGAAGCAGACTATTTTCTCTTGTGTTTTGTTTTGTTTTTTCTCATGGTTTCCCCCATTCATTTTAATTCTTCCATGCAACATGACTAAGGTGAAAATGTATTTCTTAAGAATGTATGTTTGGAACTCATATAAGATTACATGCCTCCTCAGGGACATCAAGAAACAATAAAACAATATCAAAATAATGAAAAAAGTAGAAGGAAATGTGAAATATTTCATTGGTGAAACAACTGACCTAGAAAATAGATCCAAGAGAGATAATTTAAGAATTATTAGACTACCTGAAAGCCATGATCAAAAGGAGCCTAGACAGCATCTTTCAAGAAATTATAAAGGAAAACTGTGCTGATGTTCTAGGACTAGATGATAAAATAGTAATTGAAAGTATCCATCATCAATCACCTCATGAAAGAGATCCAATGACAACTCACAGGAATATTATAGCCAAATTCCAGAGGTCCCAGGTCAGGAAGAGAATATTGTGAGTAGCTAGAAAGAAACAATTCAAATATCTTGGAGTTGCAGTCAGGATAATACAAGATTTTGAAGTTTCTACACTAAAAGGTCAGAGGACTTCGAATATGATATTCCAGAAAGCAAAGGATGTAGTATTACAACCAAAAATCATCTACCCAAAGCCTTCAAAGGGAAAAAATGGATATTTTATGACAGAGAACTTTCAAAAATTCCTGATGAGACTGGAGCTGAATATAAAATTTGATTTTCAAACACAAGACTGAAGAGAAGTATAAAAAGTAAAGAGGAAATATAGGGGTTCTAATATTATATTTCTGCATGGGAAGATGATATTTGTCACTCCTAATAACTTTCTAATTAGTAGGATAGTGTGAAAGAGTATACATAGATAGAGGACACAGGTATGAGTTCAATATGATGGGATGATATCTAAAATAACAAAATTAAGAGTCATATACTAGGAAAAGGGGAAAGGGCAAAGTAGAATTGGGTAAATTATCTCACTTGAAAGAGGAAGAAAAGAGCTTTTATACTGGATGGAAATGTGGGAGCATGAGTAAGGGAAGTTCTTGAACCTTACTCTCAATGGAATTGGCTCAAAGAGGGAATAACACATACATTCTATTGAGTATGGAAAAGTATGGAAATCTATCTTACTCTACAAGAAACTAGAAGGGGAAGGGTATAAGAGAAAGGGGAAGAGCTGACAGAAGGGAGTGTGGTTTGGAAGAGAAGAAGTCAGAAGCAAAACACTTTTGAGAATTGACAGGGTGAAGGGAGAGGGTAGTAGGATAAACAGGGGGAAATAGGATGCAGGGAAATACATAGTAATCTTAACTGTGAAAAAAAATTTTCAGAAAGTTTTTCTGATAAATACTTCATTTCTCAAATATATAGATAACAGAGTAAATTTTATTAAAAAAAAAATGTCATTCCCCAAATGATAGTTAAAGGAATGTGAACAAGCAGTTTTCAGACAAAGTAAACAAAGCTACCTATAGTCACATGAAAAAATGTTCTAAATCACTCTGAATTACAGAAATTCAAACTGAAGCAACTCTGAGCTACCAGCTATCAGAATGGCTAATATTACAGAAAAGGAAAATGACAAATAATGGAGTGGATGTAGGAAAATTGAGACACTATTCCATTGTTCTATAAGTTGTGAATTGATTCAACCATTCTGTGTACCAATTTGCAAGTATGTCCAAAGGGCTATAAATCTGTGTATGCTATACCCTTTTACCCAGCAGTAAGGCCACCAGATCTGTATCCCAAGGAAATTTAAAAAATGTAATGGGTCTATGTGTACAAAAATATTTATAGGAGTTCTTTTTATGGTGCTAAGGAATTGGAAATTGAGATTTTCATCAATTGGGGAATGACTAAACAAGTTTTAGTATACGATTTTGATGGAATACTATTGTACTATAAGAAATGAGTAACAGGATGCTTTCAGAAAAACTTGGAAAGACTAACAGGAACTGATGCAAAGTGAAATAAGCAGAAGGAGGAGATCATTGTACATCATAAATGCAGTAATGTACAATGATCAGCTGTGAATGACTTGGCTATTCTCAGCAATACAATCATCCAAGATAATCCAAAGGACATATGATGAAAAATGTTATCCACCCGCAGAGAAAGAACTGATAAAACCTGAATGTAGTTTGAAGCATACCTTTTTAAACTTTATTTTTCTCATTTTTTGGAGAGTCGGTTTTCTTTCATATGACTAATATGGTAATATGTATTGCATGACTACACATGTATAGTCTATATTAAATTGCTTGCCTCTTCGGTAAAGGGGGTGGGGAAGGAGTGAGGAAGGGAAAGAATTTGGAAGTCAAATTTTAAGAAAGTGAATGTTTAAGGGTTTTTTACATGTAATTGGGAAAAATATTAAAAACTGGTCCACAAAAAACTCTATATGGGTGAGTATTGAATTTTTATAAGTTTAACGGGAGAAGGGATTAAGCAATAATGGTAAAATAACAAGAATTTAAAAATACTTTGCAGTGTTTATATTTTTCAGTTACAGTATCTATGACTTATGAGAAAGGACTTGTAATAAAATTATTCAATTTGTTCTTAGATGGAGTCAGTCTTGTTATTATCTATTTGTTTCCCTTTTCTAAGACAATAAAATCTCTCATCATAGAATGACTCTTGGCTTACCTCATTGAAAGAACCACCTGATAACAGGAAGGAGGTTTAGAATCTGAGAAATATTAATAGGAGCATATATCATGTAGAATATTTTTTAACAAACAAATAAAACATGACATTAAAATAGTTGTGACCAACTAGAATGAATCTTGTACTCTGTGAGACATAGAAGAAAGGGGGGAAAAGAGAGATATTCTTTTTGAACTATTTGAGTCAAACTGTGGAAAAGTCACTCTGATTAAACACGATGTAAGACTGCCAAGGTCTACTTTTGGAAGGGTCACATCTCAGTCAGATCTATGTTGAGGAGAAAGGGTATTTCTCTGAGGGCTGAGAGGTCATGAAGAATATTTTAAGTTAGTAGAATTTTTCACTACTTCATCCAAAAACTGTGAACTCAGTAATGTGTGATATCAGACAATAATATTTATGCTAGAACAGGCAATTCTTCCACAATCACATGAATTTGAAATAAATATAAAAGAGGAGGAGAGATATGAACATAATAACATAAAAACTATCTTGTCAAGTCTGGTCTTGGAAGTTCAAAACTGACTGTCTCAAAAGTATTACAGGACTAAACTCTCTCATCTCTGTATGATATCAGGTAAATGTCATAAATTAGAACAGCCAATTAATGCAACAGAATTCTACAATATTCAGGTGATAATAGCCAAGATTATGATCTAAGACAGGAGGGTTTTTTTTAACCTTTTTGGTATTATGGAGACTTTGGGCATTCTGGTAGCCCCATTCTTAGAAAATGTCTTTAAATATATGCAATAAAATGCATAGGAAACAAATTATATTGAAATACAGTAAAAAATATGTTTTAAAGCAAGTTATCTTTGGTATTTCTGAAACTATAAAAATTAGTAAGTCACATAAGCAAGATATTTTACTTTTTTAAATAAGGGGAAATAACATTATAACCCTGAGCACTTCTCTAATTTTAATTGGAATAGCTTTACATTTTTATAGATTTAAAGAATGACTAGATTAAACAAAAGTGGGAAAATATAATGAATGGTATAATACTTTGCATTCTTAAGTTTACATTTTCAAACTCCTGTATCTATATTTTACTTTCTAAAACATTTACCTAGTATTCATCCTGTGTAGCGTCCCTTCTGGATTTACTCTTTTATCCAGTACTAACACTGGAAGTTTGGGTTCCCAAGTCAAATTTGCTTTTTATTTTAAAAATAAATTTTATTGGTACTTTCTATTCTTTACTTAACCACATTCCATGTTTCCCTCCTTTTTCCACTTCCAGTAAACCATCCCATATGATAAATAACATTCTTTAGAGAAATAAAACAGTCAGCACAACTACTTAGTACATTAAAAAGTTCTGAAAACATATGCAATATATAACAGCTGTAGAACTCCCACCTCTATAATGGTGTAGGTTGGGGTTATCTTATTTGGGTGTCTTTATTTGAATCCCATTTGATTTTTATAACTTTGTTACATTTACTTTTGATTTTTTTAAAAATTGTTTTTGTCATTCATTTTACATTGTTGTAGTTAACATGTATATCTTTTTCTTGGCTATATTTCACTCTGCATCTCCCAAGTCAAATCAACAAGCACTTACTTGTTGTAAAGCCAGGCACTACGCTAAACATAGAAAGTACAAATACAACTAAAAAGTCAGAGCTTCTAGTGGGGAAAGATAATACATAAAAAAAGTTAAAAACAGAGAGGGGTGGTGCAGATGGTCCCGAAAGTCAGGAGAGGAGGGAAGACATGAGCTTGGTTAGCCTTGCTCACTACCTCTTCAAAAGTTTATTTATCAATAAACTAAGCATGGATAATTGTAGGAATACATAATCTACAAACCAAAGCAAAGACTAATAAAATTGAAATCAAAACAAAAAATCATATTAAATTACTCCAGAAGTTCAAAAAATTAGTTTATTTTACCTAAAAAGCAAATGAGATGTATGAAAAAGAGGAATTACAACAATGGAGATAAAATAAGGGAAATTATTATAAACTATTTGACCAACTATATTTTAATAAAATTGATGGCTAAAAGGGAGGTATTTTCAAAAATACTAAATGTCCACATCAACAGAACAAGGAATAGGTTATTAAAATTAATCAAATCAGAAAAAAAATGAACAAGCTATGAATGTAGCCTCAAAGGAGGAAAATATGTCCTGGGTTACTTTATAATTATTATATTATATATTTCTATATATATATAGTAATATATTATATATAATTATAATAAAATTCTATCAAACATGTCAGAGAAGAATTGAAATGATATACAAATTATATGCAAATAGGAAAAGAACATCACTACTAAATCCATTTTGTGAGAAAAATAGTGTCTCAATAGAGAATTGGGGTGATACAAAACAGAATGAAAACTATGCAACAGTATCCTTAATTAAATTAATGTAAATATTGAAATAATATATAAACAAAGAGGCTATTACAACATATCAAAAATTATACACATGGAACAATTTGGAGTTGTTCCAATAATTCAGGATTCTTTAAATATTAGGAAAATATAGATATAATAGATTATGTTAATGAGAAGAATAATACATATCACATTTTATCAATAAATCTAGGAGAAAGTATTTGACAAAAATTTGATGCCTATTTCTGTTAATATTTAAAAAAACAGAAATAAATGTCTGTTTCCTTTGTATGTCAAATAGTATCTAATTAAAGTCATGAGATAACATCTATAAAAGGCATAAACCAGAGGACACTCCAATAAGAGGAGAAACAAAGTTCAGGATGTTCGTTATCACTACCAGTATTCGCTAACATACAAAGAATGCTAACAATTGTAGTCAGATAAAATGAAATTAAGAAAATATGCACAAGTACAGAGGGGGAAATATCATTATTTGCAGATTACATGATGGTTCACTTAGGGAATTTTAAATATTTAACTAAAATTAAAGCAATAACGTATATAGTTGCAGGATGTAAAATAAATCACCATAATTCATCAAAATTTCTGTATGCTTCCAAGAAAACCCAACAGGAGGAGTCACAAGTAAAATTCCATTCCAAATAACTACAGAGGATATGAAATATTTGGAAACATACCTACAAAGATACAAAGGAACATATAAATACTATCACAAAATATTCCTTACAAAAATAAACTAATAATTGGAAGAATTCTTTAAATGTCTCTTTTATTGACTGTTCATTTTTTTTTCATTCACAACTAACCTCAGGTTTAGATGGTATGACTCCTGGGGTTGGATCTTGAACTGTTTTGCTCTTTCAAATGGGTATAAAATAGCCTTGTGTTATTCAAACTTCCTTCCCATTGAAGTTGAAGGATTTTTTTCCTCTGGTTGTTCATAGAATTAATGTTTTTTTCTTTAGAATTGTTCAATTTAAGCAAGTCTTGTAGTGTGCAACATTGTTTTTTGTCTTCTCCTCTTCTCTACCAAATATCTGTATATTCTTTCAATTTGTACTCACTCTACCCCCTGAACTGTGTTGGAAAGTTCATGTTTGTTATCTAATATGTACTATTTTTTCATGATGGTGTTCAGGTTTTTTGACTTGTCTTATTCTTCTGGGAGTCACATAATTACTCACCTCACTCTTTGCATCTTGTCCTCTAAATTGGTATGTTTTACTTATGTAGAGGCTCTTTTTAAAAAATGGTTTTTACTTCATTGTCCTTTATTTCTTTTTGTCTTTCCAGCCTATTGTTGGGTTTTTTTTTAATTTCTTTGGGAAAACTTGTTATTCAGGAAACATGGATTCAAGTTTTTCTATTCTGACAATGATTTTTACAATTAAGGCCATAAATTCTGTTTTCACAATTCTTATTTCTCTCTTGAGGAGCTTTGGAATATCCTGCTGAATTTCCATGTTGTCATGTTCTCTTTAGAATGCACAGGGTCCTCTGCCTTATAAGATGTTGTTGATTCATTTTTGTTTTCTGCAGTGTTTTATTCAGAGATGTTGATAGTTTTATATTTTTTATAGTAAATTTTTTCCTTTTCTTTTAGTATCTTCCTTGTCAGTTTGTTTGTGTTCAATATTCTTAAATGAGTTTTCTTCTTCTTGAGATTTTCATAAATTCTACCTTTTCCCCTTCCTCTATTTCTCTCTCTTTGACTGCCACTACTTTGATGTCAAATTCCCTAAGACTGGACTCAAATCTTTTTCAGCTTTCTCCACCACTGGGGGGATCTAGTGCAGCCCTATGTGCAAGCTATTGCCCTGCCTTAGTTTCCTCTGTTCTTAAATATCCTGACTAAACACTGCTGCAGTGAAGCACACAGTCACCCCAGGAAGAATAAACATCTGCTATTAGATACCTCTACCTCCTTTTCTGAGGTAGAATGGATGTGGGATTGAATTCTCCTGCTCATTGCCACAGAATGCTGAAGTGAGGTCAGGATCAGGGTATTCCACAGAGTGCAGCAGAAGCAAGAAAATTGCTGGTTAGATCCCAGAGTATAATATCATTGGGATGATAGTGCCAACCTATCAGACTGCGGTGGCTCGTGGGAGGGGGAATACTGAATAATTATTTTAGGTATTAGCCTATATAGTGATATGGTGATTGTACAGGTTCTGGGAGAGCGGGCTGTGAGTGATAACTATATTATCTAATTTGGAAATTACTCAGAGGTATGGCAAACTGAAAGTCAATGGCGAAAACTATGATTAGGTGCAGCAGAGATAAATACATGAAGCACATTACTGACATGAGACAGTATGCAGAATGAATACAAATAAAGGATGGTAAGTCTCTTTCATTATTTTAGTAGAGCATAAATTTTTGATATTGTCTAATCCTAGAAATGTTGCCTAATGCAGAGTTGTAATGTTTTTATGTTTTTAATATAGATGCAGAGAATGGTTTTGTGTGTGTGTGTGTGTGTGTGTGTGTGTGTGTGTATTCTGAGGTTGTCTTAATTCATTAGGCTGTTACTTCATTAAACTTCTTGACTCCTTAACCTGTGGAAACAGTTATAGTTACTTTACCTCTTATATGATTAATATACAATAATATAAATACTTCTTATATTGAGGAGGTTTGATAGTTTTGGAGACTTGGAAAAAATATCTAGTCTTCTAACTTTTTAATTTCTACTGCTTGTTACCTATTATTCAGTTGTTTCAATTAAACATCATATTTTTCTGATTTTTTTTCTAGGTTAATATTAACTTTCTTTGCTCTAGAGTATCTACAAGTTGA
Source organism: Notamacropus eugenii (assembly GCF_028372415.1). Taxonomy (NCBI): domain Eukaryota; kingdom Metazoa; phylum Chordata; class Mammalia; order Diprotodontia; family Macropodidae; genus Notamacropus; species Notamacropus eugenii. Next base: position 413,010,704 of record NC_092876.1, read on the forward strand.
CTGTGAATAGCTGACTGAATGACTCCCACATCAATAACAAATAATTTTTGGTTTTAAACAATCTACTCTGTCAGACATTAAGCATTTATTAAGTGCCTACTGTGTGCTAGGCACCATGCTAAGTAAGAGTGACAACAGGCAGTCCCTGCTCTCAGGAATTCCCAATTCAAAAGTAGGGATAGCCAGAAAACTCCTATTTTCAAGCAAGCTATATAGAGGACAAAAAGGAAATATTAACAGAGAGAAGGGCCTTGAATTAAGAGGAATTAGCAAAAGCTTCTTGGAGAAGGTGGGATTTTAGTTGGGACTTGAAAGAAGCCAGGAATTCCAAGGGAAGAACATGAGGAGGGAAAGCATTCTTGGCATGGAGGACAACCAGAAAAAGATGCCTGAAGCCAAGAAATGGATGTCTTGTTTGTGTAACAGCCAGGTCAGTTTCATTGGATCAAAGAATATGTGACAAGTTATCAGATGTCATAAGACTGGAAAGGATAGGGTGAGAGGAGGATAGATTAGGAAAGGATTTCAATGTCAGAGGATTCTGTACAGGTATTCCTTCGATACCAAAGAATTGCAATTTGGAAAATACGCATAAAATTTTTTGGTCCTCCTTTCATACCAGAGAAATCTGAGTTTTCCTTTTTTTTTTCTTTTATGGGATGTTTACAGTACCCTATTTCAAAATTTGGGTTATATGTATAGTCATAGGTTATATTATACAATACTGTACATATTTTCATGCATTTCTGAGTTTCTAAACTTTTTCTGCATTGTCTGCTAGCCTCCACGTATCATCTGGCTTCCCTGAAACTTCCCCCCCTCACCCAATTTCCATTTAATTTCCTGACCCGTGGTTCATTAAAACTGCCATGCGGAAAATTGCAACATAGAAGAGATGACTGCATTTGCTCTGGGGATGACATGGAGCCCCTGGAGTTTATTGAGGAGCGTGTGTGTGTGTGTGTGTGTGTGTGTGAGAGAGAGAGAGAGAGAGAGAGAGAGAGAGAGAGAGAGAGAGAGAGAGAGAGAGAGAGAGAGAGAGAGAGAGAGAGAGATGGTTTGACCTGTGTTTTAGGAAAATCATTCTGGTGGCTGGTTGAAGAATGTATTAGAGCTGGGGTTACACTTGAGGTACACATACTCATCAACAGGCTATTGTAACACTCCAGGGTGGTGGCAATATTGAAGGAGGAAAGGGGGCATATTCAAGAGATATTGCAAAGATGAAAATAACAGCTCTTTGCAACAGATTGGATATAGTGTTTGGTGAGAGATAGTGAGGAATCAAGGATGATACCTATGCTGTAACTGTGGGGAAATGAGAGGATGGTAGTACTCAATGAAGTAATATGGAAATTTGGGAGAAAGACAATAAGTTCAGTTTTGGTCATGGCGAGTTTAAGACGTTTGTTGGACATCTACTTTGAAATGTCTGGAAGATAGTTGGATGTATGAGACTAGAGTTCATTAAGAGTGTTTAGAATAGGATAGATGAGTCTGAAAATTAGCAGAATAGAAATAATTAAATTCATGGGAGCTAATGAGATAATCAAATGAAGCAGTTATTAAGGGAGAAGAGGAGACAAGATTAGAGGAGAAGAAAGGAAAGGAGAGGGGAGGGGAGAGGAGGGGAGTAGAGGAGAGGAGAGGAAAAAGGAAGAGAAGAGAAGAGAAGAGGGATTAGGACAAGCCCTGTGAGACACCCATTATTAGTGGACATGACCTGGATGAGGATGCAACAAAGGAGCAGTCTGATATTTTAAGAGAGCCAAGTGAGAGTAGTGCCACAACAACCCAGAGAGAAGAGGATATCAAGAAGAGGGTAACTGACCGTGTCAAAGGCTGAAGAGGAGTTGAGAATAATGAAGATTGAGAAAAGGCCATTAGATCTGGCAATTAGGAGATCATTAGTAACTTTGAAGTGAGTAATTTTGGTGGAATGATGATGTTGGAAGCTAGATTGTAAGAGGTTAAGAAGAGAGAGAAAAGAGGGGAAATAGAGGTACATCTTAGAGATGGCTTTCTCAGAAACTTTAGCAACAAAGAACAGGAGAGATACAGGATGATAATGAGGTGAAAGGATAATTTGAAGGGTTTTTGAGGATGAGAGAGACATGGGCAATTTTGTAGGCAGTAGAGAAGTGGCCAGTAGTAGACAGAAATTAAAGATAAGTGATAAACTGGGGATGACAGAGGACACAATCTGTTGGAGAAGAGGGGATGGAATGGGAAAGTTTGTACAGGTAGAGGAATTAGCTTTGTTAGGGAACAGAGTACTTCTTTATGTGAGACAGGCATGAGGGAGGTAATAGTGGAAGAAAGCACACTAGTGGTGTAGGATGAGGAAGAAGGGAGAGAGGGGAACTCTTGGTGAATAGCTTTAATTTTTAATGTGAGACAGTTCTCAGCTGAGAAGGTAGGGGGAAAAGGAGTCAGGGGAAGGTGTGAGGAATGATAAAACGGTTTGGAAGAGCTGTTGTGGAGAGTGTGATAATTAACAAAAGAGGTAAGCAAGAGTGAGGACTAAATTGAGTTTATATAACATAAATTTATAGTGCACCCAATCAGAATGGCATGACTCTCTCTAGTTTTATTCAGTGGTATATGTGAAGGAGCAAAGGCAGCAGAAGGTGGGAGTGGTCCGAGACTGATGTTTGGTAGGATGAAATTAGTATTATGATAAGGAAGTTAGGAACTTGAGAGGAGATGACGTTGTAGAGTGAAACTGTTTCACCAAGGAGTCAAGATAAGGAAAAGATAGAGTGGCTAGTGCAAGGACAACGTCCTGAAAGAGAAGTGAGAAGAGAGAAAAGTGAAAAGAATTAGACATCTAAGGGTGGATGAAAAGTAGGATTTTGTATAGGAGGGTAGACAAAAAGGTAGAAATCCAACTGATTATTGTTCAGATAAGAGGATTTCAGAATTCTTGAACATGGAGGTGGTGATGGCAAGACAAAAGTATGACCATCTTTGTATATGGTTGAGATGGTGTGGAGAAGTATGTCATGGGAAGTGAGTAGTTTCAGAAATTGAACAGCCAGGATATTTGAGGGAGTCATTATGTATGTTGGTATGAGGGCAGGAACTGGGAAGCTGAGAAAGATAATTAGGCAGAAGTTGAATTCACTGGGGAAGGGAGGGTAGTATCCTTGTGGTCCTTAGACAACAGCTACTATGATTTTGATTGGGTGAAAGATGTTGTTGAGCTCAAAGGAGGAGAGGTTACTGAGTGATGGACATGGGTATAATTGGTTTCTTCTGTCTCCCTCTCTGTCTTTTTCTCTGTCTCTCTCCTTCTCCTTTTCTACTCTCCCCGCTTTCTCCTTACAATTTATTTAGTATTCTCTGTATCTCAAAATAAACATGAAGGAAAGACGTGAGGCTTCTGTTTAATTCATTGGCCTCTCTCATTTCTTATTCTTTATCCACGCTTTCAAATATATTTCTCCCCAACCTTGTCATGAGCAGTGTTATGAGAGTTTCTGACAAAAGGTTTGAGAGATGTAGTTTCTGGGTAATTCATCATTTTATTAATCATGCTAGCAATAAATAATAAAAGGTGTCAGTATCACTCTCAAATGCCAAAGAGTCCTCATGGAACCCACTCAGTGCTTACATGCCCTTGGAAGTATAGGTGTTTCTTGGTTAGCAATTAATGAGGAAAATGAATATTATAATGAGAGGAGTACCTATTCTAATATCGGACTGGAGGTCATAGCTCTGATCACTCAGTTTTGTACAAAGAGACTTTGCTCTTACCCATACTACCTGACTAGGGCAATCTAAACAAAGGGGTCCACCTCTGCTCAGACCTGGCTGAGTAGAAGAAAATGGACTGTAATTTACATTAGATTAAATTCTTTATAAGGTTCTCTATTTAGGTGGAGCAACATCTCCAATATTTCATCTTATCATTATCCCTGTCCCTCAGAGAAAGGGAATAATCCTGGATCTCTTCAACATTAACTATTAGTTATTTAGTAACTATTTCTTTAAAATTTGATCAAATCACCTCATACAATATTATTGTTTGTTTCCTTTGGACCCAAGATAAAGCCAATTTAACCAGTGCCTTACATGCCTCTTCATGGAATACTTTTTGAACCACTCTTCCATTTAGCTACTGCTTTCTTCTATTTTTATTTATAGTGAGAATGTCAAGATTCATATTATTTAGTTCATTCTGTAGTATGAATTATTATCGAATTGTTAGACCAGGATCTGTCATTTATATTATCTACAGCAAAGTTAAATTTTAAAACAGTCTAAAAACTGTAATTATAATAACTCTCTACTCACTTTACATCATTCTTCCAATGTCACTGAAAAAGCAGAGGGAGTCCTCACAGGATTGAGGATAATTTTTTATTTTTTTCTGTTTTATGTGTTGCCATGGCCAAAGAATTCATTACTCTGAGACTAGCCTGCTACTAAAGAATGTCTCTGTACATAGCTAGGCTTTTCCTCAGATAGCAGATTTTGTTTGTTTCTAAGCCCATATATGAAGCTTTTCCAGCACGATAGATCATGCTAATGCTCTGCTGAAATAACCGTCAAAAAGCCAGGAGACGTTGGGATAGCATTGTGTGGAGAATATTCACTACTTAAGTAGGAAAACTGTATTTTTCTTTCATCTCTACTTTATCTATCTATGGTAACACAATTTCTATGTGACATATACAAGAAAGAGTATGGCCTCATAGACACAATGATGGACTTGAAGTCAGGAGATCTGGCTTGAATTCCTACTTTAGATCTACCAGGAATGAGCTAGTAATGTGACCATAGGTAAGTCAATTAACTCCTTTGAGACACAATTTCTTCATCTGTAAAACTGCATGCTTTATCAATGATCAGGTGGTTGTGATAAAAGTATTTCATAAACTTTATTTCATATATGTTTGTCTCTTATTTTCCCACTGTGAAATTCAGCACATACTTGTGCTGTTGGGCAATTATTAGAGGATTTTTTCCTATTAATATTCAAGTATACCAGTATTACTCTCACAGTTCAGTATTTCATTTTTCCTCTGTCCCTGATCCTGAAATTTTACATGTGTGAGAAACTTGAAGTATTATTCATGATTATACCATCCAGAGAAATTGAAAATCTCTCAGTGATATCATGTCAAATGATCTGTATGTAATTGAAGATATCTGCTAGAGGAATGGCCAGCTTATTCTCCCAACTAACCAAATTGTCACTAAATTAATGCATAAAAAAAAGTTTGGCATGAAATGAAAGTAACCATTTGAATCATCTCCCTCTTATATGATAAACTCCTTGAGAGTGAACACTGGTTAGTTTTTGTCTTTCTTCATATCTCTAGCACTTGTTGGAGTGGTTGGCACATGGTAGATACATAATAAATGTTTGATGGCCATTGACTGACTGACTTATTACCTACATATTTGTAGAATCACAGAATTTTAGAGTTGAAGTCCAAGCTTTTTAATATATAGGGAATGAAATTGAGGCTCTTAGAGTTGAAAAAAATGTTCAAGGTCACACAGATAATTTACAACAGAACTGGATTTCCTAACTACAAATCCAATTATCCTTTCCCTAAACAATACAGCTAGCAGCATCTTTGAATAGTATCTTCTTTGGGGAATTAAGGGAAGATTAAACTTTGAATAAATATCATTAATAGCACATTATCTTGCTATTAATTCCATTGACACCCTGACTCTAGTCAAATGAAATTTTGCGATGTGGGGACCTAAAAGCAAGTTTTCTTCACTTTAAGGAGTAAATGGATTTCAAATGTATTTACACGTTGAGAAAAAAACTGACAACTGGTAATAAAGCATTTATTTAGTTAATTTATAAGTCTATCAATGGACTAGGCACTGAGAGATTTGTATTATTATTTATTGATACATGTAACAGAATCATAAGAGCATAGAGTTTAGAGTTAGAAGGGATACTACAAATCTTCTAGGCTAATCTCCTCTTTTCATAGATAAGGAAGCTGGGTCTCAAAGGGATAAAATGTTCTGACCAGGGTCGGACAAGTAATAATATGAAAACTCAGAAATCAAGCCCAAGTTCTCAGACTTTGAAGCCAGTGTACTTTCTATTACAACACTTTGTTATCCTTACTGTATTAACATAACCATTTGAAATATTATTCTTAATTATATTTGGAATCTAAAAATGAATTCATCAACAGTACTATAATCATTTGGATGTGAAACTGTATAATTATTTAACGTCAAAGAGACACCTGTACCACTACTGATGCAGATATTTTTCCTTCCAAAATGAAATGACTTTTGATTTATTCTTTACTCCCCACCCCACATACAGTAATGGTAACATATTTTGTGTTAATTGTATGACAAATACGTGAACCTCTTCCCTTTATTCCTTTCCCTTTCCCCAAGTTGAATCTATTTTTCCATTTCAATTAATATTCTATTCCTTTAAAAGCAGAGAACAAAGTTCTGAGCTGCTTAATGTATGAGGGGGATAAACAATTATAAAGCTATTAAACAATATGAATATTCTTTAACATTTCTATACAGAAGATTCCATAAGTCTTTGACATCTATCTTAAAGAATTATTCAGTTTTATTTTTTTCCCATTTATTTTTCTGTTTACTTTAACTAGTTTTGAAAGGGGAATATGAAATTCTCCTGCAATTATTATATCATTATTGACTATATCTTCTTTTTAATTATGAATTTTTTAAAGTGAATTTAGATCCTTAGCATTTAATAAATAAATTTTAGTGCTATTAACATTATTTCATTTCTCTGATAATTTTAAGCATAAAGTACTTTCTGCTGATGCTGTGAATTTTTAAAAAATAGGTTTATTACTTAAATGTTTCCTATGTATAACAAGTATGGGAGATTTGTTTTCTTATCCATCCTGCTAATCCAATTTTATTGGATTGTTTGTTCTATTTACTATTAATGCTAATGATTTCCTTCCTTCATTCTTTTGGATTTACCTTTTTCCCTTTTCCTTATAGGAGTTTATCCTTGAAATTAACTTTGCTTATTCTCTTTGACGCTAGACTGTTCCCACAAAGCTCTGTTTGCCTCATCTACCACCCTACTTCCATTTACCTGTCTTATGCCAAGTTCTTTAAATTTATTTTGTGAAGTTCTCATTTCTTTTTACTTTTTAAAATTTTCTCTCCCTCTCCTCTTTTTGACATTGTCCTGTGCATGTCAAGCGTGTAGTTCAAAATTATTGTTGTCTACCATCCCTACTTAGTTTGAGTAACAGAATTTTATAGCACTCTTTCCCAAGTTTTCCTCTACATCATTCTCTTAAATTCTCTTCCTTTTTAGTCTATTATAGATTCTGTTTTCCAGTTTGTAGATTGCTTATTACATTTTCTTGTTTTCTCCTTCAACCATCTAGAGAGTCTGTAGTATTTTCTCTATCCCAATTTATAGTTTTCAAAATTGTTTTTCTTTATATTGTTGTTGTATATTTTTTCCTCATGATCCTGCTTACTTAACTCTTCATCGGTTTATAAAATTTTCAAATTTGATCATTTTTGTGATATTTATGATATAGTATAAATTGTTCATCTAATTCTGCTCATTTCACTGTGCATCAGTGCATAGAAGTCTTTCCAAGTCTTTTTCAAATCATTGATACTTCAGTTTTTAGTTTTTTATTCAATTTCATTTGATTTTTGTTTTCAAATTCTCTCCCTTACTATTCCCCTTTCCCACCCATTGAGAAGGCAAAAAATGACAAAATCCATTACACATATGTAGAGTCATATGCAACCATATTAGCACAATAGCCATGTTCCCCCCCAAAAAGGAATAAACATGAAGGAAGAAAAACAAATGCACTTCAATACACATTCTTAGTCCATCTTCCCTGTATCTGGCGGTGGATATCAAGGTCTATCATGAGTCTTTTGAAACTTCGGTTGGTCATTGTTTTGCTCAGAGTTCTAAAGTCTTTCAAAGTTAATTATCTTTTTTTTTTTGGAGGGAGGAAAGGCAAGGCATTTGGGGTTAAGTGACTTGTCCAAGGTTACACAGCTAGTAGGTGTCAAGTGTCTTGAGGTCACATTCGAACTCAGATCCTCCTGACTCCAAGACTAGTGCTCTATTCACTGTGAAACCTAGCTGCTCCTCAAAGTTAATTATCTTTACAATATTGTTGTTATTATATAAATCGTTTTCATGGTTTTGCTTGACTTACTTTGAATCAGTTCTTACAAGTCTTCCCAGGTTTCTCTAAAACCATTCCAGTCATCATTTTTTTACAGTCAAATATTTGCAATTTATGCCAGTTTATTCAGAATATTCTTAAATTATTTGAATTTATTTTCATTAATAGATAAATGCTATTCTCCTTCCTAACTGGAAATTTTGTTTTTTTTTAATGTATACTAAGAAATTTATTCACTACATGATCTAGAGTTTGTAAGTGTAAAGTTTTACTCTCACGACAGTCTATGAATTCTATGGCTTAATAATTTGTTGTATGCAAAAGTTCTGTGCAGTTTTCTTATGTAGTCTTTCATATGTTAGTCAAGATTTTTATTTATAAGGTTCTTCTGGGAGACCTATAATCTAGTAAGCTTTTTTATTTTAAAATATTTCATTTTTGTCCAATTACATGTAAACATCTTTCACATTCCATATTTAAAAATTTGAGTTCAAATTCTGTTTCTCTCTCTCTCTCACCCTTCCACCCCTCATTGAGAAGGCAAGTAATTTGATGTAGGTTATATGTGCACAGTCATGTAAAGTATATTTCTGTGTTAGTTATGTTGTGAAAGAAGACACAGTCCAAAAAACCCCCAAGAAAAATAAAGTAAAACAAACAAACTAGTATACTTCAATCTGAATTCAAACTCCATCAGTTCTTTCACTACAGAGGGATAGTATATTTCATCATGAGTCTTTTGGAATTATCCTAGAATGATGATCATATTGCTGAAAAAAGCTAAATCATTCATAAATGATCATTGAAAAATACTGTTACTGTTTATAATGTTCTCCCGGTTCTACTCACTTTACTTTGCATAAATTCATGCAAATCTTTCAAAGTTTTTCTGAGAGCATCCTCCTGAACATTCCTTATAATACTATAGTGTTCCATCACAATCATATGCCACAACTTCCTCAACCACTCCCCAGTTGAAGGGAATCCCCTCAATTTCCAATTCTTTGCCATCACAAAAACCTGCTTTTATTAGTACATATAGGACATTTCCTTTTTAAAAAATCTGTTTGGGTTATAGACCTAATAGTCACATTGCTGTGTCAAAGATTATGCAGTTTTATAGCTTTGGGAGCATAGTCTCAAATTACTGTCCAGAACTATTGCATCAGTTTGCAACTCCACCAACAGTGAATTAGTGTCACAATTTAATCATATCCCCTCCAGCATTTATCATTTTACTTTTCTGTCATGTTAAAGAATCTGATAAGTATGAGCTGGTACCTCAGAGTAATTAGCATTAGTAATTAGTATTAATTAGCATTTCTCTAATCAGTAGTGATTTAGAGCATTTTTTTCAGTTAACTACAGATAGTTTTGATTTCTTCATCTGAAAACTGATTGTATCCTTTGACCATTTATCAATTGGGGAATGGCTTGTGTTGTTATAAATTTGACTCAGTTCTCTATCTATTTGAAAGATGAGGCCTTTATCACAAAAATTTGCCGTAAAAAACCCCCTCACCCCTAGCTTTCTGCTTTCCTTTTAATCTTGGATACATTGCTTTTGTTCTTGCAAAAACTTTTTAATTTAATGTAATCATAATTACCTATTTTATATCCCATAATGCTCTCTATCTCTTGTTTCATCATAAAGCCTTCCCTTATATTTGGATCTTGGAGTTAAACTATTCCATACTCCCCTAATTTGCTTATAATATATGTTTAAGTCATTTACTCTTTTTGATCTTATCTTGATATACATTATAGCATATTGGTCTACACCCAGGGTTTTTTTTTGCCAAACAGCTTTTCAGTTTTCCCTGCAGTGTTTGTCAAATGGTGAGATCTTCTCCAAAATGTTTGGATTTCTGGGTTTATCAAACACTAGATTACCACAGTTATTTATCACTGTGTATGGTATTCATAATCTATCTATCACTCTGTTTCTTAGGTTGGACAGGATTGTTTTGATGATTGTTGCTTTCTAATATATTTTGAGATCTAATACTGCTAAACCATTTTCCTTCATATTTTTTTCATTGATTCTCTTGATATTTTTGAGCTATTGTTCTTCCAGATGAATTTGTTATTATTTTTCTATCTCTGTAAAATAATTTTTGGTAGTTTGTTTGGTATGGCACTGAATAAGTAAGCTAGTTTAGGTAGAATTGTTTTTTTATATATGTTGGCATGACCTACCCATGAACAATAAATATTTTTCCAATTGTTTAGATCTTTATTTGTGTGACAAGTGTTTTGTAATTGTATTCATATAGTTCTTTGGTTTGTCCTGACAGACTACCAAGTGCTTTACATTGTCTATAGCAATATTAAATGGAATTTCTCTTTCTATCTCTTCTTGTTTGGTTTTGTAGATATATAGAAATGCTGACTACTTGTATAGGTTTATTTTATGTTCTAAAACTTTGCTAAAGTTGTCAATTGTTTCAACTCATTTTTTAGGGTTCTATAACAGTACTGTTATATCATCTGCAAAGAGTGACAGTTTTGTTTCCTCATTGCCTATTATAATTCCTTCAATTTTTTCTTCTCTTATTGCTAGTATTTCTAGTACAACATTGAATAAAAATAGTGATAAGGGCTTTCCTTGCATCACCTCATTTATTCATTTACTTTCTAGTGTTTTTAAAAGAAAAGAATATTACGTTTAGTCAAAAGCTTCTTTTTTTTTGTATCCAATGAGATAATCATATGATTTCTGTAGGTTTTGTTATTGCTATGGTAAAATATGCCAATAGTTTTCCTAATGTTGAGCCAGCCTTGCATTCCTGGTGTAAGTCCCACCATTTTATAGTGTTTGATCTTTGTAATATATTGCTGTAATCTTCTTGTTCAATTTATTTGAAATTTTTTTGTCCTAGTATTGTTTTGAGAAATTGATCTATGGTTTTCTTTCTCTGTTTTTGCTCTTCCTGATTTTAGTATAAGCAAAATATCTGTGTCATAGTAGAAATTTGGTAGAACTCCTTTATTTATTTGTTTACATAGTATTGGAATTAATTATACTTTAGATATTTAGTAAAATTCAGTTGTGAATCCATCTGATTCTGGGAATTTTTTCTTAGGAAGCTTATTGATGGCTTAATTTTTTTAATATAAAATAGGATTATTTAAGTATTTTGTTTCCTGTCCCTTTAATCTGGGCAATTTATATTTTTTATAAATATTTATTCATTTCATTTATATCATCAGATTTATTGGCATAGTTGGACAAATTAGCTTCTGATAATTGCCTTAATTTCTTCTTCATTGGTGATGAATTCATTCTTTTCATTTTTGATAGTTGCAACTTGGTTTTATTTTTTAATGAAATCACTGTGTGGTTTATCTATTTTATTATTTTTCATAAAGCAGCTGCTAGTTTTATTTATTATGTTAATGGTTTCCTTACTTTCAATTTTATTAATCTCTCTTTCATTTTCAGGATTTCAAATTTGATGTTTAGTTGAGGATTTTTAATTTGTTCTTTTTCTGTTTTTTTAATTGCACACTCAATTCATTGATCTTCTCTTTTTCTACTTTATTAATAAAAGCATTTTACAGATAAAAACTTTCCCCCAGGTACTGCTTTAACTATATTCCATTAATTTTGGTGTTTTCTCATTGTTGTCATTCACTTTAATGAAGTTATTGTTGGTATGATTATTCCTTGACCAACTTATTCTTTAGGATTTGGTTATTTCCAATTAATTTTTAATCTTTGTTTCCAGGGCTCTTTCTTGAATATAATTTTTATTTAATTATGATCTGAAAAGAATATATTCAATATTTCTCTTTTTCTACCTTTGATTGTGAGATTTATAAATATAGTCAGTTTTTGTGTGGGTGCCATTTACCATGGAGAAAAAAGGGTATATTTCTTTCTATTCTCATTCAGTTTTCTCCAGAGGACTTTCATATCTGAAACTTCTAAAATTTTATTCATCTTCTTAGTTTCTTTCTTGTTTTTATGTTAGATTTATGTTGTCCTGAGAGGGGAAAGTTGAACTCCTCACTAGTATAGTCTTACTGTCTATTACCTCTTGTAATTCATTTAACTTCTTTAGAAATTTGGATGCTATACATTTGGTGCACATATACCTATTATTGATATTTCTTCATTGTCACTTTTAGCAAAATTCTCTCCTTTTTTTACAAAATATTGCTTTCCTGCTTATAACTTTTAATTATATCTATTTTTGCTTTTACTTTGTGTGAGCTTATAATTACTACTTGTACTTATTTTTACCTGAAGTGAAGCATAATAGATTTTGCTTCAGCATCTTACCTTTACCCTCTGCTTTAAGTGTTGTTTTTGTAAAATATATATATTGTAGGATTTTGGTTTTTAACCCCTCTGAAATCCATTTCTCTTTTACGACTGAGTTCATCCCACTCACATTCAGTTATAGTTACAGTATATTTCTATCCATCCTGCTTTATCCTTCTCTCTCTTTCTCTCTCTCTCTCTCTCTCTCTCTCTCTCTCTCTCTCTCTCTCTCTCCCCTTTTACTTTCTCCTTTCTCAAATGTGTTTTGCATCTTACCACTGTCTCCCTCAATCTTATCACTGTCTCTCACAATCCATCCTCCCTTCTGTAAGATCCCCTTTTATCCTCCTCCACTCCTACTTCCCTGTGGGATGAGAAAGATTTCTATATCCATCGGAGTGTGTATGTTACCTTTACTCTTCCATCTTGGATCCACCCTCTCCTATAATGGTTAAAATTAAAGTTGACCAAGGCGCAAAATTTTGAGCTCAATTAATTTATTAGTAAAGTGTGAATTTTCTGATAAATACTATCTCACCTTCCCCAGCAAATCTATGACCCTTAGGGAGGGGGAAAGTTCCCTTTTATAGTTTTGGAGAATAAAGAAAATAGTAAGGCTATCTTTTCTCAAACATATAGATAACTGAATCAGATTTATAAATGTAAAATCCATTCCTTGATTGATAAATGATCAAAAGATAATATCAATTTTCAAATGAAATAATCAAAGCCATCTATAGCCATATGAAAAAAAAAGCCTCTCACTATGGATTGGAGAAATTAAAACCAAAACAGTTCTGTGGTACAATCTCATACCTATTAGATTGGCTAATAGGATAGAAAAAGCAAATGACAAATGAAGGGGATGTGGAAAAAATGAGAATTTAATACACTGTTGGTGGATTGGTGAAGTGGTGAAGTGATTCAACCATTCTGCACAGCATTTTGGAAGTAAGCCAAAAGGAATATAAAACTATGCATCATTTACTTTGAGCTTGCAATACCACTGCTAGATCTGTATCCCAGAAGAGATACAAAACAAAAAAAGTAAAGGGCCTTATATACAAAAGCATTTATAGGAACTCTTTTCTGGGGGCAAAGAATTAAACCCATCAATTGAGAAATGGCTGAACAAATTGTAGAATGTGATCATGATGGAATACTATTGTGCTATAAGAAATGATGAGCAGGATGCTCTCAGAAAAATCTGGAAAGACTTGCATGGGCTGATGCAAAATGAAAGGTACTGTATACAAAGTAACAGCAATAATCCAAAAGCTGTGAATAACTTAGCTATTCTCAGCAATACAGTGACCTAAGACAACTCTAAACGACTTATGATGAAAGCTGATATCCATCCCCAGAGAAAGAACTGATGGTGCCTGAATACAGATTGAAGCATACTTTTTTAAACTCTATTTTTTGTTCTATGTTTTCATCATGACTATTGTGGACATGTTTTACATGACTACACATGTATTATTCATATTGAATTATTTGCCTTCTCAACGAGAGAAGAAATGGAGAGGAGAAAAGGGGGAGAATTTGGAACTCAAAGTTTTTCAAATAAATGGTAAAATTGTTTTTACATGTAACTGGGGGAAAATAAAATACTAAATACAAGCTAAAACAAAAAGAAAATAGAAAGGCTAGCATCTTAGATGGAAGAAAAAAAATGATCAGATAGAAATTAGGAGTAAGGGCTAGCAACCACCCCTCCTTCCCTCCTGTGACTAAGAAATGCTCATTGTTTGAGTCTAGCTGCATCTGAAAGGACATAGCAAACCAGATTTTTTTGGATAATTGACCAGATGTCCTTGAAGGATAGCTTGGTGGTGTAAAGATGCTACACCAGATTCCCTAGTGTCTACCTGTATCCTTTTAAGGATAACTTATTTCCTTGACACAATAATAGAGTAGTGACTACTAGAGGAACTGGATTTCTATACTTAACTCATTACAGGGCAGCTAAATTTCTCAATTAAGTTCAGAGACAAAGTATCAGGACTTAGGAAGTTACAGGGTAAAAAAAATCAATTGTAAATAGGATCAATTAAAAAAGACCCAGAATCAATGCGATTATTTCAGTCTTTACATTATGTGCATTCTGCCTTTAAAGTCAGTTGCTTTGTATTATATAAAATTTGTTGTTTTAAAGTTGTTTCCTCTTGCTTTTCTTCTGTTAAATGTTCAAATGGTTCTATATTTTTTGTGTTTTAAGTATTTCAATCTCTCAAAGCATCTACTTTTTTTGAAAAAATCCTCCATTATGTCTTCTCAATTCTGGACCCTCTTTCCCATTAATTCTGAGTTGAGAACTCTGACTTCTGACCTAATTTCATTTCTAATATCTTCTCTTAAAAGTTTTCTGTTTGTAACTATTTAGGAATTTCTTGCTGTTTTACCACAAACTCTTGGCATCCACTGAATTTCTTTTTTCCATTGGGAATTTTTGGTTCAGATCTCTCCAGGAAAAAGTACAAAAGAATATTTTTCTTTCATTTTGTTCTGCCTCTTTTTGCATTTTTTTTCTTTTCATATAACTTTATGAGCCTCTCTGCGAACTTATATTCCTGTGAAGATAGGTTTATATTCGTGTTTGCTTCCTTTAACTTTGGTCTTTTATCCTCTCTCTTGTTTTCACACTCCCTCATTTCATACCTTTTCATAATTTAGTTTCTCCCTCTAAGAGTGCCCTATAGAATCTTTTATTTTCTTCCCAGTCTCCATCATAGCTTTCTCATACTGGATTTTTTTTCCTGGTTCAGGCTTGGTGTAGAAAGGACGGGTCTTTTCCCTGTGGTAAAAACATCCTTTCTCTTCTGCTAGAATTTTTTACTTTACCCTCAAGTTGTCTTCCCTTTATTTTGTTTGGGTGGTCAGAATTATTGTCATTTTTATTGGATATAAGAGACTCAGAGTGAGTCACTGTTGGGGGTAGTGGAGGAACAAGATAGGGATCTCAAAGGTGAATTCCAAAGAACAACCCTGTGAAAAGCTTGCTACAGTTACACTGAGAACAGGGGTATAGGTTGAGTATTAAGGCTACTCAGTGGGAAATCTAATGATTATAGTTACCCTATGTTATCCCATGAAGTTTTATTTTTATTATCATTATTGTTATTATTTTATAACTTTCTCAGTGCTTCCTGTTTTTTGTTTTATGTTTTCATCTTTAGTTACTTTACATCTGATTCATAATTCCTTTTTCTGAGGTTTTGGTATTGCAGAGGTATGTAGAAAACTAATTTGCCATATCTTTGATCACATAAACCTATTCTCATACAGACACACACACACACACACACACACAATTTATATGTGTTTTTGTTAGTAACAGTTTTATTCCAGCATGACCCAAATGGAGAACATTTTTAATTTCAAGTTTTTATAAATTTTATTGAATTCTAATATTAGTATTCCTGTAGTAAGGGCTGACTGTGACATGTAGCACTGGGGTATGGTTTTGTGGTTCAAAAAGGAGGTAGAATATATATCTCTAACCTCGCTTTCCTCCGCTAACTATTCTCCAAGGGAGTCGTTAATGCCTAACAGGTAGAGGTTGAAGTCAGAAGCATGGCTACTCTGCTGTCCTCAGAGAGAGAG
The DNA here is from genome assembly GCF_028372415.1 of Notamacropus eugenii. Taxonomy (NCBI): domain Eukaryota; kingdom Metazoa; phylum Chordata; class Mammalia; order Diprotodontia; family Macropodidae; genus Notamacropus; species Notamacropus eugenii. Next base: position 413,026,736 of record NC_092876.1, read on the forward strand.
GTAGTACTATAGTAAGCTAGGATTATATCTATCTGTTCTTTTAATATTTTTGTCTAGGGACTGTGATTTTCAAGTTAATTCTAACTTATAGTCACTTCGTTAATTGTGAGGAACTGGATTTGAAGCTTTATATCTAAGGATTGACTTAGTTCCCAACAAATACCAGTCTCACAATGATCATATATAGGAAATTAGCAAAGAAATCTATGTATTCAAGTCCATAGCAAAACAGAAATCAGAGAAAGTATATTTTGGAGAATATATATCAGACAATACAGAGTGAAGTTCTCCCATTGGGAGTGAGGCAATAGCTCAATCAAGAGAGAGAATCCTGTAACTTATCCAAAGGGAAGTTCCTCCAAGGATAAGGATGTAATGGAGATTGCCATCATCTCTTTTGTTTATTCCCAGTCTTTTCCTTTCAACATCATGAAGTAGGGTTGGAATCTTCCATTTCCTCCTTCAAAGCTGGAAGCCAGAAGCACCAAAGAAACTGTAGAACCTAAAGAGACTGAACCATTCCAAGAACATGAAGAAACTGAATATCTCCTCTATCCAGCTCTCGCCATCTTCAGTCCACCTGTCATGTAGATGCAGGGCACTGGTCTCCATCAAGGAAGAGAGAATTTTTTTTTCACTTGGGTTATATTCTATAATCCTTCAGTATTTTTAAAATTTTCAAGTTGTGTTATCTTCTACTGTGCTTTCCAATAATCTATAGCAGCTATTCTGTTAATAATCTCTATTTGGTTCTTTAATATGTTAACAATCAATCAAATGTGAAGTTTTCCTTTTTATTTACTGGCATAGAGGAGAATTCTGCCTTTTTTTGCAGTAGAGCCCAAATAGTTAATTTTTTTTTCAGAATAACAGTCTTTTAAGTGTAACTTTCTCACTGTGAATTTAATTAGGACTCTACATTTAATTAAGAATCCCTACCCCTTCCCATACATTAACACACACACACACACACATACACACACTAAACAACTACAACTTTTGCTACATTGACAGAGCTGAGAGAAAGGAAATGGCCAACAGTTTGAAACCTTGTTAGAAATTTATGAAGTGCTAAAATGTTTTACTCCCAGAGGCTGGTTTGCCATCTGTCACTAGCAAGCTATTCACTGTCTGCCTCTGAATGTTCATGTGCTTGCAAGGGTATGAGGTACTGAAGGCTACAGTAGGAACATGTAGGTTGTTTTGTAACTTAGACCCTCCATAATTAGCACTTAGAACAAATGAAACAGAACAGAAACAAACACCCCAGGCCCATTTCTCAGAGCTGACATAAAAGGCAGGCAGGGAGGGAGGTATCCTTCCTCATAGGTTAGTTCAAGCCTACTAGTGGATGAACTGTGATCTTTACCCTCTGTGTGTAGCAGGAAAGAGACTGCCCCAGTCTGCCAGTTTTAAAGATGTAGCTTATTTTGATTGTGCAACCAATCAAGGGAGGCTTCCCTCAACCAAATGGAAGGAGAAGCACAGTGCTTCCACCATTAGATGATCTGCAAATGCCCCGTCAAGGCTATTTATATAATTCATCAGACAGCCATTTTCCTTTCTTTCTCTTCTTTTTCTTGGGACTGTCTTTTATTTTTTGCTTCCTCCTCTACAATATTGTGGACCTCTATTCATAGTTCTTCTATCTACTGAATCTGTTCCCTTAAATCTATTCATCACTTCCATGTCATATTCATAAGGGATGGTATTTAGGTCATACCTATATAATCTGATGGTTTTCCTTACTTCTTCAATTTAAATCTGAATTTTATAATAAGAAGCTCATGATATGAGCCATAGTTAGCTCCTGGTCTGGTTTTGACTGACTGTAGAGTTTCTCCACCTTTGATTGCAAAGTATATTATGAACCAGGGGCAGCTAGGTGGTTCAGTGGATAGAGCACTAGTGCAGGAGTCAGGAGGACTTGAGTTCAAATCTCACCTCAGACACTTGACACTCACCAGCTATGTGACCTTGGGCAAGTCACTTAACCCCAATTGCCTCATCCTGGGTCATCTCCAGTCATCCTGATGAATATCTGGTCACTGGATTCAGATGGCTCTGGAGAAGTGAGGCTGGTGACCTGCACAGCCCTCCCTCACTCAAAACAAAGTCAAGTGCAAGTCATGTCATCATTTCTCTGATGGTATGATCTTCTTCAGCAATGAAGGACAAACACACACACATTATTTCTGCATTGACCATCTGGTGATGCCCATGCATAGATTTGTCCTTTGAGTTGTTGAAAAAGAGCATTTGTTTTGACCAGTGAGTTATCTTGACAAAATTCTAGTTACTTTGTCCCACTTCATTATGTACTCGAAGGTCAAACTTACGTGTTATTACAATTACTTTATCCTACATATAGTGATGGAGCTAGGTGTCATTTCATGTCATTGTCAGCCCATCTGAGAGAGGGAAAGGAAGTAGATTCTATGACTCAGAGAGGTGAATCAGAAATGGACTTTTAGCTATAACCATGAGAAGATGAAAAGGGAATGGCAGAGCTCAGCTGCTATAGGCAGGAAGGATGGAGAAGGAAGTCTATGATCACTTTTAGTCTGTCTAGCATTCTTTTTTACCCCTCCTTACTGTAAAATTCCATCTTCTCAGCAGTCACAGGTGAGTTCATTGATACTTAAGCCAATTCCAAGCAATTGCAAAAGATAAGAGTCTTCCTGGCCAACAGAAAAGTTAAAGGTATTTGAGTTGCCCCTAAAGCTCCCAAACTACTGTTTTTGATGATCTGTGGTCAATTGTTTTCTCAAATGTAAATGAATCATTTCTTTTCAATATGTCTAAAATACAAATAATTATCCCTTCCCAACCCTCCCCTGCCACTGGTTTTCCCTTCTTTCTAATCTCTCCACCCCTTTTTTGGTTGAGGGCACCACAATTCTTCAGGTCACCCAGATTGGCAACTAAGGGTCATATTCAGATTTTTTTATTTTCCTTTACTTTCCATATCCACTCAGCTGCTAAATCTTGTCAATTCTGCCTCCCCAACATTTCTCATATCCATTCACTTCACTTCACTCATATGGACACTACCACCCTATCATGACCTTTAGCTTGAACGGATGCAATAGCCTTCTAGTCTTCCTGGCGTAAGTCCCACCCCTCTCCAATGCATCCTTCCCATAGTTATCAAAGTGCTATCCCTGTAGCACAGGGATAAATATGTCATACTACATTTCAATAAACTCTGTGATTAGCTATCACTTTTAAGATCAAATATAGTCTCTGTTTGACATTTAAAGTCCTTTACAAGCTGGGTCACAATGTATTTTTCCAGGATAATTATAAATTATTCTCCTTCATTCTTGCCAAAACCCTCTTTGTTCAACACTTGGAACACTTGGCATACTGTAGGATCGTGGGGCCCTTGGCCAAGGCTGTGCTTTTGTTTGTAACAAAAATAGGGGAAAGGGAAAATAAAACTAAGCTAAAGGAAATGTCAACCCTTAGGCAATAGCCTACAAGATTTAGGCTTAAAAATAGAAGACTGATGAAAGAGAAGACCTGCCAATTTCACTTCTGCAACCTTTTTTTGAATATGTCTCCTCTCTTTTGATACCGCTGTCACTCTAAATCATACCCTTATCCTATCATCACTGCCCTATTGCAATAGCCTGCTGGTGTGTCTGCCTGACCCAAATCGCTGCCCCTTCCAATCCATCTTCCATTCAGTCATTAAAGTTATTTTCCTAAAGCACAGGTCCAATCATGCCACCACCACCACTATACCCACCTACTCAACAAATTCCTAGCTCCCTTCTTCATTTCCAGTCTTCTTCTACCTTATGCCCTGCTATATATTTTTCAACTTGACCACAGGCATTTTATCTTTCTGTCACCCATGTCTGGAATGCTTTCCCTCTTCAACTCTGTCTCCTGCCTTCTATGTCTTCTTCAAGTCCCAAGTAAAATGCATCTTTTACAAGAAGCCTTTCTCAACTCCTCTTTAGGCTAGTGCTTTCCCTTTGTTAATTATTTCCTATTTATATCCTGTATATAGTTTGAAAATGGAAGTATATACAACAGTTTTTCAGCCAGGCAGTGACCACTCTGGACCTGGCTCTCCCTTATTTCTAACACCTAAGGTGCATAGTTATTGGCTAACTCTAACCACTGATGAATCAATGAGAGCCCAAGCAGCGGTAGTCTTGAATAAAAGAAGCTGCTTTAGTTCTTTCAGGGAAATTTATATTTGGACTGAGCTAATAATTGTAGGATTCAGTTCTACACCAGTTAATACTTCAGGATACAAAACTCACATGGTGGGTCTTTCTGTGGACCAAGTCATTTAAGCACTCTAACCCACTTGACCACTCAACCCATATACAAAATTGCTGATCGCTCCCTAGTGATTTAATCAGTGTTTGAGAATAACTACAAAAAATACTTTTTGTTTCTCCCTGTGTACTTTGAATGATCCCTGCCAGTCTTATTTCTTTCTATTCCTTGTCCTTCTACTTTATCTAGCTCTTGCTTCTCTGTGCCCCAATCCAATCTATCTCCTCCTGCTCCTCTGAATATATATTTAACTACACACACCCCTCCCCTCATAAATGTGAGTCAAGGAGTATGGGGTATTTAAGCAGCACTAACACCTCTGCTGTGAGAACTTGCTGAGCCCTTTTCAAAGATGTTCATCCACCTTTGATGGCACTCAATTTTGGCACTTAATTCTCACCTGTGTCTCCAAGAAGATGTAGCTACCAGCAGTCACATTAGAGTAAACCCTCTATAGATAGGCTAAACCAGATGGAGGGTAACCAACAGGCATCAAATCCATCTGTGAGTTAGGGGCATGTCTACCCAAAGCATGTGAAGAGTACACACCCTGCAATAAATAGATGAGAAAAATTTGTTCCAAAGGCCATGAAGGTGACTGAAGCAGCTGCTGTGGAGCAATTACAGTTTGTTCTGACTTTGAAGCCACAAAGGTCATCCACTGCATCCAGGGACATCACCAGTTGTCTCGACTTTTGTCTTGATGGTGGACTTTGATGACTCTAGAAAAGAGAGTGATGCTGAATACTTTGCTTAACTGTGCCACAGATAAATCCGTTTCACAAGCACATCAAGGGACCACCCTATGAGGTCATTGCTCCTCTTTTAAAATAGAATATGAGCAACAAATGTGAGCGAAGGTAAATATGCACACACACATACATACACATTTCATACACACACACGTATATGATATGTACATATACATACATGTGTCTATGCAATTTGTGCAATAGGGTCTGGATTTGTAACAATTCTGTAATTATGAAGATAGAGACAGATATATATACATACATATATAAAAATATAAAACATATACATGCATACACACATACACATAATATGCATACATATGTGTACAGAATAACACACATCAATATCCATACATATAGTTACATATGAATACATACATGTATACATACATGCATATACCTATACACATATATTACCTAAGCTCAACTGAATCCTTGTTGTAGCAAGGCATCCTTTTATTCCTCCCTGATTGATTCACTATCTCACTCAACATAACACTTTCCCCATAGATTTCATCTATCTTCAAACTTCATATTCTTTCCCCTTTCTCCATGCTTGCATGTGAGTACTTTGTCTTGTAATTACCTGAAATTTTTGTTTTTAGCAATTCACTGATAGATCCTTCTTCTCTCCTCCACTCACTTCCTATCAACTAGATGTCTTCCTCCACTGTTTTCTTCTTTTACCCCTGTCATATATGAAGATGGCTTAAAGTAAGTCTCTCTATATACATATTTGATGATATCCTATCCCATCTTGTTTAGTATATTGACTACTCTCTCATGTCTACTTTCTCACTAATCTTTAATCTCTAGTCTACCTACTGGCTGTTTCCTCCTATGTCACTTCTATTTTCAGAAACTTTTTATTTAGCCTATCCGTCATGCTAGCTATCATCCCATGTCTCTTCTGCCTTTCATGACTAAACTGCAAGAGGTGATCTACAATAGTGGTACCCACTTCCTTTTCTCTTTTTCATTTTAAATATTTTATTTATTTTTAATTCAGTTCCTCAAAATTTTCAGTTCCAAATTCTCTTCCTCTTACGGCCAATCCTCTTCTCATTGAGTAGGTAAGAAAAATAAAATCCATGACAAATATGTACATATATACATACATTTGTATGTATATATGTTTATATATGTGCACATATGTGTGTGTATATATATATATATAGAGAGAGAGAGAGACAGAGACAGAGACAGAGAGACAGACAGAGAGAGAGAGAGAGAGAGAGAGGGAGAGAGACATGTAAAAAATTTCCATATTAAAATATTCTAAGAAAAAAGGAGATATAAGATAATATGCTTCAATTTGCACTTTGAGTTCATCAGTTTTCTTTCTGGAGGTGATTAGTATGTTTCATCACAGATTCTTTAGAATTGTGGTGGGGCATGCTGTTTGTCAGTTACTAAGTCTTCATCTTTGCAACATTGTAGGTACATTTTTATCCTGCTTCTGCTCACTTCTCTTTGCAACAGTTCACAAATCTTCTCAAGTTTTTCTGAAATAATTTTATCATTTCCTATGACACAATAGTATTCCATCACATTTATATGCCATAATTAGTGCAGTAATTCTCCGGTTGATGGACATCTTTTCGGTTCTCAATTAAAGAGAGCTGCTATAAATAGTTATGTATATACATTCCCTTTTCCTCTTTTTTCTCTTTGGAGTATGGACATTGTAACAGTATTTCTGACTCAAAGGGTAAATACAGATTAATAGCTTTTTGGACATCATTTCAAAGTGCTTTCCAGAATTATTGGACTAGCTCACAAGTCTACCAATAGTGCATGAATGTATATATTCCCCTATTTCTTATCTAGCATTTGTCATTTTCCTTTTTTTGTCATATTAATCAATATGATGAGTATGAGGTGGTATGTCAGAGTTATTTTAATGTGCAATTTCCCTAGTTCTTAGAGATTTCAGGCATTTTTATATGGCTGTTGATAGCTTTGGATTCTTTCTCTGAAAATAATCTATTCACATATTCCATTTTAGAGAATGGGAAAGGGCTTTAATTCTTGAAATATTATGTAATTACCCCTATGTATTTTAGAAATAAGACATTTGCCAGAGAAACTTGTTTTCAAAGCTTTTCCTATTATTTCCAGCTTTTCTCCTAATTTTAGCTACATTGGTTTTGTTTGTGCCAAACCTTTTTTAAAAATTTTGTGTAAACTTAGGTAAGTCTTTTATCTCCTATGAACTATTCTATCTTTTATTTGTTTATGAATTCTTCTACCATTGATCCAACAGGTAATTTCTTCCATGCTCCACTAATTTGTTGATAATGTCACTCTTTATGTCTAAAGCATGTCTCTATTTTGAGGTTATTTAGACATTTGGTAGGAGATATTGATTTATGCCTAGTTGTTCCCAGACTTTGTTTCAATTTTCTCAATTTTTAAAAAATCAAGTAAGGAGTTCTTATTCCAATAGCTGAGATTTTGAGTTTATCACACATCAGGTTGCTGTGCTCATTTGCTTCTGAATATTGTGTATGTAATCCATTTCATTAATTAAACTCTCTCTTTCTTATTCAGTCTAGAAATATTTTGCTTATTATAGTTTTGTAATGTTGTCATTGTAATTAAGGTAAACTGAGACAAAAAAGTTCAAAGCACATTCAGTTTCTTGTTAAGGCTAGTAGTTAATAATAAAAGGGGTGTTTAGTACCTCAACACAAACACCCTGAATGGAAGCTGACAGATTATTTTTACAGACAAAAGGAGAAGCATCATCTTCCCTCCCTCCCCACACAAATAGAAGACAACACCATGGTTGGGGAAGACAATATATTTGGTTATAAAACCTTAAACATCATAGGCATGGGAACAATATGGTTGGATGGAAATTAGAAATATGGGACTGGGAACTCCTCCTTCCATCTTGTTGATAGGAATTTCTGATTGACGTAGTCCACTTGCAATAACTAATGGGAAATATATAACAGATTTCCTCTAATTGGTTAAGAACAGCTAATGGCATAACAAGTTTTATTTAAAATACACACACAGATTATTTTATATAACACATTTCTTTTAATTAAAGTGATTTATAGGTAAAATCTTTTAAACTTAACTCAGAGGAAGACTACACTTCCCAACTGAATCTCTGAACTTAACTAAAAAACCAAAGAAATATGACTCAGGCAGTTACACAAAATGTCAGGGGTGATAAAGAATTGAATCAACAAAAAGGGAGACAGTATTAATTTGAGTTTTTCAGTAGAATAGTTTGAGAGATGGTACTACTACTATCCCTTTTATTTTTTTAATTGAAAATGCCATGTTAAATAGCATTTCTCTTTTTTATCTTGTCCTGGTGAATTTTCTTGGAAACTTACAGGAATGTTGATGATTTGTGTGGGTTTATTTTATGATCTGCAGTTTTGCTGAAGTTGTTTCAATTAGTTTTTTAGTTGAATCTCTAGAGTTCCCTAAGAAAACCATTCTGTAAAATGAAAGAGTGACAGTTTTATTTCCTCATCACCTATACTTCAATAACTTTTTTCTTGTCTTATTGCTATAACTACAATTTGTAGTAGAATATTGAATAATATGGGTGATAATTAACATTTTTCCTTTATCCCTGATGTCATTGTAAAGGGTTCTAGCTTATCATCATTCTAGTCAATACTGATCTTGCTTTTAGATCTACAGTTCCTATTATTTTAAGGAAAGTGCAGTTTATTCCAGCTTTCTAACAACTTTTTAACAGGTATGAGTGTTACATTGTATCAAAAGTTTTTTTTATCTATTGAAATAACAATTTTTCACAGTAAATTGGGTTCATAATTTGCCTGTTGTTGATCCAGTCTTCCATTCCTAAGATAAATTCAGCCTAGTCATAATGTGTATTTTTTGTGATATATTGGTATCACTTCCTTGCTAATATTTTCTTTAAAATATTTCCATTAATATTCATTAAGGTTTTTCTTCATAGTTTTCTTTTTCTGTTTTGACTTTCCCTTATTTAGATACCAAGATCATATTTATGTCAAAGAATTTGGTGAGATTCCTTCTTTACCTATTTTTTCAAACAGTTTTTTATTTCTTTAAATATCAATTTCTTCCCCTGAAGGATTATATTCAGGTGTGTGTGTGTGTGTGTGTGTGTGTGTGTGTGTGTGTGTGTGTGTGTGTAAGTTTTTCTTGGTTGCCATTCTTGATCCTTTCTCTTCTGTGATATCACATTGTAAAACCTCTGTTCTCTTCAAGTGGTGGTCACTAAATCTCATTTGATCCCGACTGTTGTTTCATGTCTTTCTTTTGGCTGATTGTAGTATTTTCTCCTTGATCTGGGAGTTCTGGATTTTGACTACAGTATTCCTAGATGTTTTCATTTTGATGTCACCTTCTTACAGAAGGTGACTGGTGGACTCAGTAATTTCTACTTTAATCTCTAGTTCTAGGAATTCTAGGCAGTTAGTCTTTATGACTTTTTGAATTATGAGGTATAAGTTCTCCTTTTGTTCATGACCTTCAGTTAGACCAGTGATTCTTAAATTATCTCTCCTCAATCTATTTTTCAGGTCAGTTGATTTTTCTGTCAGATACTTAATATTTTTTCCCCAGTCTTTTGTCTTTGTTTTATTACTTCTCGATGTTCCATGGAATCATTTTCTTCTATGAGGTCAGTTCTAAGTTTTTTAAGGAATTATTTTCCTCAAGAAATTTTTATACCTCTTTTTATCAAGCTACTCTCTTATCCAAGCTAATTTTCCTTTACTTTATAACTTTTCCTCTACTGCTTTTTGATTTTTAAGTCCTTTTTTGGTTATTTTAAAAATGTTTCTTTAGTTCTTGCTTGAACTTTTTTTTTTTGCAAATTAAATTTATTTTAAATTTGTGGAACAAAAACAAGAATTTCCAAAACATAGCATAAGAAAAATGATTGCATGTGAAATTACAAAGCCATTATGTACATCTGGCTATTTCTTTTAAATATATAAAGTTATCGTGCAAATTTCTTCTCTTTTTTTCCTTTGTTTCTTTCTTCCCTCCCACCACCAACCCACATAAAGATGCCATATATACTTCTATTCATCAGTTCTTTCTCTGGATGCAGATAGTGTCTTTCTTCATATTTTTAATTTGGATATTTCTAATAGTCAAAATGACTTATTCACTCAAAGTCCTTCAAAAAACAATATTGCTAGCTTTAACTTTTCTTGCTAAGGTTATGTTCAGTCTGCAATTTCCTTTGAGGCTTTGCATGTAGATATTTTCAAGTCTTTGTATTCTGTGTTTCTGTCATAAACTTCCTTGCCATGATACTAGCTCCTTGTGATCTGATTCTTTTACATTTTACTTATTTTTTCTAGCCTTCTTCTTGATTTTGAATTTTGTTAGACCTCTGCTCACTTTGGAGGAGGAGTGTATAGTCTGAACTTCTGTTTTTTCTTTTTTTGCTTGCAGTACCATTATGCTTTATTTTAATTAGGTTATTCAATTTTTACTTATTCAGGTACACCGGGGTTATAGATTATTTCATGCAATAATAAGACGCCCACTGTCAAGTTACTCATCCACCATGATATTAAAAAAATCCTTTGAATTTTTAAAGCACAGAAATAATTTTTGACTGATTGTGTGGCTGGTTATTAATTTAGGAGTCAGACAAAATTCAAGTAGGTCATTATACAAAATTTGCACAAATTAAGATGATTCCTAGATAATATATTTTTCAACTTGTGATTAGAAGCCATTATGAAGAGCTGAAAAATCTTAAGCCAGTAAATATTTTATTAGAGAGGTGATTTCTGAAAGTTGTCACCCTCCAAAATAAGAGAAATGGATTTCACCTTAGATCTAAAGCATATAAGCTGTGGAAACATTCCTCCTTCTATCATGTACATATTATAACAATATATAAATTCTATACAGTTAACATGAAGTTCTTCACTAAAAGAAGATTTCATATCTGAACTCTCTTTGACATCTGCTTTACCTTCCCCATCAGGCATTGAAGTATCTGGCCTGACAAGAAGATCTGGGTCCAGTCCTTCAGATATCATTTTGTTTTTTATTGTTATCACAAGAACACCCACTTGAACCATTTTGAGATATCTGGCATATCTTGGATCCTTAGCTATAGTTAAGCTATGCTCTGTGGCTGTTTCACATTTCTGTGGTCCAGTGTCTTGTATACTTTTCTGCCCAGATTGAGACAGGGATGACTGTTAACTCGAGGGGGCTTCAGGACCGTTTGTAACCCCATTAAGATGTGCAGCCATTATTTCAAATTTAACATCTTCTAGGCCCAGATTAGATAATAGCTTTGCATCCAAAGTATTGAGAGTTATTTCAGTTTGTTGTATCTGAAGAGAAAGAGCTGACAGCTTTTCTTCACAAACCATAAAAAAATCGGTTGAGAAATTATACAGTATGTATCATAAACTGGTTTAGAAATGCAACATCCTTTTCTGTTGAATTGTTGACACCTTGGTCACGTCTATGCCTGACCCCATCAGAGGCAGCCCATCCTTGTCCATGGTCCTGGTGAGTGGGTCCCATACCCCCTGATTTCCTAGCCCAGACCTGGGAGCAGCTCCAAACTGGCCTACTCAGTCTCAACTTCTGCTTTTTTCACAGCTTAGTCTAGGATCTTAAAAGTTTTTAATGATTTCAAAATGGAGTGTTCAGGGGAGAGAGATCTTCATAACTCTTTTAGTCTCAAGTTTTGCAAGTTCTTGGCCCAGTTTTGGGTCTGTTGGCATGTGTACAAATGAGTTTCAATTGACTGACCTTGGACTTAGGCATTGTTAGCCAGCTATGAGATTCTGCAGGTTCAGAGTGACTAAACTGTTGTTTGTCACTTTGCTCTTTATGTTATGCCCTCATTTTTCTGCTACAGGCTTATATCCTGTGTTAAATGTTAGAACTGAGTCGCTACTCTGCTCCTGTGCATAGAGCCACATAGCCAAGTTTCTGAAATTTGTTTTATGCTCAATTTTTGTGAAAACCCCTGACAGTATCAACTTCTCTTCTCTATCCTGGATCTATGGTCCAGAACTGGGGTAAAGGGCAAAAAAACATGCTAGATGGTACCTTTTTTCTATGCGTACTGCTAGTTGAGGTGTCTCCTGGAATCTTCTTCTAAGTACTTGTTTCCATCCCACCAGTGTTATTGCTGTTACCACACTGAGTCCTTGGCTGCCCTAACCCTACTGTCCACAAAACCTTCATCTCCTAAGGTTCCTGGGTGAACAAATGACTCACTGTAGCTTTTTCTTGGTTTTCCCAATCAACTGGATCTGGTGCATTTTCTATGTTGTTGTGAAGGAGGTATATTGATAGAGATAAAAATATGCTGACTCATTCTATAATTTTGATTCAGATCACATCTCTTACTGTCTTTTGAACTCTCTGCAGTCTGACTTCCTACCTTATCATTCAACTGGATATATATTTTTTGCAACCAATGAGCAATTAATATTTCTCCCATTGTTTATATCTGTCTTTATTTGTGTCAAAATTCTTTCATAATTGGGCTTCTTTAGTTCCTGAATTTTCTTGGCAGGTTGATTGCCAATTATTTTATATTGTCTGCAGTTATTTTAAATGGAATTTCTTTTCCTATCTCTTCCTATTGGGATTTGTTGATTATGTACAGAAATGCTGATGACGTTTGTGGGTTTATTTTATGTCCTACAATTCTGCTAAAGTTAATTATTTCAAATAAATCTTAGTTGATTCTCTGGGGGTCTATAAATATTCTATCATATCATCTTCAAGGTTTTTAATCCACTCTGCTATCCATTTCTGTTTATGGTAGAGTTCATCCCATTCTCATTTACATTATGATTACTGTGTATTTCCCTTCATTCTATTTTTTCCTCCTGTTTCTTCTTCTCTCTCTCTCCTTTCACTCTTTCCCTCCTCATCAGTGTTTTGCCTCTGACCACTGCTTCCCCCAAGCTGCACCCCAGAAGGGTCCCCTTCTGTCAGTTTCACTCCCCCCCTTTACTCATACCCTTCCTGTCCTACTTCCCTGTAGGGTAAGATCGATTTTTATACCCAATTGGTTGTGTATGTTATTTCCTTTTTTAGTCAATTCTGATGAGAGTATGGTTCAAGTTTTGCCCACCATCCACTTTCCCCTCTTCTCCTCCACTGTAATGGGTCTTTCATGTATATTCATGTGAGATAATTCACCCCACTCTAACTCTCCCTTCCTTCTGATTCCAGTGCAATCTTATTTTTTTACCCCTTAAATTTTTTTATATCATTCTCTCAAAGTCACCTTATACCCAAACTCTCTGCCTATATAAACTCCTATGTATACTATATCACTAACAGTGATATTGTTCTTAATAGTTACAAGTATCATCTTCTCATGTAGGGATGCAAACAGTTTAGCTTTATTGAATCCCTTATGCTTTCTCTTACCTTTTGACTTTTTTATACTTCTCTCGAATCTTGAAATTGGAAATCAAATTTTTTTTGTTCAACTCAGTCCTTACTTCAGAAAAATTCAAAAGCCATTGAATAACTATTTCCCCACTAAAGTATATAATCTATTTTGTTGGGTAGGTAATGGTTGTAGTTCCATGCTCTTTTTCTTTTGGAATATCACATGCTATGCCCCTATGATTCTTTAATGTTGAAGCTGCAAAATTCTGTGTAATCCTGACTATGACTCCATGATATTTGAATTGCTACTTTCTCACTAGTTAAAATATTTTCTCCATGAACTGGGAGGTCTATAATTTAGCTATAATTTTCCCAGGAACTTTCATTTTGGGATCTACTTCCAGAGATAGATGATCAGTGGATTCTTTCAAGATCTACTTTATCCTCTGGTTCTAGGATATCAGGACAGTTTTCTTTGATAATGCCATTAAGTATGATGTCCAGGTCCTTTTTTTGATCATGGACTTCAGGTAGCCCAATAATTCTTAAATTGTCTCTCCTTGATCTATTTTTGTGGGAGTTGTTTTTCCAATGAGGTATTTTACATTTTTGCATATTTTTTTCACTCTTTTGATTTTGTTTGGTTGATTCTTAGTGTCTCATAGAGGCATTAGCTTCCACTTGTCCAATTCTAATTTTTAAGGAATTATTTTCTTCAGATAGCTTTTGTACCTCTCCTCCCCACCCCCAATTTGGCTAAGTCTTTTTAAGGAGTTGTTTTCTTCAGTGGATTTTTGTACCTCCTTTTCCATTTGGCCAATTCTACTTTTTAAGGAATTGTTTTCTTTTTCCAGAATGATGACTCTCTCTAAATTGCTACTTTTGTACTATAGTGACAACTATGCTTCTATAAAAGACTTTAAAAATGGCTTTTCAGTATTTTTCCTGTCAGGTTTCAAGGCAAAGAAAGAAAAATAGAAAATCTGAAGATCTATCTTGAGTTCTTGACCTTTCTGCATTCTAGAATGTTAGAGACCAGTTAGTCCAACTTGACTCATTTTGAAGATTCTCATACCATTCTCATTTATTTTCCCAACTTTTCTTCTACCTCTCTGATTTTCAAACTTCTTTTTGAGCTCTTCAAGGAGTTCTTTTTTCAGTCTTGAGATCAAATCATGTTTTTCTTTGAAGTTTTGCGTGTAGGTACCTTGATGTTGTTTTCATCTTCTGAGTCTGTATCTTGATCTTTCCTTTTACCATAATAACTTTCTACATTCAGTTTCTTTTTTGTTTGTTTGTTGCTCATATTTTCCAGACTATATCATTACTTTTAAAGATGAACCCTGCTCCTGGTGTGGAAGGGGCAATGTCCCAAGATTTTTGTGAGTGGGGGGAAAGGGAGATGGGCTGGAGGCCCTAGATTTTGTCTGGGGCTGCTCTGATGCTTCCCTGATGCCCATGGGGGGCACTTGTGCTGTGCTGGGGCTACAGAGGTCTGCCAGCTCACCTGGTGCTATTCTAAGGGAGGAGTTTGGAGGTGGGTAGTTAGGATGCTGCATGGTGCCTTGGTTTCTGGAAGCTCACTTGGTGTTGTGCTTGATGTGCAGTATGGCAGCAGGATGGTGGTGGGATGGGGGGGGTAGGAACTTGTGTTGGCATTTGCTGTTTGCCAGTTGCTGAGCTGAGGCACATGGAGTGGGCCTGCTGTTATCTGCTTGTTTACCTGGTGCTACACTGAAACACCTGGGCTATACTTTTGCTGTGCTGGGGCTCACCTGATGCTGCCCCTTGTGCTGCAGTAAGTTGAGGATGAGGGATTGGCTGGTGCTGTGTGGTGCTGTAAGAGTTTCTTCATTTACCTGATACTGCATTTTAGGTATTGGGGGGCCCTGCTGTTGACTTTTTGCCATTTTCTTGGTGCTGTGATAGGGCACAGAACAGAGGAGGGGAGGTAGTGCTGGCATCTGTGAGTTTGGTTGGTTCTGGGCTGAGGAACATGGGGGACCCTCTTGGTGTTGTGATGAGTTGGGGTGGAGGTGAGGATGTGGGTTGGCTGATGCCAAAGGGGTTTAGTTTGATGACTCATCTGGTGTTTTGCTGAGGCCTATGGGAGTGGGAGAAAGGAATGGTAGTGGTTTTGCACTGGACCCTAGGGTCTGCTACTGGCTTGCTGAAGCAGGACTTGCTGCTGGCTCACAGGGAAGCTTCCTGTCCTGGGCTGCACTCACCTTTTACCTGAATGAGACAACCCTCTCCTTTCAACCTTCCAAGTTGTCTTGGGCTAGAAAATTTTCACCCCATCATTTTGCTGGTTATGTCATTTCAGAATTCATTTTGGGGTACTATTTTGTAGTTGTTGGGAGGTGATTTCCTGCTTAATCCTTCATCTTGACTGCCAGAACAATTACTCTCTTCCTGTGATACTTTCTTCTATCTGGGTTTTTAGGCCACTATTCACTGCTGATTTGCTTTTTTGTTTGACTGCTTTCTCTTTGTCTCCTTTGATCAATGTTCATCCAGAATGTGACAACTAGTGATTGTCTCACAGGGCTCTTTTCTGGTCTCTCTTCTCTTTCTATCCTGTTTCACTTGGTGATTTCATTAGTTCCTGTGGATTCAGCTGTAATCTTTATGCTTATAACTCTCACATCTATTTATGCGGCCCTAACCTCTCTCTTGACCTCCAGTCTTATATATCTCTACACAGTTTTAATATATTCATCTCAAACTGTATCTCCTATAGATATTTTAAATTCAACTTATCCAAACTGAATTCATTGTTTTTCCCCTTCCATCTTCCTAACTCTGTGGGAACTTCTATTCTTCCAATCACCCAGGCTCATAGTATAAACTCCAACTTTTTTTCACTGCTCTCTCACATCTCCCCACTATGTGAGTGGTTGCCAGCTCCTGTTGATTCTACAGTCATGTAATTTCTTATAAATGCCCCTTTGTCGCTTCTGACACTGCTGATCCAGGCAATCATCATCTCATATTGAGATTCTAGAAAGCTATATAGCCTTTTGGTTGATCTCTCTTCTCTAGCGTATCCTCCACTTAGCTGTCAAATTAATCTTCACAGCTCTGACCACGTAACTGCCCTATTCAATACAATCCAATGGCTCCATTTCACTTCCAGAAACAACTATAGAAATTATTAGTCTGACTTTTAGCCTTCTTTATCACCTGTTGTCTTCCTGTCTTTCTGGTCTTTTTACAACTATTCTTCTCTATGCAGTTTGGGATCAAGTTACACTAACCTCTTCATTGTTCTTTGAACACAACATTCCATCTTCAACCAGGCATTTTTACTGGATATACCCTATGCCCAGAATTCTTTCCTTACTCATCCATATCCACCTATTTCCTTCAAGTTCCAGATTTAGCTGGAACTTGACCTTTTCTGAGAAGCCTCTCCTGATTCTCCTTAATGCTAGGACTTCTCTCTGAGATTATCTCCAATTTACCTTATATATACAGTTGTCTGTATGTTGTCTCTGTTCTGCTTGAGAATATGGGCTGTGGTTTTTATCTTTCTTTGTTTCTCCAGAATATAATGCATTTTTAACAAATGTTGATTTGACTTGTGAGGAGCACAACTCTACCCTTGTTCTAGTATAATATAGATACTTTTCTAGACAATAATCCTCTGTAGCAGATCCACATTTTATGCTATAGTTTTCTTTTTTTTAATATATTAAGGCAGAATTACTTATGAGTCAGAAGGCCTATATATTGTGAGAGCTATCCCCTACATGTAGCAAAGGACTTATTGTGATCAAATGCAATAAAGACAAACCTAGGTACATTCTTTGACCAAGATCAGTTTATGAACAGTGATTTATATGACTATAACAAAGAGTGTCAGATTGGCTATAGTAAGGCCAATGACCCCAGTGAGAAGTGAGGGACCCATCTTTATTAACACGCAGGAAAGGAGGGGGGAACTAGGTAGTTTTGGAACTTTACAACTGGCTCTAATAGAAAGAGTGGCTTGGCATTCAATTGTGGCTAATCACACACCTCTCTGACAATTAAGATTGTTAATTATTTTATGTGACTTATCTACTTCTTGTAATCCACCAGGTTTGCTGTCCTCTTGGGGGAGATCAAACTTTTCCTAATTGCACAAGGACAATTGTGTTGTCAAAAAGGACAGATAACATGTTTTTTGAAGGATGGTACCAGGTCAAGCTGGTTGGTACTTACAGACAATAAGCAGATGTCCCAGGGGCTAATGGCATGATTGATAATCACATTCCCTTTCCACCATACTTTAAACTAATTCAGAAGGGAAACAATTCCTGAGCAAGGTGAATTCAGGCAATTCAATCAATTGCCTGATCAAATCAATACTGTAGAAACCTGAGGTAATTTATATATGCCTTTTCGCATTATGTCATTATGTGGCTAAGAGGGAGAAAAGAATATATATCTGTAGCTTCTTCTCCCCCAACTCTTCTCTAAGGGAGATTTTAGTTCTTGTCAGGAGGGAAAAATTGAGGTCAGATGGTTTGTCCATTTTGCCCTCCTCAAGGGTAGTAGGTTAGAATTATATCTATCTTCTCCTTTAAATGCTATTTTGTAGAGGAAGTAATTTCTAGGTTTAATACTGAGTATGATTTCTTAATAGATATCACAATTGAAGATCACATAAACTGAGGCAAAAATTCTGAGCGTGTTCAATTTATTGGGCTTTTGGAATTACACGTAGAGTTGATCATTTTTCCGATTCTTTATTTGCAGATTCACCTACTCACTAAAATTTATTTATGACACCAAAATTAGTAATCCTGGCTCTTTCACAGTCATTCATGGACAGGGGCAAAGCAGTGAAAAATTTGAGTTGCTTGAGGCTGATTCCAAGCTGAGGTCAAACAAAGAGAGGCTCTGCCTTTTTGTTTCAGCTCTCACACTGTAAATAAGAATCCTTTTGTGTTCTATGTAGTGCCATTTTGTCTTTTGTGTTTTTATACTTTTTGCTGATTATTTTACTATTTAAAATGATCCCCAACATTGTACTGAAATATTTTCTAATGTTCTTGTCTGTGTTCATCCTTCATTTTCAAAGAAGACCATATATCAGAGAAATGGTCACATGACTTGCAGCATAAGAAGGCTGTGATGTGCCACTTGGAGAAAGTATGTATATTAGATCAGCTTTGTTCATATATGAGTTATAAGGCTGTTAGGCATGCGTTCAGTGTTAACACTACACATAATTATTTGAAAAAAGTAAATAATAAATAAATTACATTTAAAAACACATAAAACAAGTTTATGCATTGGTAAGATAACATAAATATTATGATGAGTTACTCACAGGAAACTATCCCTATATTTCTCTAAGGAGCAAAAGTAATGTCTAACGTTTACGTAGGATTTATTATATGATAGATACTGTGCTAAGTGATTTAAATTTATTATCTTGACTGATTCCCACAACAGCTCTGAGGGATAGGTACTACCGTTAAAACCATTTAGCTGATGAGGAACCTGAAGCAACCAGAGGTTCAATGACCTGCCCAGGGTCATATGGCTAATAAATAGAGATTTTTCTGACTCAGGGCCTAACACTATCCACAGTTGTACCTAGCTGCCCAATGAACTAAAATTAAAATTTTGTTTTTCTGAATCTGTTTGTGAAGTTTTTAATGCCTTAATTCAGGGTCAGTTTTTGTAAAGGTGCTGGACCCAAGATAGATATATGTATGTTTTTTTCTGTTATCATTCAGTAATCACCAAAGATCTATCACATCACGCAGACTTTTCTGAAATTCTATTTGGGGCCCTAAATTCTTTCTTTGTGTTTTTTTGGGGAGTGGGATTATATTTTTCTTGGTGATTATATATTTTATCGATCCTCCACTAGTATGGTTTTGTTTTCTAATTATCACAACCACTTATTTAGCTTTTTCTTGAAGTATTTAGGTGTTAGATCATTTGATGCATATAACTTAAATACTAATATTAATTCAATATCTTTAGTAACATTCAGCAAAATTCAGTTTTCCTGTTTATCTCTTTTACTCAAGTCTATACTTGTTGTGGCCTTATATAAGGTCATCATTATTACCTTGCCTTTTCAAATTGAACTGAAGCACAATACATTTTGCTCTAGCCACTTAATTTAGCTTCATTGCAATCTGTATATTATATATTTCTTTTAAACAACGTATCATTGGATTTGACATTCTAATATATTCTTTTCTATTCTGAGATGAGTCAGTCCCATTCACCTACATATTTATAGTTGTTAATTGTGTATTTCCTATTATCCTATTCTTTTATATATTTTTCTTTTCTTTAATCTCCACCTTTCCTCCATCTCTTTCCTTTACATGGAAGAGGGGAGTGAAGGAAGAATATGCTCAGGATTAATGTTTTGCTTGGTTCAATCTGTTGTTCCCCTGTGTCTCTTCTCTTTCCTTCATCTAGACTTCAATCACAGATTTTTATCCTTTTTTATTTACTCTTAAATCCTTCTTAGTGATCCTCTCAACAAGGTTGGAATTTATTTTATTTAAGACTAATCCCTCTCTGAATCTACCCTTTTTCTTATACCCTTCTATTTCCCTGTTGAGTTAAATTTATTTATGTACTTAACACTTTATGTGTATTCTATATTCGCCTGATCACTTCAGATGAAAATGATGTTTAAATATCTAACTCTAAGCCTTCCTCTCTGACTGTATAGTCTTCTACTTAATGTATCCCGATTATGTAAGTTATTTGCCCTTCCTCCCCCTTTCTTCACTAATATATTCCATTCTCTCCCCCTTTCTTTCCTCTGCTTCCATCTCCTTCCCTGTTCTGACCATAGATGGATTTCACAGTCAAAATGTGGTCTTGTGCTCTTTCTTTGATTTTTTTTGAGGGGGGAAGTAATAGTTCTAGATGGAGAACTGGGCTGTACTACTTTATGCAATCAAAATCATTCAGTTTATCTTCTAAGGCCCTCTCAGAACTCTTCCTTTAATCACACTTGGGAAATGCAGTTTCTTCCCTGTTCTTCCATTTTGTTTATGTTGTGACTTTATATCCAGGCCTTGTATTCTGTGGGGGATAATTTTGTATTATGGTGTGAAAAATTAGTTTCTGCCAGACTGATTTCTAGTTTTTCCCATATATTTAAAAAAATTAAATTTGAGTTCCTAACTCAGTAGTTATAGTTTTGGGTTGAATCAAACATTATGCATGTCAAATATTATGCATATTGCCTATTTTCCTGACTCATTCCACTTATTGACCTATTTTTTAAAATTCCTAAATAGTTTTAAGGATTACTGCTTTGTAGTATAACTTGAAATCTGGTATTGTTAAACCTCTTCCTTCTCACACTTTTTTTCATTGTTTCCTTTGACAAGCTCAACATTTTGTTCCTTTAGTTGAATTTTATTTTTTATCCAACAATATAAAATAATCTTTTGATAATTAGATTGGTATGACCTTGAACAAATGTATTACTTTATACAGCATTGTCATTTTCTTGTGCTGGTCTAGCTTAAACATAAGTAATTGATACTTTTATAGGTTTGTATTTCTGTAAAGAACGTTTCATATTGTATCCATATTAGCTATAGTCCCTAGCATGTTATATATTCTTTAATTATCTGAATGGATTTTCTCTTTCTGTACCTGTCTGCTGTGCTTTGTTGGCTACAAAAAAAAGTAACAAAATTAAATTAAAAGAAGAAAAGATCAGAGACCTCAGCTGAAATAATAAAAAAAAAAGTGGGAAAGAAGAGGGACTGGGGTGAATAGTTCCAAATCAGCCAGTATAGTACAAAATAATAACGATCAAAACTATTTGGCACTGGCTATAGAATAGAAAATTCCATCAGTGTATCATTTTAGGAATATCACATACAATACTGTAAGGCAGCTAGATGGTACAGTGGATAGAGCACTGGTCTTGGAACCAGAAAGATTCATCGTCATGAGTTCAAATTTGCCCTTAGACACTTACTAGTTGTGTGTCCCTGGGCAAGTTATTTAAATCAGTTCCTCATCAGTAAAATGATCTGGAAATGGAAATGGCAAACGCTTCCAGTATCTCTGACAAGAAAACCCCAAACAAGGTCATAGAAAGTTAGAAACAACTGAAAAAATGATTTGACAACAACAATATACAGTACTGGGACAAGGATGCATTATTCCACTACTAGGAAGACTGAGAAAAAGTCAGAAATTAGGCTTAGACCAAGCTCTCATAATTAATGCCATCACAAGGTCAGAACAGACATATGACCTAGATTTAAAAGTTCATACTGGAGAGAGAGAGAGAGAGAGAGAGAGAGAGAGAGAGAGAGAGAGAGAGAGAGAGAGAGAGAGAGAGAGAGAGAGGACTTTTTTTTTTTTTTGGCAATTTGCAGAAGAAGAGGTGACAACCATGCAAGTGACATAGAGGATCATAAAATAAGAGGTACTATTATCCCTTTTTTGTAAGTGAGGAAATTGCACTCGAGGGTAGTTAAATGACTTGACCAGGGTCACACAGTACACTATCAGTAGTTGACCAAAGTAGGATTTGAATT
The DNA here is from genome assembly GCF_028372415.1 of Notamacropus eugenii. Classification (NCBI taxonomy): domain Eukaryota; kingdom Metazoa; phylum Chordata; class Mammalia; order Diprotodontia; family Macropodidae; genus Notamacropus; species Notamacropus eugenii. The sequence continues at coordinate 413,048,691 of NC_092876.1, forward strand.
CAGGTGTTTCTGATTCTAATTTCAGTACTTTTCTACTATACCATGAAATAATTCTTTTAAAATCCAAAAGAATGTTCAGAAGGAAACATAAAAAATCAGGACAACATTGAAAGTAGCATATATTTTGCAAAGTAAATTGGATATGGGAGAGATTTTTAATTTCACATATAATTCTCCTTTTCTTTTCTGCTTTGTATATGAAAATGTCTTCTTTTGGTGATGTTCATTAAATTCATATTAAAAATAAATAAAAATAGAATTAAGCCAAGATCTAAAGGCCTTCAAATATCTCATAAAATTAAACTCCACCCCTCCCTTTTGGTCCTTATGTACTTTGTCAAAATATGTATACCTCCGGATCATAGCTATGAACATTTTTCAGTAAGGACATGCACTCTCTATATACTTATATTTTGTAATTTACCATCAAACTAAGTGCTACTGCTTTACAATAAAAAATAATTCTCAATTTCACAATTCGTTTTTTTAAACACTTATTTAATTGTTGTATCTTAATGTCCAAGATTTCACATCTTGATGTTTGATGACATTGAATGCAAACCAAACTTGCCTCTACCTAAAGTTCAAAGGATTCTATCAAGCAAATAAAATTTAAAACTAGTCAGAATTCATCATTGCATGACACAATAAACTCACTATATCAATGAGAAGTCTTTTGATTTTATTTTATGAATTGTACTTAATCACACAGGACACTTTAGTTGGAGATTTTTTTCCCCTGCATGTTAGATACCAAATGAATGAATTCACATTGTGATGTCCCAGTTTTATGCTAATTTTAGTTCACTGCATTTTTCACATGAGATCAATATCCAAATTTAAAACTTCAGTCAAGAATAAAAATAAAACACAGAGGTTATGTACCAGGAACTTTATCTTTAAGACTCTTTAAGACAAGTTCTCATGGCTATTCATGATGCAAAAGACTAGAGGAGAGGAAAAGGGAAAAGATATAGTCCCCTAAAATATCATAGGAAAATAGAAAAGACAGTGATACAAACAAAATTGTTTGAACAGGTAATAACAGTAGGGTTCAGATTCCTTCAGGACAAATGAGCAAATAAATATTTATCCATTATAGAAGCAACCTGTTCATATTTATTTATATTATAAATTACATTTTATCAGTTTTTAAAATAATGCTCTAAATAACTAGATGCTTAGCTTCTTTTTTGACAAATGGTTCATACTTTTATAAAACCTATTTGCTTCCAATTAATCATAGATTTATAATCTAAAAACAGTTTTCTATTTATCTTGTTTTTAGAGAATCAGGTATTTATGTTAAAAATGAAGGAAATTCTAAATCCCATTTCATTTTCACCTGAAGGCTTTCTTTTCTCCTTCATAGAGACTGATTTTATTACTCTTCCATAGTGACTATTTGTAAGTTAAGTGTTTACCATAATCTAAGTATTCAGTTGAAAAGACCTCTGTTTTGACTGCAAGAGGACCCTAAAGATTCTCTGTCTTATTTCTCTTAAGGTCTTTATTAATGATAGGGCCATTTAGGCAATGATCAAAATATTAGTAATAGATATTTTTACATTGTCAAAAGTTATAGGGACCTATTTCAAGTATACTTTGAAAGGTCTTCATTCTCTATCCTGAAACTGTTACGTTTCAAAGCTGCAGTGGTTTTTTCCTTTGTCAAACAAAGGTTTTCACATATCCCAAAAGGATCAAGCATAGACGATCTTCTTAATTAGTTTAACATACCTTGTGTTTGCATTCTGTGCTTTCTGGATTGAGAGTTGGTGAAAGCTCAGCTCCCCTACAATAATGTCCTGAGCTTATAGAGCTGGTGGACGGATCACAGATCATCTTAGCTAGAGGTATACAAAGCATTTCTTATAGGTACTTATAATATACAGAACACACAAAGTCATGTTAGCATCACAATCTAAATAGTCAAAAAGGAAAGCTTTGGCGTCAGTCTGTTGTGTTTCTAGTGAAGGGATGGGACTTTTCTAATACGTAATATGTTGACTTTGGGGTTCAATGCAGTGTAAATTCTGTCTTGTGCTTGTTTTCACAAAAGAAATGGGGTAAGGGAAAGCAAAACAAGGAATATGATGTGACTGCTGCTTCATACTGAAATGGAGGCATTATGGAATGGAGTTACTTATGTTAATCCTTTGCAGCCATAGTTCCAAAAACAGGTTGTAATCATAACCACAAAATTATATGTAAACAGGATGCCATAATCCATTAAAACGATGTATCACTTTGGGAATGCTTTAAAAAACCGGTGCCTCTGAAAAATCGAAATAACCCTCAAAGTTAATGCTATTCCACAATTTCTTGCTATCACTTTTGTGCCAGAGGCTCTGTTCTGATGCCCATATGGCACCAGGAACACTGAGGGAAACCTCCATACTTCGGGGGCTCATATTTCTCAACTAGATGAATTATGAATATGAATATTTTGCAATCTACATTGGTGCATAAATATATACATTCACAAGGTTCAAATTTTGGACACTCTCAGTGAATAAGTTTCCTTCAGAAATGTCTCTGTAGCTTACAATAATGTATACTGACATTGTTTCTTCTTTCTATATATAACTCCCTTTTCTGTGTTGCTCCTTGTCTGCTAGTGCTGTCAGCTGGTGATCACAATCACTATTCTGCTTAGAAATCCCTGTCTAGGGTTTTTGGCCACTGTTTCTCATTGTAAAATGTATTCTCTGGATTCTTTTCCCAGATCCAGACTGTTATATCTACCCTCAGGGTTCTAGGGCACCCTGAGGGATCTCTGGGATGTCATCCTTATGCCATTAGTTCAAACCCTCAATAGCTGTAGCTCCTCTACTTTTAGGGGGCCAGTGCTCCAGTTCCATTTAACCATTCAATATCAGGTAGCTTTTAAAACAGGGATCTTAACTTCAAAGACATAGCAGGAACAAATATGCAACCTTTTCCCCCCAATATATTAGTGGTACATTCTGCCCTTCATGACCTTAGTCTCTGGGGAAAGGTGGATGGGGAAAAATAATGCTCAACTTTGATCAATTCCTGCATGGCATTGATCATACAAATCATGTTCAAATGTTGCTTGACTGATGAATGAGTCCTCATCTCAGCTTCCACTGGCCTTAGATCTTATATCATATCTACCTGACCCTTGTCATCACAATCATCTCAATGCTGATATTTATATGTGGGTGATCACTCAGTGTCCAAGATCAAAGTGCCTTCCTGGCTAGCTTCATAGACGAGGGATGCATGCCTTTGCTTTGTCCTTGAAGCCAACATCTATATGGTAAACATTAAAATGTGGTCTGGGGATCTCTACTTGGATACCTTTATCTTTCCATCACCTTTAAACATAAGAAGGAACACGGGAATGAATGCTTGAATACTTCACTTACTCTGAATCACAGAAGTATCTCTGCAAAGTTACGTAATTCAGAGAATCTTGGCAAGCCTTATGAACTGATATCAAATGAAGTAAGGAGAAGCAGGAACATTATGTACATTAAGACTACAAGAATGTCAGTGTTTTTGTCCTTCATTTTGGAAAAGGACCAATGACATCATAGAGCGATGTCTTGATTTGAGCAAGAATTGGATTTAAGTGAGGCAAAGGAGAACAAACTGGTTAGCCTCACTCTCTCTTCAAGAGTCATCGAAGTCCAGTGCAAGACAAAAGTCAGGGTGACTGGTGATGTCCCATGATGCAGTGGGTAACCTTGTCTTCAATGTCTGACCACTCTAAGTTCTCTACAATGCCACTGTCATGGCCGTTAGAACATGTTCTCATCCACTCATTCCTCTGAGGGAAGTCTTTACAACCTTGGGACAGACACCTCTCCTAACACACTGACAGGTTTGAGGTGTGTGTCAGTTTCCCTCAACCTGGTTAAATGAGATGGTTTACCTAGGGTATGGTCTCTGCACATGCTACAGCTTCTTGGAGCCATAGGTGAGATTTGGGTGCCAGGTGTACCCAAAGAAGGATGACCAGTCTTGAGAAGGGCTCGGCAAACCCTCACACTAGTGGTTCTAGTCATCCCTCAATATCCCAACAAGAATGTAAATGGAAAGAAGAACAAGAAGAAAAAAGAAACTTTGAAAACTGTGTACGTGATCAAATTTATCTCCTTGAGAAGAGAGAGAAAAATTTACCTCTCTTCTTTGCAGAGTAGATAGAACATGGGCATAGAACAATACATATATTGTTAAGCTCAGATAATGAATTTGTTAGTTTTGATAAACTGCTTCTCTCTCTTTTTTCTTTTTCTTTCTTTACCCTCAGTAACAGCAGGTTATAGAATGAGGGAAGGGTAAGTTTGGCAGTAGAAACAAAAGCTATTAATAAAAAATTGAAATAATCAAAACAGATCATCAGTATATTTTGAGAGAAGATTAATTTGAGTGATAAGGTTAAAAAAGTAATTTTCCTGTGTGGTTTGTGGAATTAACCTTATTGCTTTGCAAATCACATCTCTCAAATTGACAAGACTCATAACACTTTAAGGTCTACAAAGCACTTATTAAAATTATAATAAATCTGTGGAATAAATACTTTAACATAATTTTACTATCTTGTCCTTAGGGTTGTATAGCGCATGACCGTCGTGTTCCTCTCTCTTTGGTCCCAACAATTGTACGTAGGTAGCATTAACATAAAACAATCATTGAGGCCAAGTATATAGGGTGTAAGAATCAGTCATAAGACAACACAAGTCCATGAAGAGGGTGTCTATGAAGAGGTTGCCTACTTTTTAGTGGCTTTCACACACTTACCCTGTCATTGAATATTGTACTTATATAGTACTATATGTAACATATTCATATGTATCATTCCTCTACCTAACTATAAGATCTATAAGTATAGTGAATATGTTACCTAAACTTTTATAAAAACTCTATGCTTAGTATTATATTCTTTTTACAAGCATAAAAATGTCATTGAACTGAATGATTTGAACTTGTGGGAATAATTCAGGCCAAAAGCTGATACATGAATATCATGATTTTTTTTAATACTAATTGTAAGAGCCAGCTCTTTCCCTCTTGGTTAATTCTCTAATTTCAAATGCCTGTTCCCAGCTCAAATTGGAATTATCCTATCTAATCCTGCCTAATTAGGATATCTGCCTAAATTTCACTACTTCTTCAAGTCATCAGAATCACTATTATCAATGATTATTTATCAACCAGTATTTGGTTTGTAACTACAGTAATTACTTGAAGTATCTGCTTTTTGTTTCTCTACTTATGGTATCTTTTTATTCTGTTTCTTAAAAGCCTATAGTAAAACTCTAGTGCTCCAGGAAGCAGCTGTAACAACCTGAGACTTTAGCCTCTTAACATATCAAGCATAAAGCAAACTGGATTTGGAATCTGAAAACTTGAGTTTGAATATCAGTTCTGCTACCTAACAATATCTACACAGTGAACTTAGCACAACTTAGCATAGTGCCTGGCACAGGGTAGATACTTAATTATTGTCTATTGATTGACCGAGAGGCATTGTGGTGTAGTGGATAGGGGTGCTACTCTTAGAGTTAGGAAGATCTGAATTAAAACACTGCACCTAACAAACTGACTACATAACTGAGAAACTCACTCAGCCACTTGGTACCCCAAGAAACTTTTTAAGATAATAAATTGCTGAACAGCTACAAATATGTTTTGGTAGAAGTTGATTCCAACTACTTACCAAAATTCAAATTGTAGGACTTTGAAAAATCATGTAGGCAAGTTGTGAAAATATTAATATACCCATTCTATAGATGAATAAATTAAATGGTTTAATATATGGTTTATAGTTGTATAAGATCTTAGAAATCTAGTCTATATTCTACAGATATGAAAATTGAAATCCAGATTAATGTTGTAATTTAAATGATCCAGATCAAAGTCAGAACTTCTAAACCCAACACTGATTTAGAACTGGTTTAGAACTTTATAACTGGCATCATCTTAGTTAAGCAATTTAACCTTTCTGGCCTTCAGTTTCCTCATTTCTAAGACGAAGAAATTCAACTAAAGCATCTCTAAGACCCTTTCCAGCTCTAAATTCTGTGATACAAATTTTACGTGATTATATCTTTGATGGTTTTGTTCTACCAACCTGGCAGTTTTCCCATTAGAGTTCACACAATAATGATTAATAACAATAACACTTCATATTTGCACAGTGACTTGTATCTTATGAAAGTCTTACATCCATTATCTTCTTTCATCCTCATAAAAACCTTGTTTGGCAGACAAGGCAGGATTTATTATTCTAATCTTACAGGTGAGGTCTAGTGAGGTTAAACGACTTTCTGCTGACCATAGACCAAGTAAGTAAAAGAGGTGGAAGTCAAATCTGTGTCTTTTGACATAATCTCACATTTTAAGAAATTCTACCCTGTCTCCTTCTCTGTTCCCTCTAGTTATTCAGACATTCTTCTATCTTCTGTTTCAGTATGTCACTCTCCATATGTATCATGTTGAGTAGAGTTTAACTTCAGTGACCACTCCTTCTGTACTTATGCATTTATTATGAACCACTGTTGGTGACTTTGGCAAGTCTTTAAATGCCAAGAAGAATATGTAGTTATGACTGAAAAAAATATTGTTGTCATCCCAAATTTCATGACCATGAAGAAGTCTTGATCAATTACAGAAATTAGATCTTTCAGTTTCATTTGGAATATATTTGATATTTCACCCTCCAATACCCAAAAGACCCTGTTGGACTTCAAATTTTATTTCCTTTTTCTTTATTAGGACATAAGTACTTCCCAACTACTATGTCATCAACTTTTGAGTTTTCTTACTGTTCAGAAACAGTCTTTTCAGAAAATGCTTATGCTTTCTAACTATACATAGTTTGTACCAATCAATAGCAGTTCACCTATGAATATTCAGGCCTAAAATAGTCATTTGAACATCATAAATGTTGATTATATATTTATTGCATTTATTTTAATTGAATCTGTCAAGTCTACTTCATAAAGTTATTGTGAAGATTAAACAATGGTTAATATGAAGTGGTTCCTAATAGCAAGTTTTAAAATTCAAAAATGGAAATCAGATATTAGTGAACTTGAGCTCAGGAATATTTTGTATTTTGATTTCATGTACCCTTATTAGTTAATGTGGATCTTTTATGGCAGTGTATTATATTTAATGGGATCAAAAGTTGGAGAAAAAAACTCAAACCAAAGAGGAGAGACAATTAAATGTTAATTGTTTAAACTCAGAAACATCTTTCAGAGGGAAAATTAGGAAGAGAGAGAGCTTTCTCCAAAAATCCATGTCTCTCCCTACATATCTAGGACATTTCCTCTTTGTTAGGAGATAAGCAGTAATAAATGATCCATCCTCTGGAATAATGATTGACTTCCCCCATCCCTGCTCGTTTGTATAGACTTCTACTTGCACCCCCTCGCACTATATGAGTTAAATTTCCTCTTTTCCTCCCTTTCTCTACTATTACCCATTCTTTTCCTTTCTTCTTTTAAAATCATTGAAACAAAGGTCTACTTTTTATTTGGCTCCTTCTACAGACTTCGCAGACATCACGGCTCTTAGGGTATGCTTTAGATACATTTGGCTACATTAGAATATAAACATTTCATTCTTATAAAGTCTTTCTTGATTGCTTATTTATACTTACCTCTTAAATATTTCTCTTCATTCATGGATTTGCATTCCAAAGTGTCTTCCAAGGTCTAGTCTTCTCAGAAAGGATGCTTGAAATCCTCTATTTCGTGAAAAGTTCACTCCACTTCTCCACTGATCAGTTTTCTTTCATAATTTCTTGAAAGAGGATGATGTTCATGCTCCTTTGTTAGTCATAGATTTCATATAGTCTAATAATTCTAGATTATCTCTCCTTAATCTTTTTTCCAACATAGGTGTTTTTGATAGAAGATATTTTACATTTTCTTCTATTCTTTCAATCTTTTCACTTAATTTTATGATTTCTTGTTGTCTCATAGAGTCATTAATTTCTGTTTGGTTCATCTTGATTTTCAAGAAGTCTATTGTTTAGGTAAGGTTTCTATCACTTGTTATAAGCTTCTAATTATCTTCCCCAGTCTTTCCACCAAAACTTTCATTTATTTTCCATTCTTTTCTTTATTGCTCTCATTTCCTTTATAATAACATTTATTCTACCCTTTAATTCTCCCTCTCCTTTCCTCTAGTTGTTTAGATATTCTATTGCCTTTTGATATTCCCTTAAAAACCTCTTGCATCTAATTTCTTCTAATAATTTTAAGTGGTCTTATGTGCAAGATACAGTTTTCTTTAAAAATTTGCAGGTAGGTGTTTTGAAGTTAGTCTTTTCTGCTGGATGTATATTTGGTGCATTCTTGTCTTCTTAATAGCTCTTTATCTGTTTTTATTAGTTTGACTAGTCATTATTCTAGCAATCTGCTCTGAGCAACACTTTTGCTGGTCTATATGGGAGCTGTTGGGGGTCTGAGTCAGTGATCTCAGCCTTTCTGGAAGAACTACTTATGTGTTTTCCTGGGCAGGAGGCTAAGTCCAGAATCTGCTCTGGTTAGCTCCATATTGGCAACAGATGGGACTGTCCAAGTATTAAACCACTTGTCCAAGAGACTGTTTTGGGGTACCTATACTATAGATGTAGTTTAAAGCTCTAGGTACTGAGTCTAGACTCCTGGACTAGTTGTTGGCTTGGGTCTGAGGCTGAATCTGCAATCAATTTTGTGTGTCTCTGCTCTAACAGCCTAGTTTGGAGTTCTGGGTGCTGAGTCTGCTGAATCTGTGTTGTTGTCTGAGCTGCTAGGCTGGGCCGAGTTTTGATCTGCTTTAGGCTGGCTTAATTCAGACCTCTTGGTACTGAGTATGGGATCCTGGTCCCTCTAGGAAATCCTTCATTATTGACTTGGACCTGAGATGTCCTTGAACAGCTGGTCTAGCTCAGAGCTCAAGGCAGTAAATCTGTGATCTGGCCCATCTATCTTCCACAGTTCTGAAGTTACTGCCCTCGTTATTTGCCTAAAGGTCAAATTTGTAATCTTGACCTGACTGTGGTTTCCCCTTAATTTTGCATCCCACTATTTTGGCCTTTCTTAAATCATTGTTGGAGTAGTTTCCATGGAAGCTAGGCTGTCTTCTTCCTAATCTGCCATCTTATTTTTGTCTGGGAGATATTATTAAAAGAGATTATCTTCAAATACTTAGGAAAAATAAAAAAAATTAAGTTTTTGTGTCCATTTTTGAAAATATTGCTCTTATGTGAATGTTACAATGTGATGGACATTGTCCATATAAAGAGACAGTCTTTTTCGTTGACAGATTAGTCTAAATATCAAGGACTTAACTATATTTCAAGGTAATGTGGAGCCTGGTGTTCAAATCCATTTCCAGAAAACTCCTTTGTCTAAAGAATGACCACTTGAGGGGTTAGCTCTAGTTCTGTAAGAAGGAAGAATCTTAAATTTTTTCACAGACTTGCTAAAACAGATGAAGAGTTGTTCTCTCCTCATTTATAATTAGTATATCTCTCCCATGTCTGTGTGATTCTGCTTATGTATTTCCTTTCTAGTGATATGCAATAATTATTAGTACACTTTATATAATTTGTATAAGACCAATGAGGTATTTTGTTTTATTAGTTTAATTTGTTTTATTAATATATTATTGTATTGTTTTAAAATATCTAAAACAAGAGTTTGATTTAATTGTATACGTTTTATATTTGTCAGTAGTTTCATTCAATAATAATTCCTTAAATGTCTACATTTTTTGTTTGTGACTTTTTAAATCTTTCTCTAAACTGTGAATTCATTATATAAATTTTCATAAACAATCCAGAAACTAACTAGGGTATATGAACTCAAAAGGTAAATGAATGCTGACCTCTCATTACCTAGTACTAATCCCTATTCTTGATGTTTAAAATTATTTTTTTGGAACCATTTCATTTTAACCATTTTATATGTTTCATCACAACAACTTTCAATTCAATTCAGCAAATATTTGTTAAGTGTTTAGTCTATGCAAAGGATAAAGAAATAATCTCTGTCCTAAAAGAATTTGAATTCTGCTGGAGAGGATATAACATAAACATAGTTGAGTAAATTCAAAGTAATTTGAAAAGGGAGATATACAACTAAGAATTAGAGAATTCATGTAGGAGGTTTCAGATGAAGTGAGTCTTGAAGAAAGCTAAGATTTCTAGTATGTTTGATGAAGAGATCACGTTCTGAGTGTGAGGGATATTGTGAATGATGACAAAGAGAGGAGATGAAATACCAGTTCTGAGAATTAAATAATAGAAATAGTAGAATATTTAATAATAGAAATAGAAATAGTAGGAGAAGTGATTGTTTTGTTTTCGTCTGGAAGTCACAATGTATGAAGGAAGGATGATATGAAGAAAGTATGCAAGAATTAGGTTGGAGACAGATTAGAGTTTTTATTTGGTCCTCTAGGCAACAGAAAATCAACTGATTATGCTAGAGCAGTTGGATGACTTGATCAGACCTGTATCATAGGAAGATTATTTTGAAAATTGCATGTAGGATAGATTGGAGAAGAGAAAATTTCAAATAGAGAGAACACTTTGGGTTTTTTATAACAGTCCAGGTAAGAGGCAAAGGAGTTCTAAAAGAAAAGGAGAAGTATGAGAAATATCAGGGACATAGGCTCCACAAAGCTTTCAGTGTAGCGTATCAAATTGTCCTCACTTAAAGGACTAAGGATATATGTTTTACTGTCCTTTTTTTCCTTTGCAGTTGTCAGTGAAGATCTACACTCCAGTCTATATTTTGTCAATGCATCTTTGCAAGAGGTAGTGTTTGCAAGCACCACAGGGACGTTGGTTCCCTGTCCTGCAGCAGGGATCCCACCTGTGACACTCAGATGGTACCTAGCAACGGGCGAGGAGATCTACGATGTTCCAGGGATCCGCCACGTCCACCTCAATGGCACTCTCCAAATTTTCCCCTTCCCCCCTTCAAGCTTTAGTACCTTAATCCATGATAACACTTACTATTGCACAGCTGAAAATCCTTCAGGGAAAATCAGAAGCCAGGATGTCCACATTAAGGCTGGTAAGTACAATCATTCATATTTTCTTCTATTCTACAATCCATTTTTTAGTGGGTGATTAGAGAGTTGAGAGGCAAGTTTAAAAACTCATCACTGTTGAGCATCTGTGATCCATTCAATGTAGGATTTCTTTTTATCATTTTAGGAGATTTTATGAGTTTTTAAAAAAATATTTAGAGGAATATTAAGTTAAGCTACTAGAAACTGAAACTGAAACCCAAAGTGAAACAAAACATTTAATCTGATGAATTATTAAATGAATTAAAAATATTTTTAACTGAATTATAAACCAAAACAAAGATGTCCTCTCCTTAAAACAAAAATAAACACAGAAGAAAAGCAAAAAGGAAAAAAAAATATCCTAAGCATCACTAGAGAACTAGTTAGAAATACATAGGTAATAGACAAATGAGCATACATACATACTTTATCGATCTATAATTTTATATTGTAGATTACTCCTTCCATCAATTTAGTTTGTGAACTCTCTAAACCTTAGCAGCTGTGGTTAAAAAAATCATCACCTGCTAGCTGACCTAGTACTGAGACTCCATTTATCTACTCACCTTTGAGCAAAAGATATACCAGCCCTCACTGAGTATATTCAGATTCTTTCCAGCTTGGTAGGATCTGTAGTTTGCACTATGCTGGCAGAGCCTTTAAGAACCTAAAATTATCTTGATAGCAGGATAAGTTATCAGAGTGGGACTTCCTAGATGATTATAGACTGGTGTAAAATACACAGATATGTATATGAATATACACATGTATATCTTATAAATACAAATGGGAAAACAAAAAATGTGAATAATGAATACTCAAATAGAGGTGAGCTCATTATTATGGATATTTCTTTTCAGTGATGAAGATTGTCATCCATTCATGATTGTCCATAATGGACTCTCATCCATGCCTTCCCATAAATTTGTCATAGAGAGTCTAGCCAAAGCATTGTGTGTGAATGGGATGAGGCAGTGGGATGCAATCTTCCTTACTCTCCCTTAACTTTGGGAGAATACCAGTGGATCACATGATCTGTCAATCTTTTCTTTTTCATTTTGTGCCTGTGATTTTATTGGTTACAGCTAGAGAATTACTGGTTCCTAAATTCCCTACACTAGTGCAGATCAAGAACTCACATGTTACTTATAGTCCAATAGAGTTTGCATAGGGCATCAAGAAATTGAATGACTTTTCCATGGTTACATAACTAGTATGTGTCAGAGGTAAGACCTTTTCCCACAGCATCCTTATTTTAAGGCAAGCCCTTTATTCACTACACCATATCGTTTCTGAAACATCAAATAAATAAGTGGTCTCATTTGGTTAGTAAACTGTCTTAAAACCCAACAAAGAAGATATTAATGTTTTCTTGTATCCTCTACAAAGCTATTACAAGGTAGTGATAGATTTCTGTTGCAGTTTTGGCAGCAGTAATTGCATAAATTGCAACATGTGCATAAAATATAGAATGCTTCTGATTTGCTATTTGTGGTTCCTTTGTTACAAGTTACTTTGATTCTGCTAGCTGGTAATTTCTACTACCTCATTTTCATCTCTGTGACCCTAAAAATGATTTTTCAGACTTTTAGAGGAATATCTTCAAGAGAACCAGAAAAGGACTGTGCCTAAAAGAAGCAGTGTAAAAATGGTACTACCTAAGGAATAAACTCTTAAAAGATTTGTTTTAGATTTGCTATTCAAATTAGAGTACAAGTATACTATAGTGTATTTTAAAACAAATCTGAATCTTCTAATGAAAGCAAAATATCTGAGTAAAATTAAAATATTCGAACATATGCTCCTGTAGCAACTTCCTCTCTAACTTGGATAATACATTTTAATCTTTGAATATCTGTCTTGGATTTCTAGTTGGAAGGGGAAACTAAGAAATTGAACTTTTTTCTCTTTTTAATACATAAATAATGTCAATGGTATTTAATAGATTGGAAAACTTATTGGGAATTAGGAGACATGGTGTTAGGTATTGGGGGCAGTCCTAGAACCAGAATTCTGTTAGTTCAGGTTTAATATTAGAACAAAATGAGAGAATTACAAGTTGGTGAAGAGTTAACATGGAGCTTAACAGAATAATGATATGCTAGACAATTTAAGTGGCACTTACGTTTTCTAGATGAAGCCACAATTATCTCCATATTGTAGAGCATCTGATCAGTGGGACACATGGTATAGTGACTTGTGAGGTCTTTAGTCAAACTCTAAGCAAAAAGGACATATACACAAGTGGGACTTTTTTTGACCTAAATTAAACATGAAGTGGTATCAAGAGAAACAATGGTAAATCAGTTCCCAAGGACATTTTGTTGCTTTTTAGAGAAAACTAATCCATTTTGCAAGGAAAGAAGAGAACCCTGGTTCCATTACATACCACTCCCCTAGTGGCAAGATTCTAAAGATATTCTAGAGGACCTTCAAGCATTTAAATATTTTGGGTGATTTTATTGGACAATCCTCCTGGAATAGGCAATACCAAGGGGAAAAGAAGAAAATTAACATTTCTACCTCCCTGCAAGGGTCACCATTAAAAAACAGAATAGAAATGGGAGAAGCAAAACCCCAAATCCTAGATTTTTCTTTTCCTTTTGGAAGGAGCAAGTCTCAGATCTTATTAATCTGATAATTGTGATAGATGATGCCATATATTTCTTTGTAATTCACTGGATCTCTTAATGCAAGGTGGTGACAAAAAAAAAAACAAGATTGAAAAGAAATAATACCAGGAACATTAGGATCATAGCAGAGAAGATGCTACTTCTAGAAAATTAGCTCATCATCTTTCATTAGAGTTATCTATAATAAATATCTATCAGTAGTAAAATGTCTAAGAAATCATAAGACTCTTGCATGCAATCTGTCTTGGAATCTAAGTTAATACTATTATCTACTCAGTATCCTCTGGCTCACCCAGGGAGAGAAGCAGGCTATGTGCTTGTTCCCATGTTTTTTAGCGTGATATTTTCTGCAATGTTGTCAGACACATTCAGTGACGACAAAAGTGGCATCAAGGTCAACTACTGCACCAGTGGTAAATTATTTAACTTGCAAAGGATTCAAGCCAAGATTAAAGTGAAAGGAGAGTTGGTGTGTCACTTTTTATTCACACATGACTGTGTACAGTCAATGCAGTCTCTGAGGCCAAAATGCAACAAAGTAGGGATTGATTCTCTGTTACTTGTGTTAATTTTGGCATGACAATCAACACCAAGAAAACACATTTTCTCCACCAGCCAGCATTGCAATATTCATATATGGAATCATCAATTACAGCAAATGTAGAAATTTAGAATTCTTTGAATTCGTTCACTTACTTTGACAGATTACTTTTTGGGGATGTGCTCATAGATGATTAGGCTGATGCCTGCATTCCCAGAGCTATCTCAGTGCTTGGGAGGCTCTGAAGGAGAGTGTGGGAGAGAAGAGATATTAGGCTGCTTACCAAACTGAAGGTCTACAGAACCATGGTGCTGACCTCATTGTTGTATGCCTTTGAAACCTGGACAGTATCCCAGCACCATGCCGGCAACTTGAATCACTTCCATTTGAATTGTCTAAGGAAGATTCTGAAGATCACTTGGCAGGATAAGATACTGGACACTGAGGTCCTTCCTTGAGCTGAATTGTCAAGCATTCAAACTCTGCTGCAGACAGTACAACACCATTGGGCTGGTCATGTTGTTTGAATGCCAAAAATATGTTTGTCCAAAACACTGTTTTACAGATAACTAACACAAGACAAGTGCTCACATGGAAATCAGAAGTGATACAAGAACACTTTCAAGGTCTCTCTGAAGAACTTTAGAATTTATTTAAGACATTGGAGACACTGGCACAGGATTGTCCAACATGACAGGTCGTCATCAAAGAAGATGCTGTATTCTGTTGGCAAAGTAGAAATACAGTAGCTCAAAAGAAACAAGAGATGTGTAGAGACATCTCCACTCCATATGTTCATATGAATTATTTGTGCCCAACATGTGGTAGAGCCTTCTGAGCTCATATTGGTTTGATCAGCCACAGTTGTATATACTGTTCCTTGACCCCAACATAGAGATGTCATTTTGGTGCTCTTTGAGCATTAAAGTGAAAGGAGAGCTGGTGTGTCACTTTTTATTTGCACATGACTATGTGAAGTCAATGCAGTCTCTGAGGCTGAGATGCAACAAAGTAGGGACTGATTCTCTGTTGCTTGTGTTAATTTTGGCATAACAATCAACACCAAGAAAACACATTTTCTCCACCATTCCCACACTCGTACCAAACTTCCCCCAGGGCCCTGAAAGTCATAGCAGGGGACTTGTCTAAAATCTTCGTCCCTTATAGACTGTATGGAGAGATTTCCCCCTTCTTCACTAGGAACTAAATAAGATTCCTCCCTTATTTTCCATTCAGGGACTCAGAATTACCACCAGATCACCTAGAAAATCTTTCTTCCGAATAAATACACTTCTACCATAGTTATATTAGATAAAGTTTTACTTCTCAAATAGTATTATAAAGCAAGGTTCCTCCCCAAATTCCCCTAGCTCTTCCTTGGGAAGAGTTATCTAAACATCTCAGAGGGAGGGGAGCCTGACAATTGAGGGGAATGAGCAATTTTTCCAGGATGTACAGAGTTCTCTGAAGGAGTAGGGACGTTAAGGCCTTAGCAACTGCATTTGGGGGGGGAAATAAGGAAAGAGTGTCCAAAAAACAATTCATGATTGTCAAGTAAGTTTTTGAAGATTGGACCCTATATACTGCTAGAGATCTTTTCTTTTCTTAATGTGACATTGATTTATCATAGATGTGGCAATTCAATATAGGCTATCCATGTGTAGTTATGCAAAAGACTTCCATAATAGTCATGTTGTGTAAGACTAACTGTATTTCCCTTCATTCTACCCAGCCCCCCCATTTATTCTATTCTCTCTTTTGAACATGTCCCTCCCCAAAAGTGTTTACTTCTAATTACTCCCTCTTCTCATTTGCCCTCCCTTCCATCATCCCCCCATACCACATTTATCCCCTTCTCCTCTACTTTCCCGTAGTGTAAGATGGATTTTTATACCAAATTGAGTGTGCAGGTTATTCCCTCCTTAAACCAAATGTGATGAGGGTAAACTTCACTTTTTCCCTCTTACCTCCCCCCTTTTCCCCTCCATTGAAAAAGCTTTTTCTTGCCTCTTTTATGTGAGAAAATTTGCCCCATTTCATTTCTCCCTTTCTCCTCCCTATATATTCCTCTTTCACCCCTTAATTTTATTTTTTTAGATGCTATACCTCCCTGTTCAACTCATCCTGTGCCCTCTGTCTATATGTATATAATCCCTCCAACCTAGTACTGAGAAAAGTCTCGAGAGTTACAAATAATATCTTTCCATGTAGGAATGTAAGCAGTTCAACTTTAGTAAGTGGCTTATGATTTCTCTTTCCTGTGTACCTTTTCATGTTCCTCTTGATTCTTGTGCTTGAAAGTCAAATTTTCTTTTCAACTCTGGCCTTTTCATCAAGAATACTTGAAAGTCCTCTATTTCATTGAATGATCATTTTTTCCCCTCAAGTATTATACTCAGTTTTGCTGGGTAGGTGATTCTTGGTTTTAATCCTAGCTCCTTTGATTTCTGGAATATCATATTCCAAGCCTTTCAATCTCTTAATAAAGAAGCTGCTAGATCTTGTGTTATCCTGATTGTATTTCCACAATACTCAAATTATTTCTTTCTGGCAGCTTACAATATTTTCTCCTTGACCTGGGAACTTTGGAATTTGGCTACAATATTCCTAGGAATTTTTCTTTTCAGATGTCTTTCAGGAGGTGATTGGTAAATTCTTTCAGTATCTATTTTACCCTCTGGTTCTAGAATATCAGGGCAGTTTTCCTTGGTAACTTCATGAAAGAAGATGTCTAGGTTCTTTTTGTGATCATGGCTTTCAGATAGTCCCATAATTTTCAAATTGTCTCTCCTGGATCTATTTTCCAGGTCAGTTATTTTCCAATGAGATATTTCACATTGTCTGCTATTTTTTCATTCCTTTAGTTTTGTTTTACAATTTCTTGATTTTTCATGAAGTCATTAGCTTCTGTCTGCTCCATTCTAATCTTTAAGGAGTTGTTTTCTTCAGTGAGCTTTTGGATCTCCTTTTCCATTTGGCCAATTCTGCTTTTCTGGGCATTTTTTTCCTCATTGCCTTTTTGAATCTCTTTTGCCATTTGGGTTAGTCTATTTTTTAAAGTGTTATTTTCTTCAGCATTTTTAGGTGTCCTTTAGTAAGCAGTTGACTCATTTTTCATGATTTTTTTGAATAACTCTCATTTTTCTTCCCAATTTTTGCTCTGCTTCTCTTATTTGATTTTCAAAATCCTTTTTGAGCTCCTCCATGGCCTGAGACCAAATTCATATTTTTCTTGGAGGCTTTCGATGGAGGAGCTTTGACTTTGATTTCCTCTGTTCTCATGCTTTGGTCTTCCTTGTCATCAAAGTGAGATTCTGTAGTCTGATTCTTTTTCTAGCTTTTGCTCATTTCCCCAGCCATTTACTTGACTTTTGAGCTCTTAGTCAAGGTAGTTCTCTGCTTCCAGTGAGGGTGGGAGGTTTACTGTCAGCTGCTTGATCCCCCCACATTCCGTGGGCCCAGAGCTCCAGAAATAGTGGCTGCAGCTGCCACTGCTGCTGCTGTGACTGCCATGGGTTCCTCCATTCCCTCTCCCCTTTGCTGCCCTGGGACTGGGACCAGGTCACTCCACTCTCCTGCACTGGTCCCATAGGCTTTTCCCACTGATTTTCCAATTTGTCCTTGGCATTTTGGGGTCCTGACATCTGGAAACTGCCACAGGTGCGGAGATTAAGTCTCCACAAGGCCTGCTCAGGTCCTGTCTATGCCAGTGCAGCCCAAGCTAGACTGTACCTTGCCCCCACCATGGCACAATATACACTTCCAGGCAACCTTTCAGGCTGTTTTGGGCTGGAGATTTGCTTAACTCTCATTTTATGGGTTATGCAGCTCCAGAATTTGTTTAGAGCCTTTTTTGTAGGTAATTTGTCTAAGCTTGGCAGGAGTACTCTAAAAAGACAGCATTGTTGCTCTACCAACTTGACTCCACCCCCTACTGTATTTCATTTGATGATTTCATCAGCTGACATGAATCTAATTACCATCTTATTCTAATGATTCTCAAATCTACCTATCCTGATCAAACATATATATGCTGATTTACAGTCTGTCATCTCTAAATGCCTTTCAGATGTTTCAAATTATATGTCAAGCAGCCATGTTCAACACATGCAAAATTGAACTCATTACCTTTTCCCTTAAACTGTCACCCACTCTTAACTTTTTCCATTACTGTAGAAGGCAACACCATGCTCCCAGTTCTCCAGGTTCACAAATTAGAAAACATCTTCAACCTCTCTCTATCTCTCAATCCCATCTGTTGCCAAGGCTTATTGATTAAATAATTGTAATAGCTTTCAATTATACCCCATTCTCTTCTCTGACATTGCCACCACTCAGATGCAGGTCCTCATTGCCTCAAGCCTGGACTAATTATTGCAATACTCTGCTGGTGGATCTGCCTGCATGAAGTTTCTCCTCACTGCAGTTCATTTTAGATTTAGCTACTAAAGTGACTTTGTTAAAGTGCAGATTTGACCATATTACTCAACCTACATAGTCAATGCCAGTGACTCCCTGTTACCTCCAACTGATGATCAAATACAAAATCCTGTTTGACATTCACAGCTCTTCATAACCTATACTCTTTTTACCTGTCCAGTCTTCTTACACTGTAAGCCCCACCACATAATCTGATCCAGTGACACTGGGCTCTTGCTGTTCTGTGAACTAGACATTTCATCTCTCTATTGAGCATTATCTCTGGCTATCCTACAAGCCTGGAATTCTGTCTCTTCTCATCTCTGTTATTTTCTTCTGTGGTTTCTTTGAAATTCCAACTAAAATTCCATCTTATTCTATAGGAGGCCTTTCCCAGGTTCCTTAATTCTATTTTTTTTTTCCAGGGGAAGAGAAGTCTCAACCATTATTGTGAAAGGTACAGACACTTAAAGCCTAATATGTGTTTATGTAACACACACACACACACACACACACACACACACACACACACTGAGTAAAATAAAGATTATGAGCTTGCTGAGGGCTTCTTTTTGTATCTGCAGCACTTAGCACAGGACCTAGCACATAGTAGATGTTTAAAAAATGTTTCCTGACTGACAACTCTATGAAATAGTTGTAATTATTATCCTTCTTTTATATAAGAGGAAAGAGGGGCTGATAGAGATTAAGTGACATAGCCAGGGTCACACAGATAAGTTTCTTAGATAGGATTTGAGCTTGTCCATTGCTCTTACATATTGTACCGTCTAGCTGCCCTGTTTTTTTCCTGACAAATTTCTAAATTTATCTCTTTGCAAATTCTATTTATTATTTCTTGATCACTCCTCTCTGGCCAAAGTGATCAAATCTTATCCTTTTTCTCTGTAACAGCGCTTCAGATATTGTAAGACAACTATCTGCCTGACATGTCTTTATTTACCTCAAGGTGAACTTGCCAGATTACTTCAACTAATCCTTGTATATCATGGGATTAAGGCCCTTTAGCCTCCTAGTGGCTGTCCTTTAAATATTCCCCAGGTTAATGTCTTTTGAAAATCTTGGTACCCAAAACTGATCACAATATCAGATGATGTTTGATGAGGGCAGAATACAGTGAAATGATCACTTCCTATTTTCCTGGAAACTATGATGCTTTAAATACAGGTCAAAATTGCATTTTTCTTGACTTGTTAACTCATTGAAGCTTTCAATCTATTGAAAATTCTTTTTTTACAGAAAAAAATTATTCAGGCCTCCTCAATTTATACTTTTATAATTTTTTTTACTCAGATACTTTATATTTATTCCTATTGCATTTGATCATATTAGGCTTACACCAGTGCTCAGATCTGTCAAGATCCTTTTGACTTTGGAACTTTCAACCAATGTACTTTCTTAGTACATCATCTATGCTTTTATCTGGATCTTTGCTAAAAATGTTAAACAGCACAGAGTCAAGCAGAAATACTGGAGTATTTGACTGGCCATCCACTTCTATGTTGATATTTGACCATTACCAACTGTTTTCAGAGTCTGACCATCCAAGCAATACTGAATCTATCTGACTTACATTATTATTTAATTATTATAGCGATAGTTTCTCCACAACACTAGTATGAGATACTTTATCAGAAGATTTGCTCCAAAAGGTCAGTTTTATCCGTAGCATTTTTCTTATGTACTAGTTTAGCAATCATATCAAGAAGTGAGGTTATCCTGGTATGTTGTGTTCTTGATTAATCTATGTTGATTCCTTCTGCCCTTGGATGTTCAGTCATTTTCAGTCATGTCCAACTCTCCATGACCCTGTTTGGGGTTTTCTTGGCAATGATGCTGGAATCATTTGTTATTTCCTTTGCTAACTCATTTCACAGATGAGGAAACTGAGACAAACAAGATTAAGTGACTTGCCTAAGGTCACACATTTAATATATGTTTGAGGCCAGATTTGAACTCAGGAAGATCAGTCTTCCTGATTCGAGGACTGGAATTCTGTCCTCCATGCCACTTAGCTGCCTCATCTTTCTGAACGCCATTTACCTTTATAGATGTTTCCAAAACATCTTTTAATGAATTGTTCTAGAATTTTTCCAGAAATTTGTTTTAGTGGACTGAAAGTTGAATATTAGTAGCATTAAATGGCGATTTAAAAAAAGTAATTTGGTTCTTTCCCCGTTTTTTGAAAATTGAGTAAACATTTTCTCTTCTTCAGTTTTATGGTACCTCTTTTGTGTTCCATGTTCTTTCACATGTCACTGGCAGTGTCTCAGTAGTCACATCCATCAGGTTTTTTTGTTTTCTATTTTACATTGAAGTACAAAATGAAAAAAAGAAAAAAATACCATATACACAGCAGTCCATAAGAGAGTATTCAACATAAAACAAAAAAAATTGCATTTCGAGAAACCTATATAATAAAAATTACACATTGCTTTCAAAGCTGCCCAACTTTTCTTTGCTTCCTTATTGGTTTTCTGTTGTTTTCTTTTCTGCACATTTTACTTAAATTTCCCCTCCCCCCACAAAGAAGGCTACAATTAAGCATTACATACATACATACATGGGGCAGCTAGGTGGTGCAGTAGATAGAGCAGGAGTCAGGAGGACCTGAATTCAAATCCCATCTCAGATACTTGACACTCACTAGCTGTGTGACCTTGGGCAAGTCACTTAACCCCAACTGCCTCATCCTGCGTCATCTCCAGTCATCCTGATGAATATCTGGTCACTGGATTCAGATGGCTCAGGAGGAGAAGTGAGGCTGGTGACCTGCACAGCCCTCCTTCACTCAAAACAAAGTCAAGGACATGTCATGTCATTATTTCTCAGATGGCATGGTCTTCTTCAGCAATGAAGGATGAACACATATATACATACACACATAGATACATATAGATATACATATGTGCACATTGATATGTATAAACAACACATTCACACACATATATATACATATATACACATATACATTCATGTACATATATGTAAGACTGAACTATACTTATTTCTTCCTCTCATGTGTTTCTCTGAAGGTGGACAGCTTCTTTCATAAGTCCAGGTCTTTCCATGATTTTTCTAAATTAACCAGCTCATCATTTCCTACCTCACAATAATTTCCCTTTCTTGATTTAAACAGCATCTTCCTTCACAAGATCTTTGAGGTCAATTTGGGTATTTACAATAGCTAGAATGACTTGATTGCTCAAAACTGTTCATCAAACAATATGACTGTTACTATATGCAATGTTCTCTCGATTGTGTTCATTTCACTGTTTGTTATTTCCTGGAGGTCTCTCCATATTTTTCTAAACTCATTGAGCTCATCATTTCTTATAGCAGAATAACATTCCATCATGAACATATACCACAATTTCTTTAGACATTTCCCAATTGCCAGGTTTCCCTGCAATTTCCAGTTCTTTGCTACCACAAAGAGAGGTGCTATAAATATTTTAGAACATGTAGGTTCCATTTTCCCTAATCCTCTTGGTAAGAAGATTTTAGAGTGTTATGTCTGGGTCAAAGGGCATATACAGTTTTATAACTCTTTGGGCTTAACTCCAAATCTCTCTCCAAAATGGTTGGATCAACTCACAGATCCATCATCAATGATTTAAAGCTCCAATTTTTCCACATCCCCTCCAACATTTGTCAGTTTCATCTTCTATCATTTTAGCCAATCTTGTAGTTATAATAGGATATCTCAAGGTTGTTTTGATTTGTATTTCTCTAATCAGTAATGATTTAGAGCATTTTTTCATATTGCTATAAATTTTTGTGTTTTCTTCATCAGAAAACTACCTGTTCATATCCTTTGACCACTTATCAACGGGAATAACTCATTTTCTTATACATTTGACAAAATTATTTATATATTTGAGATATGAGATCTCTATCTGAGGAAGTGTGTAATTATTTTTCAGTTTCCTATTTTCCTTCTGATCTTGGTTATATTTGTTTTCTTTGTACAAAACCCTTTTAATTTAATGTAATCAAAATCATCCATTTTGCATCTCACAACACTCTCTATCCCTTCTTTGTTCATAAACTGTTTACCTATCCACAAGTCTGATTGGTAATGTGTTCTGTGATCTTCAAATTTTCTTGTATTATCTCCCTTTATATCCAGGTAATGTATTCTTTCTGACCTTATCTTGGTAAATTCTTTTAGTCTAAAAATTTTGTATACCTGGGACTCGATTTCATCAAGGGCATCCAAGTGCTCTCTTCCTATCACTTTATTTATATTGGGTATCAATTTCCTCTTTATCATTTTGTTTCATGATGTCCAATACCACCACAAAGGTTCTTTAACTTATTTTATCCTCCATCTTCTCCAAAAGTGTGTAAATAAACAATATTTTTGCCCTTATTAGCTTCACTTCCTGCCTTCAGCTCACAATTATAAAAATAATGTGGCATAGCATACATTGATAAAATAGCAATGTGCCATTCCCTTATAGTCATTCCTATTTTCTGATCTTGCTTCCATATTCTATATACACATATTTGTGTGTATGTATATATGTATATATGTATGACTATGTACAAATGTATGAA
The DNA here is from genome assembly GCF_028372415.1 of Notamacropus eugenii. Classification (NCBI taxonomy): domain Eukaryota; kingdom Metazoa; phylum Chordata; class Mammalia; order Diprotodontia; family Macropodidae; genus Notamacropus; species Notamacropus eugenii. Next base: position 413,071,917 of record NC_092876.1, read on the forward strand.
TGCATGCATATATGTGTTGATGTGTTCTGTGTACTCTTCAGAGCCGTTGGAGATGCTTCCCCTTGGGTATTCAGAATTTCATTCCTGAGCATCAACTGTCACTTCTATGCTAACTTCTAAAATATTTTACTACATAGGATCTTTTCTTTCTCTCCTCTGAATCCTTCAAAGTATGCTTTTTTTCTCTAAACATATTTTCTTTTCTTCTATGATAAATTAAGAGATACTGGTAACCTCTTGAGATTCCCTTCACTTCTACCCCAGTGGAACAAATTTATCCCTTTGGGAAAGAATCAGACCCAGATACACATTGTCCTTGGTTTTTTTTTCAACTTTTGGAGAATAAAATACTACTAAGTTAAGTAAAGAAGTTATTAGCTATGCTCCTTTTGACTGGAAGAGAGATACAGTGCTCTAGCAAATCTTTGGATAATTGAAGTCCCTTGTTGGTACTATAGCATGTGCCATGATTTTTTTCTTTCTACCCCAGCTCCTCCTGTCTTTGCTTTTTCTGTCCAGTTTGTCTTTCTCCAATCAATAATAAGATCAGTTCTATTTTTCCTTTTGGGAATTATCACACATATATGCTCTATTATGTTTTCCCCTAGTTCCTGATCTGAGTATACTTTCTTGATATATAATATTCCTTACTCTTAAAAAAAAAAAAAAAAACAACTATCTTGTTACTTTAAATGAGCTATACTTATCTAGGACCACAGTCCTGCCTTGAGTTTTATCCTACCAACTCTTTGTGATACATTTAAGCTAAAATTTCCTCTTGTTTGTTACCTAAACTTTGGGCATTTGTGTCTAAATACTTGAGACTTACTTGAATTTTTTTTCCTTTTAGCCTACTCTCTTTTCCTCCTTTACTTCCTTAACATTCAGATAGCATTCTTTGTTGTTCTTAAAGCTTTTTCTTTGATCAATCTGGAAGTATTATAGAATTTAGATTTAGGGATGGTCCTTCAAATTTTCCTCAATTTCTTCAAGATTCTTTTCTACAGGTTCAATATCTAATCTACTTCGTAAGTCAAAATTCCTCAGAATCAGCTATTTGATATCCTTCTTTGGTGTTTCTCTCTCCTCATATTTCCTTTTCCATTACTTTCTCCCACAGAAGCCAGAATAAATATTACTACCTCTGAATGTTTGTCTGCCTTTTTTTCCTTTGGGTTTACTGGCTGCATTTCCTGCTCAAAGATCAAGCCTTAAACCCAATTCACTCTGGAGTTCATAGACTGGACAAGTCCCCACACACCTAGTACAGATTGAATGTAATACCTAAATAGTCATTTTTCTCTTTTACCCAGGAACCTTGAGGGTCTTCCTCTCCCAGTTTGACTGTTTTTATTAAAGGGACCATCCCTTGAGTGACTTTAAGAAGCCTATTCACTGAATGGGTAGATCTCACTCAAAATGAGAATGTGATAAGACCTTAGCCTGAAAGGGCTAGGGTCTCACATTGCTTCCTGGGCCATTTCCAGAAGTTCTGATGAATATCAGGTCACTGGACCCAGATACCTCAGGAGAAGAAAATGAGGTTGGTGATTTTGCACAGCCCTCCCTCACTCAAATCAAAGTCAACTGCAAATCATGTCATCATCTTGATGTCATGATCCTTTCTGAGAATGAAGGGCAAACATATTCTCTGAATGCTCTCCATCAAAATAATTAATGTTTGTAAAGGGCTTAGCATAATGCCTGAAATATAGTAGGCATTGAAAAATGCTTATTTCCTTTCCTCTTCTCTACCTTCTAAGTGATCTTCCTAAAATATGGTATCCAGAATTTAATACAATACTACAAAAGTGGTTTGAGAGATGGAATCTCACATGAATAAGGAAGGGAAAAATCTTCTTTAATAACTAATGCAATGTAAACCAGAAAGGTTATACAATAAATTCTAAAATCATAACTCCATTGCTAAGAGTCTGTTCTCAAGTTATTACTCAATCTCCGTGGAAAATCTTCTTCTAAATAGAGCTAATCCTAAGGAAACTTGTGAAAATAAAATTGGTCTTTGATATCTTGCCATATTCCTTTATGTGTCTTGTCCTTTTATTCCCCCCCCAAAATTAAATATATCATGCATATTAGATTTTCAGATGACCCAAATTTGTGAGGGGATGTCACAATGGGGACAGATACCAACTGGCAACTCTGTCACCAACTACCCAGTTAGAGTTCACAGATCTGAGGCTGCATGAGAAGAGGATCTCTCCATGGGAATGGTTTTCCTGGATAGGAAGGCCCTGGGTGATATACTGAGAAACAATTTCAGAAGAAGTAGTAGGAGTATGACCCAGTCCCCAGGAACAGAGTGGGATCTCAGTTCCAGCATTTAGCCTAGCCTGTAAAGCACTACACAGGGCAAGAATTCTAAACCTAATGGTTGGTTTACAATTCCATCACTGAATCAACAGTGCTTTTGAACTGACTGATAGGGGCAGGGTCCAGTAATATCTATTATTTCTTAGTCCAAAGCTTAGGTCAGGAACTTGTAAAGTTCTGACCTGGTTGGGAGTGGGCAGCAGCAATCAGATTTTGCTTTGGATCAGGCCCCTTTAGGAGCACTAAAAAGTCCTCAGCCTATTCCTGAGATTCTGGAATAACTCAACCCTCAATACCCAGGGAAAGCAATAATAGCCCATTCTAGACCTTCCCTCCAAAAGTGCAACAGAGTCCATCCCAGATACTAATTCCAAACTCATGAATTAGGCAGGAAGAATGAGGAAACAAACAAAAAATATCCCACCTTAAAGAACCACTAGAATGATAGGGAATCCCAAGACCTAAACCTAAAAGAGAATGATGCTCTTACAGTTACATGCAAAGCCTAAGAGAAAACACAGCTTGGTCAGAAACTCAACTACTAAAGTGCCTGGAAGAGATGAAGCAAGAGGTTTTTTTAAGATTTAATTTTTTTTAAATAAATGGAATAAAGTCAATTGAGGACAAATTGGAAAAGAAATGATAGTAATTAAAGAATGTAACAAATTCCCTGAAAATGAGAATGGATCAAATATAAGCCAGTGATTCAAGGAGGAAATAAAAAAGTGTTAAAACAAGTCAAAAGACTTTAAAAAATAGAAGAAAATGTAAAGTATCTCATAGAAAAAAATTACCCAGAAAACAGTTCAGGAGAAAATATTTAAGGATCATTAGATTAATTCCAGGCCATGACCAAAAAGAAAGAAAAAAGATCCTAGGCACACTATTTTAAGAAATCTTAAAAAAAAAAAACAACAACAACTGCCTAGATCTATTAGACCCAGGGAACAAAGTAGAAATAGAAAAGGACAGACCAGTGACTTCCTGAAAGAAACCTTAAAATAAAAACACCCAGAAATATTATAGCCAAAATCCAAAGTTTCCAGGTCAAGAAAAAAGCATTCAAGTGCTAAGGAGCCATAGTTAGGATTTCATGCTATTTAGATATATACAGAGGAAGAGGTATTAAATATTTTTTGCCCTGATGGAATATAGTATTCTAGAATACAAATGATACAGGCTTACAAGTCAAGAATAATTTACCCAGCAAAACTGAGTTTAATGCTAAGGAGGTGAGATGGGAAGAATGGATCTTTTATTAAACAGAAGATATCCAAGAATCCCTGATGGGAGCTACCCTAAATGTGTGGAAATTTTGAAGTTAAAATATGAGAAAAGAAACATAAAAAGGTAAATATGAATTAACGGTAATAAAGCATTAAAAAAGGATAAACTGCTTACATTCTGGTATGGGGAGATGATACCCTATCATCAGCGCTCATAGAGACAGTCCAAGTAGACCTGGTCTGTGAGTGGTTGTATTGTGTCTTGATTGTTATGCCTTAATGATATTAGGAGAAGAATGGAAAGATAGAAGAGGAGAAATACACTGGGGAAGGGGAGAAAGGAAAGAAAGGTTAAGGAAAATTATTTCATAAAATCATGATATTTAAGTACACATTAGAGAAGAAATGACAAACCACTTTAGTATTTTGCTAAGGAAACCGCAAATGGGGTCATGAAGAGTTGTACATGATTGAAATAACTCAACAACAATAATAAGTACACATCTATACTAATAAGGAGAATATACATAAGGAGAACAGAAATGAATTTCACTCAACAGGTATGGGCTGTTATTGGAATAGAAGAAATAATGAAAGGGATGGTTTTAGAGAAATCTGGGAAGACTTCTATGAACTGATGAAGTATGAAGGGATCAAAATGAAGCAAGTGATTTATACAATGACAACAATATGGTAAAGGCAAAGAACTCTGAAAGATTTGGAACTTCTGTCAGTATAATGATTAACCATGATTCCAGAAGATGAATGATAAATCATGCTACAACATCCTGATAAAGAGATGAAACACTTAGAGTGCAGAATGACATGACAATATTCTGGCTATGGCTAATGTGGAAATTTGTTTTGATTGACGGTAAATGTTTATAATGATTTTCTTTTGTTCTCAATTGAAGAGGGGTTGGAATGAGGGGACAAAAAGGTGGATTTTTTCCTAATAGAAGCAAATAAAATGTAATACAGAAAACAATGATAGAAAGGGTGAATCAGAATGACCTTATTTTAGAGAGATCAAGGCCAAAGAGAGGATAGGCCCTCTCCTATAAACAAAGATACCCAGAGGACTTATATTACTTGCTTACAGCCGTACATTTAGCTAGTGACAAAGCCAGGATGAATTAATTTGCTAAGGGCTAGGACAGTGCAGAAATAAATAACACTGTTGTGAATGACAAGTCCCAGCATCAAGTGCTATGCTTTCAAAATAAAATTCCCATCTTCAAGAAAAAAAACTTAATTCTCTTTGCTGAAGAGTGCACAACTGTAGAGTGTTCCCTTCATGTTTAGCTATCTCCTCTGTCCTATTGGATAAGGCACTTGGAATTGGCACAGAGACATACCTGCCTTTCCCATGCTGCCATTTGGAACAATCCATGAGGCTTATTGACAAACTTCATTTCCTGAGAAATATGACATGGCCTGATTATCCTTAAATGCATTTTGGTACTTTTTTTTAGGTAAAACTAATAGTCCTCACCTAAACATTGTGATAAATAGTCTTCTCAGGGATGGACAGAAGACATTTGCCTTATCTAATATTCCAAACTCAGAAATTTCTTAATCTTTAAAAAATCAAAACATCTCATGCACCAAATTATTTTTTCATATCTAATCTTCAGAATATGTAAATTATAATTACTACCCATATTTCTGTATTATTACTTTTCAATGAGGGCTAGTCCCATTTTAGTAATTATCTTCTACCTCAAAATGTTTGATAGAATATGTCAGAGCCAAATAAGTTACGATAAAGTCATACTTTTCAAGTGCATGTAGAAAATTATTTTTAACAGTAAATATTTTGAAATTCAAAGATAAAAGATGTGAAAATGTTTTGTCTTTTAAGTTTGAAAAGGTATTTTTTGCTTTTTAAAAAATAGTGATAAAAATATTTTCCCATAAAACTTTTGCCAACAAAAGAAATAGAATCATCAATGCACTATAAAACATATCTCCCTGAGAGTAACATTTTTTTATTTTAGTTTTACGGGAACCTTATACAGTCCGTGTGGAAGACCAGAAAACCATGAGAGGCAATGTAGCTGTCTTCAAGTGCATTATCTCCTCCTCTGTGGAGGCATATATCACTGTTGTCTCATGGGAGAAAGACACCGTCTCACTTGTCTCAGGTAGGGTGTCTCCCAAAATTATTTTTCTGTTGTTATGCATCCCTGATTGGTCTGAGGTGTACTTTATTTCAAATCTTAAAGCTGAAAGATAATGCTTATTTGTGTTACAATAAAGGGGAAGTAATAAGGTTAAATTCCTTGAGGGAAGAAAATGCGTCAATTTTGCCTTCTTATTCCCAACAGCTACCACATAACCTGACATACTGTATTCACTTACGAAATTCTTGTTGATTGATGGAGGTGAATTTCACATTGATGCTGATTTTTAATTACGTTGAAGAACTTTTAAATTATTTCGCACTTCTTACACACACACATACTTTCTTTGTTGAGTTAATATGCATTTAGACTGAAAGTAAATAGACACAATACTTTGCAGTTCTTTTAGTATAGTAGTGTAGAATTAATTTAATTCAACAGAAAACTATTTGTTTTCTCAGTGAGTGAGATTGAAAGTATGATGTTCTGAATAATATTACTTTTAGTCTAAACATTTTATGACTATAAAATTGTTTTCATCTTTATTTCAAGGCTTGATTTCCATATTGAAAATATGTGATCAATTTTCTATGATCTTCAAGAGTTTTAGTTAAAATGCACACTCTATAATAAAACAGTTATCTTTACAATAAATATTTTTGTTACTGAACCGACATGCTTTGGCATGTCGATATGATAAAAATAAAAGGTCGCTACAAAGATATTTCTGCTGAAAAGTAGTATTTAATTTGTCTTATCCTTGAAAATTTCTTCATAACCCTTGTAATTATTTTCTGCCTAGAGAATTATGGTAGTGAGTTGGGTTTTATCTTTAGGCATCTTAAGACTTCTAGGCATCTAGACCTTAATCAGTTAGGCATCTAGACCCCAGCAAATGGTGTTTTTAATACTAGTAGTGGTAGACAATCTGCCTGAATGGGATCTAAGGAGCATGCTCAATTAATGGGACTTCACCTAGGTTTGCTACTTATTTGGATGACTTCAATTAGCTTCAAAACTCTGTGATTTGAAAAATAGTATTAGGTGGTCTTCATTCCTAGCCTCAGTTAATTTATATACCCTTGGATTAAAGGGAAAGAGTCAATGCTGATAGTGAGAACCATTTCATCTCTTCTCTAGCTTTTATTTGGACCTTCTGGGCTATATATACATATTTTTCAACTTTAAAAGTTTCTTTGATGGCTTGGACTACTTCCTTGTTGGTGTTATAGAATGCAGGGCATGAGCTCATTTCTTTAGTCAATACAGATTATCCCTCACTCAAGATCAAAGAAGTAGCTTCAGATTATTTTTTAGAGAAGGGAGTCTTAACCGTCTTATATCTTGGATTTTGGCAGGGTGTTGAAATCTGTAGACCTCTTCTCAGAATAATCTTTTTAAAAGCATAAATTCTAACACAGGATTTCAAAGGAAACCAATTATATTGAAATATCTTTATAAAAATTATTTTTAATTTCATGGACCACAATCTAAAGGATAAAGTATATGCAGCAAGCACATGCTGCAACTCAGTCTCTCACTATACTGAACGCAGCAAAATTCAGAATCCTAAATACATATATACATACACAATATGTATATGTACATATACATTATATATATATACATATACAAGTACACACACACATGCACACATTCTGTGGAGCCTGAATACCTTTTCACTTTACACTTTTTTTCAACCTGTACATTCCAAATCACATGGCATTTTGAGATTTTTTTGTCATAAAATCAGTGGTTTTTAGTGTTTATTTTTAAACACATTTTATGTTTGTGATTATTTACATGTGATTTTTGTTTATTGAGTATTAAATAAAGGGTATTGGGTATTCCAGAAATACAGATGTGCCTGAGCTAGTTGAAATAAAGACATAAATTTGCTATTTCAATCTAATCATGAATTTTTGTCAAGAATATGGTAATAGTTATAGTTTTGATAATAATCTTAATGTTTATTTTTATTTTTAATTCTGCCCATTCATAATAGGATTACTTGTGTATTTCTGAGTATTGCATGACATTTAGCATGTTTTTGACACACATAAACTAATAACTAATAAATATTTAGTAAAATGTAAAGGAAAAAAATGCAACTGAGTCAGGCCCAATTATGTATCTTTTGTTGTATCAGTCTGAAATATTCTAATAGGCGTTCAATGAGATCTCATTTTGCAATTGTAATGAGTCCAATTTATATTAATATGAAAATTCAGATCATTCTGAACTGAAAAAAGATGGCTATTGATTATTATGACTGTCTCAGAAAAGTACTACTGGTGAACAGGATGTTGTGACATTATAAGATTATGGAGTATGTGTGTTGGGGGCAGGGGACCAGTAGTATTTTGCATGAGAGGCAGTATGTACAGTATAGGGAATCACAGGTTTAAATCAGAAGATCTGGGCTTAAGTTTTGGTTTTGCTACTTAGCAGCAATATGTAATTACTTGTTCAAGTCATTTAACCATTCTAAGTTTTAGTTTCCTCAACTATAAAAACTGTCATAGTGATACTGCCCTGTCTACCTCAAGAAGTAATTATTTGGCGATGTATGTGAAAGCACATTGGGAATAGTAAAACCACTCTATATAAATAAACAGTTTGGAAAAGTATACCTCTAAACTGCCTTTCTACATTCTAGTTGTCTCTTTAACTGAATAAAAAAGGTAAAGGAGAAAAAATGTGATTGCCATAGCAATGTTATTGGACCTTCTTTGGACTTATGGTCTCATCAATATGCTCTTCAATGATTCAGACAGTAATCCATTTTTCTTACAAATCTTCCACAGGGGGTCTACTCAATATATATACTCTAGATTTCTTGTTTAGATACAAAGGGTGCATACGTATAAATGCTTTTCATCCCTCTTCTAGAAGTATTAAGCAACCTTATTTTCTACTCATATATTTCTCTGATGGCATCCTTTTGATCATTTTTTTTCTCTACTAGGTTCTTCTTTGGAGATGCTTGAGCATGTTTGTACATGATATATGCCTCCTAATTAGCCTTTGGAAGACTTAGAAATTTGTCTCTAGAGAGTGCCAAAATCCAAGATATAAGACGGTTAAGACTCCCTTCTCTAAAAAATAATCTGAAGCTACTTCTTTGATCTTGAGTGAGGGATAATCTGTATTGACTAAAGAAATGAGCTCATGCCCTGCATTCTATAACACCAACAAGGAAGTAGTCCAAGCCATCAAAGAAACTTTTAAAGTTGAAAATGATAAACAGCATTTATATTGTAGTTTCGTCATGTCCGACTCTTTGTGACTTCATTTGGGCTTTCTTGGCAAAGATGCTGGAATAATTTGCCATTTCCATTTCCAGATCATTTTACAGATGAGGAAACTGAGGCAAACAGGATTAAGTGACTTACCCAGGGCCCCACAGCTAGTAAGTGTCTGAAGCAAGATTTGAACTCAGGAATATCACTCTTCCTGACTTTAGACCCAACCCTCTATCTACTGTACCAGCTAGCTGCCAGCAAGAATGTTGATGTTAAAAAAGATGGACCTTTGTTTCAGGCAGTAACTTGGGATCAGTGAGAACACTGATTTATTTTGGAATGTCATCAATTCTCTGAAGAATGTCTACACTTTGTCTTCATCCTCAGCAGCAGATATCACAGCAAAAGTTGAAATTATCTTTCTGACTACCTTTTTTTGCAAATTTTTTTATGAGTATCACAATGTTTTTGTAGAGTTTCAATTGTATCCAACTCTTTGTGACTCCATTCAGGGTTTTCTTGGCAAAGATATTGGAGTGGTTTGCCATTTCCTTGTACTAGGTGGCTAACTGCCTCATAGTTATACTTACTGTCTTTGAATGCAAATGACTGCCATTTCCTTTATTTGCCTCTTCAGATTTTTTTTCATTTCATTTGTACCAAGAATAACACTATTCAGCTCCAACAGTAGTATGTTCATTTATTATTTAATAGAAAAGAATCTAATGTTTAGAGTACCAATAACTAAATTTTGTAGATAATGTAAAGTCAGGATGAATCTAAATACCCTCTACCTCCTTTTCCATCACACAATAACCCATCACAGATGCAAAAAAGACCATAGGACTTAGGACATTTTATACCTTTCCTTTTTCATGGTTAAGGGAGAGGAGAGCTTGATCAAAGAGGTATGTAATCATGTTTTAAAATGTTTTATTTTTCTCCAATTACATGTTAAACTTGAACACTCATTCTTAAGTCTTGAGTTCCAAATTCTATCCTTTCTTCCATTCCTTCTTCCTTGACCCCCAAGAGAGTGAACAATCTGATACAGATTATACATATATACTTATGTAAAATATCTCCACATCAGTCATTTTGTGCAGAAAAAATGAACAAAGGAAGGAATGAAGAAAGAGAAAAATAGTATGCTTTGATTTGTATTCAGACTCTATCAGCTTTTTCTCTGGGGGTAGATAGCTTTTTTCATCATGAATCCTTTGGGATTATTTTGGACACATTGTATTGCTGAGAATAACTAAGGCATTCATGGCTATTCATCGCAGAACATTGCTATTACTGTATACAACACTCTCCTGATTCTGCTCAGTTCACTTAGTATCAGTTCGTGTAAATATTTGCAGGTTTTTCTGAAATCCACCTGCTCATCATTTCTTATGGCACAATAATGTTCCATTACATTCATATACCACAACTGTTCAGTTATTCCCCAATTGATGGGTATCCCCTCATTTTCAATTTTTTGCCACCACAAAAGCTGCTATAAACATTTTTGTGCAAATAGGTTCTTCCATTTTTTTTTTTATTTCTTTGGGATTCAGATTAATGGGTAGGTATAGTTTAATAGTCCTTTGGACATAACTCAGAATTTGTATCTAGAATGGTTGAATTAGGTCACAACTCCATAAACAGTGCATTAATTTCACAATTTTTTCACATCCTCTTCAACTTTTTATCATTTTCCTTTTCTGTCATATTAGCCAATTTGATAAGTGTGAGTTGGTGCTACCTCAGAGTTGTTTTAATTTGCCTTTCTCTAATCAAAAGTGATTTAGAGTATTTTATGACTATAAATAGTTTTGATTTCTTCATCTGAAAATTTCCTGTTCATATCCTTTGACCATTTTTCAATTGGAGAATGACTTGTATTTTTTATAAATTTGGCTCATTTTTGAGAAATGAGGCCTTTATCAGAGAGACTGGCTGTAAATTCACCTCGTCCCCAATTTTCTGCTTTCCTTTGGTTGACTGGTTTTATTTATGTGAAAATCTTTTAATATTATACATTCAAAATTATTTATTTACATTTTGTAACTCTCTTTATATTTTATTTTCTCCTAAATTCATCCCTTAGCCATAGATCTGACTGGTTAATTATTCCATGCATTCTTTATTTGCTTATGGTCTCACCCTTTCTGTCTAAATCATGTACCGATTTTGTCCTTAACTTGATATAGAGTGTAAGATGTTAGTCTATACCTAATTTCTGCCATAGTGTTTCCTAGTATTCATGGTAGTTTTTGTCATATAATGAGTTTTTGTCCTAAAAGTTTGAATCTTTGGGTTTATCAAACACTCAATTACTATGGTCACTTACTATAGTGTATTGTGTAACTAAACTATTCCACTGATCCACCACTATATTTCTGAGTCCATACCAGATTGTTGTTGTTTTTTTTATTATTGCTACTTTATAATACAGTTTAATATCTGGTATGGCTGGCTAGGCTACCTTCCTTCACAACTTTTCTCATGTATTGTCTTGATATTCTTGACTTTTATCTTCCAGATGAATTTTATTATTTTTTCTAGCTCTATAAAATAATTTTTTGATAGTTTGACATGACACTGAATAAGCAGACTAATTTAGGCAGAATTAGCATTTTTATTATATTGATTTAGTCTACCCACGAGCAATTAATATTTTTCTAATTCTTTAGATCTGACTTTATTTGAGTAAAAAAATTTTGTTAATTATGTTCCTGTGTTTGTATTGGCAGGTAGACTCCCAAGTATTTTATATTGTTTACCATTATTTTAAGTGGATTTTTTTCTCATACTATTGGACTTTCTTGGTAATATATAGAAGTGCTGAAGATTTATGTGGGTTTATTTTATATCCTGCAACCTTACTAAAATTGTTAGTTATTATAACAAGTTCTTTAGTTGATTCTGTAAGATTCCCTAAGTATATCATCTGCAAAGAGTGATAGTTTTGTTTCCTCCTTACCTACTCCAATTCCTTCAATTTCTTTTTCTTATTGCTATAATTAGCATTTCTAGTACAATCCTTAAAATAACAGTGATGAAAATGGGCATTCTTGTTTTATCCCTCATCTTATTGGGAAAGTCTCTAACTTATCCTTATTACAGATAATCCTTCCTAATGGTTTTAGACAGATACTGCTTATCATTTTAAGGCAAACTCCATTTCTTCCTATGCTCTCATGTTTTCAATCAGAATGAGTGTTATATTTTGTCAAAGGCTTTTTCTGCATCTATCTAGATAATCATGTTATTTCTGTAGGTTATATCAGTGATATGGTCAATCATGCTGATAGATGATAATTTCCCTTATATTGACCCAACTCTGTATTCTTGATATAAATCTCATTTGGTGATAGGATCTTTGCAATACACTGGTATAAACTCCTTGCTAGTAATTTGTTTAATTTTTTGCATCACTATTTATTGGGGAAATTGGTCTATAGTTTTCTCTCTGTGCCTGATTCAGGTATCTGTACCATATTTGTGTCATAAGAAGAATTTGAGAAGACTCCTTTTTTTTGCCTATTTTCCCAAACAGATTTTATAGTATTGGTGTTTGTTCTTTAAATATTTGGTAGACGGTATTTGTGAATCCATCTGGCCCTGGGGCTTCTTTTCTTAGAGAGTTTATGGATGGCTTGTTGAATTTTATTTTCTAAGATGTGGTTATTTCACTGTTTTATTTCCTCAATCTGGGAAGTTTATATTTTTGTAAATATTCATTCATTAAACTTAGATTGTTCAATTTGTTGCCATATAATTGGGCAAAATAACTCAGTAATTATTTTGATTTCCTCTTCATTAGTGAAATCATTCCTTTCATTTTTGATGAGTAATTTTATTTCTTTCTTTCCTTTTTTAAATCAAATTAACCAGTAGCTGATCTATTTTCTTGTTTTTTCTAATAATACCAACTTCTAGTTTCACTTATTAGTGCAATTTTTATCTGATTAATCTCTAGTTTGATTTTCTGGATTTCCAATTTGGTGCTTGATTTGCAATTTTAATTTGTTCTTTTTAAAAATTTCTCAACCAATTCATTAATCTGATATTTCTCTATTTTATTGATGTAAGCATTTAGATATATACATTTTCCCCTAAATACCACTTTGGCTGTATCCTGTAAATTTTGGTGTATTGTCTCATTGTTGTCATTCTTTTCTGTGAAATTACTGTTTCTGTGATTTGTTCTTTGACCCACTTATTCTTTAGAATGAGATTGTTTCATTTTCAATTAATTTTAATCTATCTTTCCATTGTCCTTTATTGAATGTAATTTTTATTGCATTATGATCAGAAAGGATATATTTAACATTTCTCCTTTTCTGTGTTTGGTTTTGAAGTTTTTAATGCCCCAATCCATGGCCAATTGTTTTGTAGGTTCCGTGTACCACTGAGAAAAGGTATATTCCTTTCTCTCTCTGTTCAATTTTCAGAGGTCTATCACATCCAGTTTTTCTGAAATTCTATTAATCTCTTTTTATTTTTTTAATTAGACTTATCTAGCTCAAAGAGGGGAAAGTAATGGTTTCCCATTAGTATAATTTTACTATTTTCTTTTGTTATTCATTTAACTTTTCCTTTAAAAATTTAAATGGTAGGCTAGGAAACAGAGAGGTAGACAAGTGGAATAGACTTGGCACTCAAGACGCAGTAGGCAAGGAATATAGCAACCTTCTGTTTGATAAACCCAAGGACCCCAGCTTCTGGGATAAGAACTCACTGTTTGACAAAAATTGCTGGGAAAACTGGATAATAGTGTGGCGAAAATTAGGCATAGACCCATACCTGACACTGTACACAAGAATAAAGTCCAAATGGGTACATGATTTAGGTATAAAGATTGATACCAAGATTAAACTGGAGAAGCAAGGAATAGTGTATTTATCAGATTTATGGAGAAGGGAAGAATTTTTTACTAAAGAAGAGATAGAAAGCATTATGAAATGCAAAATGGATAATTTTGATTACATTAAACTGAGAAGTTTTTGCACAACCAAACCCAATGCAACCAAAATCCAGAGGGATGTAGTAAATTGGGAAAGAATTTTTACAGCTAAGCTTGGGGATAAAGGCCTCATTTCTAGAATATATAGAGAACTGACTCAAATGTATAATCATACAAGTCATTCCCCAATTGATAAATGGTCAAAGGATATGAACAGGCAATTTTCAGAAGAAGAAATTAAAGATATCTATAATCATATCAAAAAATGCTCTAAATCACTATTGATTAGAGAGATGCAAATCAAAACAACTCTGAGGTACCACATCACACCTATAAGATTGGCAAACATGACAGAACAAGAAAATGATAAATGCTGGAGAGGATGTGGGAGAGTTGGAACACTAATTCATTGTTGGTGGAGCTGCGAGCGCATCCAACCATTCTGGAGAGCAATTTGGAACTATGCTCAAAGGGCTACAAAAATGTGCATACCCTTTGACCCAGCAATATCGCTACTAGGACTGTATCCCCAAGAGATCATAAAAATGGGAAAGGGTCCCACATGTACAAAAATATTTATAGCAGCACTCTTTGTAGTTGCCAAAAACTGGAAGTCAAGGGGATGTCCATCAATTGGGGAATGGCTGAATAAATTATGGTATATGAATGTAATGGAGTACTATTGTGCCATAAGAAATGATGAACAAGAAGACTTCAGAGAGGCCTGGAAGGACTTATATGACCTGATGCTGAGTAAAAGGAGCAGAACTAGGAGAACTTTGTGCACAGCAATGACCACAGTGTGCGAGAGTTTTTTCTGGTAGACCTGGAATTTCGTAATAACGCAAGAACTTCTTTAAAAAAAAAATCCCAATGGTGGTTCTCTAAGGCAAAATGCCTTCCACACTCAGAGAAAGAAATATGGAAGTCATTCGCAAAATGTAGCAGATCATGTTTGTGTATGTGTATGTTTTTGTGTATCATGTTTTGATTTGTTATATGATTTCTTCCATTTATTTTAGTCCAACTACATAGCATGACTATAGTGAAAATGTACTCAATAGGAAAGTATATGTAGAACCTATACAGAATTGTATGCAGTCGTGGGGAGGGAGGGGGGTAGTGGGGGATAGGTGTGGGGGGGATAAAATCTCAATTGTATGGCAGTGATTGTTAAACATTAAAAAAAAATAATAAAAAAAATTTAAATGGTATACTATTTGGTGTATATATTTTTAGTGTTAATATTACTTCATTGTCTATGGTCTTTTGAAGCAAGAGATAGTGTCCTTTATCTTTTTAAATTAGGTCTATTGTTGCTTTGTCTGAGATCATGATTGCTACCTCGTGCTTTTTTCTTTTACTTCAGCTGAAGCAAAATAGATCCTGCTGTAGCCCCCTTACCTTTATTATGTGTGTCTCTCTCCTAATGTGTTTCTTGTAAATAGCATATGGTAGGATTCTGTTTTTTTTTTTTTTTAATTCATTCCACTATCTCCTTCCATTTTATGGGTTAGTTCATTTCATGCACACTTACAGTCATAATAGCTTGCTGAATATTTCTCTCTATCCTATTTTTCCTTGTTTCTTCTCTCTTTTACCTTTTATCCTGCCCCTCCTTTTAAGTATTATACTTCTGATCACTACTTCTCTCAATCTGCCCTCTCTTTTATTAGTTTTCCTTTTTTTATTCCTACTTCCTTTTACTTCTCTATAGGGTAACATAAATTTTTATGTCCAACTGAGTGAGTATATTAGTCTTTTTGTAAGCCAGTTCTGATTAAAGGTTCCAGCATTGTCTGCCACTACCCTCTCATTTTCCTCTTCTCTACAGCAACTCTTTTTATGTCTTCTTTAGGTGAAATAATTTGTTGCATCCAATTTCTCTCTCCTCTTTTCACCTAGTGTTATCTTTCTCACCTCTTCATTTTTTTTTTTAATATCTGCACCTGTATTCTCCATCTATGTATGCTCATTCTAACTGTCCCAATGGTGATATAATTCTTAGGCATTAGTAATATCATCTTGCCATATAGATATATAGATAGTCAAACCTTATCAAATCTATTACATTTTTCTCTTCATTTTTATATTTCTCTTGAATCTTGCATTTGAAGATCAAAATTATTATTGATCTCTGGTCTTTGAATTGGGAATGCTTGAAAGTCCCCTATTTTGTTAACATGCCCATTTATTTCCACTGAAGGATTCAGTTTTCCTGAAAAGGTGATTCTTGGTTGTAATCCTACTTTCACTGCCTCCCAGAATATCAAACCACAAGTCCTCTGGTTCTTTAATGTAGAAACTGCTAAATCCTGTTTAATATTGCCTGTGGCTCCATGATATGTGAATTCTTTTTCCTCAGTTGTTTGCAGTATTTTCTCCTTGGTCTAAAAGCTCTGGAATTTGGCTATGATATTCCTAGGAGTTTTCATTTTGAGATCCCTCTTGTGGTAATCAGTGAAGTCTTTCCATTTCTATTTTGCTCTTTAATTCCATGAGAGCAAGGCAGTTTTCCTTGATAAATTCTTGTAATTTGGTGTCCAGACTCTTTTTTTGATCATGGCTTTCAGGTAGTCCAATTCTTAAATTATCTCTCCAGGATCTATTTTCCAGATCAGTTGTTTTTTCAATGAGAAACTTCACAATTTTTTCTATTTTTCATTATTTTGATTTGGTTTAGTTTCTTTATGTCTTAGAGAGTCATTAGATTCCACTTGCCCAATTTTAATTTTAAAAAATAGTATTTTATTTTCCCATAGTTACATGTAAAAGCAATTTTAAACATTCATTTTTAAAATGTTGCGTTCCAAATTCTCTACCTTCCTCCCCACCTCTCCTCACTGAGAAGGCAAACAATTCAATATAGGTTACACATAAGTAGTCATGCAAAACATTTCCATAATGGTCATGTTGTAAAAGAAAACATAGACCAAAGGAAAAAAAAAACCTCAAGAAAGATAAAGTTTATAAAGGATGCAACAATCTGTATTCAGATACCATCAGTTCTTTCTCTGGGGATGGATAGCATTTTTTCATCTTAAGTCCTTCAGAGCTGTCTGGGATCATTGTATTACTGAGAATAGTTAAGTCATTCACAACTGATCATCTTACAATATTGTTGTTACTTTATACCTAGCGCATTTCACTTTGCATCAGCTGATGTGTCTGTTCAGATTTTTCTGAGAGCATCCTGCTCATCCTTTCTTATAACACAGTAGTATTCTGTCATAATCACATAGCACAATTTGTCCAGCCATTCCCCAATTTATGGACATCCCTTCAATTTCCATTCTTTGCCACCGGAAAAGAGTTGCCATTAATATTTTTGTACATATAGGTTCTTTTCCTGTTTTAAATCTCACTTGAGATACACATCTAGTAGTGCTATTGCTAGGTCAAAGTATACATGTTTGTATAGCCCTTTGGGCATAGTTTCAAATTGCTCTACAGAATGGTTGAATTAGTTCACATCAACGATGCATTAATACCCCACTTTTCCCACATCCCCTCCAAAATTTGTCATTTTCCTGTTGTGTCCCATTAGCCTATCTAATAGGGATCAAGTAAGTAACAGTTCTAATTTTTAAGGAATTATTTTCTTAATTGAACTTTTGCATTTCTTTTTGTCCAGTTGTTTGAGGAGTTGTTTTCTTCAGCGAATCTTTGTTTATCTTTTTGTTTCATTTTTTTGCTGCTTTTACCAAGCTTTTAGCTCTTTTGTAATTTTTTTGCATTACTCTCTCATTTCTTTTCCAGGTTTTTCTTCTACTTTTCTTATTTGCTTTTTAAAATCCTTTTTGAGTTCTTCCATCAGTTGTTGTTGTTTTTGTCTGAGACCAATTTATATTTTTCTTTGAAGCTTCACATATAGCCATTTTGAGATTATTAGGCTCTTCAAATTTGGTCCTTGGTCTTGTTTGTCACAAGAATTACTTTCCATGGTCAAGGTGTTTTTTAAAATTTGTTTTTGTTTTTTTCTCATTTTTCTGCCTATTTTGACACTTTGTGCTTTTATGTTACACTTGACTTCTGCTCCTGGAGTAGAGAGGGAACTCTCCCAAGCTCCTGGTGGTGGGGCTCAGAGCCTTGTTGTAGGCCCCCTAGGTTGTGACCTACCACTGCCACTTGCTGACCATGCTCTCCTCCCACCTCAGTGAGACAGACATTTCCCACCAACCCTCCAACTTGTCCTCGGCTGATAAACCGCTTTTCTTCTCCACAATTTTATCTGTGGCATTGTTCTAAGGTTGTTTGGAAGGAAATTTGAGAGGGCTTCAGGGAATTACATCCTAACTCTACCATCTCTGCACGGAAAATCTCCTGGGTGCAACTCTCTAATAATTTTTGGTATCTTCCCCAATCCTTTTGTTGAGATTAAAATATGTTATTCTTTATTTGGCGGCATCTCTCCTTGGGAAATGTAGGTATGTCCTCTGAACTTTGCTGAGCTCTTTAGCTCAATTTTATAGGCTCTGGAGAATGATTCCTATAACAAGAGTCCATCCTTCTAAGTCCTAGTTAGTCAATCTTTTTCTTTTTCGAAGAAGAGCTAAGAAACCAGCTAATTCATTCTTAAAGATTTGTTTTTGCCTTCCAGTGATAAGAAGATGAAACAACACACACCAGAATGGGCATGATACTTAGGGGATAGAAACCTGTATAGAACCTAGAAATTGGAAATAACTGCTTAAGCAAGAGCATGTGGGAGTTTCATGCATATGCAGGCAGCTTGAAAAGAGATATTTTGATAGTGGGCCTCATAAATTCCAGCAAATAGGACACATATTTCTTGAAGAATCAAATGATACGCCCAGAATTGCATTCCCATATGGTTTTATAGATTGTTTACAACATTTATGAACTCTAACCTCTACTATGAGGAAGTAAGAGTTTTGATTCCCTTATGGTGTGATTACTAGTAAGATAGGAGAGATGTCTTAGGCAATGATGTATTTGAGAGTTGCCTCATATATTATGCAAAGTTTTAGAGTTTGCAGATTGATGCTTCTAGAGAAAGATCCTTATCCTTTCTGATCTTTATGCATTATGTGACACTATTGACTCCTCCCTGTATAGTTTCTCCTTTCCATGTTATTGTCATGATTGGTTCTCCTCTTACATATATGACTGATACTTCTTAATTGTCATGACTGAATCATCAACTACATTACCCCTTGAGTTGTGCAATCTAAAGCTCTTTCTAGGGGCCATTTCTATATTCTTCTTCTTGAAGACTTTATCAATCCTGATCATTTTAATAATCATTTCCATACATATGACACCCAGCTCTAAATGTTAAATCCTATTCTCTCCCTTAAACTCTAATCCCATATCACTGATTGACTGATGTATGCTTTTAACTTCATGTCAGTTAGTTTAAGCTCAGCATAATTAAAAGAACAAATATTGTCTTTGCCTTCAAATATGTCCCTTTTCTTAAATTCCCTATTTCTGTCAAAGGCACCAAGTTCACAACCTCAGTGATAACCTTAATTCCTCTTTTCCCTGAACTAACACATCCAATCACTTGTTAAGACCTGTTGATTTTATATCCACAACATTTCTTACATAAGCTGTCCCTTTCTCTACTGCCATTACTATCATTCAAGTTGATTTCTCCATTACCACTTGCTTTAATTATTAAAAAAACCTTTTAATTGGTCTCCCATACTAAATCTCTTAAATCATCAAAAAAACTTTCAAAATTACTTTCCTAAATTACACACCAGGATTTCCAGGGGTAGAGCCAAGATGGTAGAGTAGAAGAAACATTAATTTGAGCTCTCTCAGCTTCCCCTTTTCTAGCAACTTTAAAATAATGCATCAAATTGGATTCTTGAGCAGCAAGCCAGTGGTCATGGTGAGATATTCTTCTACCTCAAGACTACTTAGGAGATCAGAAGCAGTTTGTGGCCCTGTGGTGGCAGCTGTCTTGGAGTACAAGTGGATGCAATATCAGTGGTGGTGACAGAAGCAGCAACTTTTGGAGTTCTTAAGACAGAGATGGTAAGGAGATCACACAACTGGTCAGAAAGAGATTATGGAGGACCTTTGAGCTAGCACCATGTAAGGATCAGATGCTATCTGGCAATTCAATTGCCTATACCCACTTCTGGATCAAAATTCAAGGGTAGAGAGTAGCAGTTTCTGTCATGAGCCCTGATAAGTAACATTGCTTTCAATCCAAATATTATTTGTTGCTCCAGAATTCAGAATCAGGGCACTTAGGAATAGTATTATTTCCAGTCCCCAAAGAACAGTACCCTTGATAAGCAGTATCTATTGCAGTCCCAAGGTAAAAGATGTCCTTTCTGGTTAAGGAGTAGAGCACCAACCAGAACAGCAGTGACCATGCCTCTTCCCAAATCTCACCGCCTTGGAAGAACTGAAAAGTCTCAAATGTCCAGAAATAGCTCTAAAAATCAGCAGTGCAAAATATAAAAGACTCATGCTTGGGAAAATGTCTCCCTGCCTCCCCACTGCCACACCAGGAGGAGAGTTTAGCTTTAACATACAGTATAATGTCAACAAAAAGTCTGGAAAAAATGAGCAAATAAAAAAATACTAACCTGATCATAAAAAGCTATAAGGAAGATCATCAAGACACAAACTTAGAAGATACAATGATGTCAAAACAGGTACAAGCAAAGAAAAATGGACATAAGCCCAACAAAATTCTTGTAAAAGTTAAATGATTTTTCAAAATCAAATAAAAGTGGTAGAGGAAATATTGGGAAAAAAACAGAAGTAACACAAAAAAATTATGAAAACAACTGCTTGATAAAGTGAGGCATAATTTTTTTTTGGAAAAAAAGCCACCTTATCAAACAAGATTAACCAAATGGTATGAGATGCAAAAGCTCATTGAAGAAAATAGTTATTTTTTAAAATTAATTAATTTATTTGTTTTCAGTTTTCTATAATTAGTCCATATATCTTAGATTGTCTCCCCCTCCATCACCTCTCCTTTTCATCTCCTTACCCTTCTCTCCCTCAGGCAGTGTGCAATCTCATTTATTTTCTACACATACATTCTTATTAAATACATTTTTACCTTTGTCATGTTGCATAGAAGTATTAAAATGAATGAGAGAAACCATTGAAACAAAACAAAACATAACATAACACAAGAGAAAGTGTTCTGCTTCATTCTGTGATCAAATTCCATAGTTCTTTCTCTGGATGTGGAAGGCACTTTGCCTCGAGTCCACTGGGTATTTTTTAGGTCCTTGAATTGCTATGAAGGGTTAAGTCTACCAGAAAAATTCCTCTCACCCTGTGGTTGTTGCTGTGTACAAAGTTCTTCTGGTTCTACTCCTTTCACTCAGCGTCAGATCATATAGGTCCTTCCAGGCATCTCTGAAGTCTTCTTGTTCATCATTTTTATAGCACAATAGTATTCCATTACATTTATATACCACAACTTCTCCAGCCATTCCCCAATTGATGGGTATCCTCTTGATTTCCAGTTTTTAACTGGAAGAGAGCTGCTATAAATATTTTTGTACATATGGGATCCTTTCCCATTTTTATAATCCCTTTGGGATACAGTCCTAGAAGCTATATTTCTGGATTAAAGGGTATGCACATTTTTGTAGCCCTTTGGGGATAGTTCCAAATTGCTCTCCAGAATGGTTGGATCAGCTCACAGCTCCACCAACAATGAATTAGTGTTCCAACTCTCCCAAATCTTCTCCAACATTTATCATCTTCCTGTTTTGTCATGCTAGCCAATCTGATAGGTGTGATATGGTACCTCAGAGTTGTTTGGATTTGCATCTCTCTAATCAATAGTGATTTAGAACATTTTTGCATGTGACTATAGATAGCTTTAATTTCTTCCTCTGAAAACTGCTTGTTTATATCCTTTGACCATTTATCAATTGGGGAATGACTTGTCTTCTTGTCTTCTTGTACATTTGACTCAGAAATGAGACCTTTATCACAGATACTAGTTGCAAAGATTCTTTCCCAGTTTTCTGCTTCCGTCTGAAAATAGTTCTTGAAAAATTAGAATGGGAGTAAAATGAAAGCTTATGACTCTATGAAACATGAGACAAGAACAAAATCAAAAGAATGAAAAAATAGAAGAAAATGTGAAATCTCATCAGAAAAACATCGGATATGCATGGAAAATAAATCAAGGAAATATAGTTGAAGACTTATTGAACTACTTAAATGTCAGTGTCAAAGAAAGAATCTAGACATGATCTTTCAAGAAATTATAAAGAAAATTTATTCCCAGTATTTTAGAATCAGGGTATAAAATAAAAATGGAAAGAATCCATTGACCATTACCTGAAAGATATACCATCCCCTACCCCATCTCATGGAGGGAAAAAAAACTTCCAAGAATTTTATCACCCAATTACAGAGCTCTCAGGTCAAGGAGAAAATACTTCAAACAGTTAAGAAGAAATAATTCAAATATTGTGGGGCCACAGTCAGGATCACATATGATTTAACAGCTACAATGTTGGGATAACAGTGATATCAGACAAAGCAAAAGATGAAATAAAACTAATTAATAGAGATAATCCAGGAAATTTCATCTTGCTAAAAGGCACCATAGACAATAAAGTAATATCACTATTAAGCAAATTAAACCAAATAACACAGCATTCAAATTATTTTTTAATTTAAAAAAATTATTTTTTATTTTTCAACATCAACTTTTAAGATTTTGAGTTCTAAATATTTTTCTCTTTCCTCTCCTCCCCCATCCCCAAGATGACATGTAATCTGATATAGGCTATACATGTACAATCATATTAAACATCTTTCAACATTAGTCATCTTGTGAAAGAAGAATCAGAACAAAAGAGGAAAACCCATGAGAAAGGAAAAAAACCCCAACAAAACAAAGAAAACAGTATGTTTCAAAATGCATTCAAACTCCATGTGGATAACATTTTCCATCATGAGTCTTTTGGAATTGTCTTAGATCTTTGCAATTCTGAGAAGATCTAAGTCTATCAAATTGCATAATGTTGCTGTTATTGTGTACAATGTTCTGGTTCTGCTCACCCAACATTAGTTCAAGTAATTCTTTCCAGGTTTTTTTGAAATCTGCCTGCTCATCATTTCTTATGAAAAATTGTATTCCAGCACATTCATATACTACAATCTGTTCAGTCATTCCCCATTTGATGGGCGTCCCCTGAATTTCCAATTCATCATCACCACAAAAGGAACTACTATAAATATTTTTGTATGTGTGGGTCATTCCCTCTTCTTTATATCTTTTTGGGGATACAAACCTCATATTAATATTACTAGATCAAAGAGTATGCACAGTTTTATAGCCCTTTGGGCATAGTTCCAAATTAGCATTCAAATTCTTAAAGAAAAAGTTTAATGAATTACAAGAGGAAATAGCAGAACTATACTTATGGAGGACCTCGACTTGCCCCTCTCAAAACTACATACACCCAAACAGAAAATAAATAAGAGAGAAGTTAAGAAGATAAATAGAATTTCAGAAAAGTTAAGTGTAATAGACTTCTGGAGAAATTTCAATTGTAATAGAAAACAGTATAAGCTTTCTTAGCTGTATGTGGCACCTTCACAAAAACTGACCATGTATTAGGGTATCAAAGCCTTGAAACAAAATGCAGAAAAGGAGAAATATTAAATACACCCTTTCCAGGACATAATAGTTTAAATGAAAGTACTTAAGAATTACTTACATAAAGAGTCGTGGAGTCAGATTGAAAACTAATTAGAAGGTAAATAATCCTGAAGAATGAGTGGGTCAGACAACAGATCAGAGAAACAATAAATTCTTTAAAGAGAATGAAAATAATGATACAACATACCAAAACTTTGTGGGATATAACCAAAGAAGTAACTGGAAGAAAATGTATACCTCTAAATGCACACATCAAAAGAGAAGAAGCAGGTCAATGAATTGAACAAATAACAACAAAAACAGAAGCAGAACAAATTAAAAATCCCCAATTAAACACCAAAATGGAAATTTTGAAAATGGAAAGAGAGATGAATAAAATAAGAAGGTAAAAATAAACTAATAAATAAAATTGAAATCTGATTTTATGAAAAAATAAAACAGATGCATCTTTGGTTATTTTTATTTTTTGAAGAAAATACCCAAATTACTAGCATGAAACATTAATTCTTTATAATAATTTCAAATTTGCTTCAATGAGTGAACCAATTCACAATTCTGTGAATAATGTATCCATATAACTATTTTCTCACATCCTCTCCAACTTGTAATTTTTTTCTGTAACTTTAAGAAATCTCATGGAATTTCTCTTTCTATATCTTCCTGCATATTTTCATTGTTAAAATAAAACACGGTGATAATTTCTATCAGTTTGATTTTACGTCTTGAAATTTTACTGAAGCTTAGTTGTTTTAATTAATATTTTCATTGATTCCAGAGGGTTCTTTAAGTAAATCATTATATCATTTGCAAAAACCAGTATTTGTTTCCCTTTCACCTATTCTTATTTGCTCTATTTCTTCATCTTGTCTTATCACTATATCTAGAATTTTAATAATACATCAAACTGTAATGTTGATAATGAATATCTTTGCTTTCTGATCATATTGGAAAGGCCTTTGCTTTATCTAAATTACATATAATGCTGACTCTTGATTTTATACAGAATCTACTTCTCATTTTAAGGAAAGATGCATTAAGTCTCTAGTGTTTTCCTTGTTCACAGAAATGGATATTGTATTCTGCCAAAAAAACATTTTCTGCTTCTATTGAGAATGGAATTACAAATTTCTCCATCAGTTAGGTTTTTATTTGGTGTTGTTCAGTTGTTTCAGTTATGTCAGATGCTTCATGGCTTTCCATTTCCCTTTTCCAACTCATTTTATAGTTAAGATACTGGAGTGGAGTGATTTGCAATTTCCTTCTCTAGCTCATTTTACAGAGGAGGAACTGAGGCAAACAGGGTTAAGTGACTTGTCCAGGGTCACACAGGTCACATTTGAACTCAGGACAATGAGTCTTCTTGACATACCTTTCAGAAAAATGTAGGCTACTTGTTCTTAATTCATTTCTTGCTACTTCAGAGACAATGATTTGGACATTTATTTATTATATATTCAGAATCTATTAGTACTCAACCCGTGAAAATTTTTAATAGAATTCCCAGGGACTGACACTATGTCATATCCCAAATGAGCAGAACAGTGTGATCCACATAGACAAGTCAAAAGCAGGTCAGCAAGGGAGAAAAAAAAATCAATAAATTTTTGAATTAATCATGTAACTGCCAGAGTGAATTATTGGTGAAGTAATGTATGGCCTGTATAATCTAGATTTCTTTCTTTTTCAGCTTAGTTTATTTCTCTTTTTTATGCCTGAATCTTTGTCTGTTCTTTCATCTTCTTTTTTTGAATGATTGAAAATATTTCTGCCAAATGAAATTGTGCCTTTTAAATTGATATGACCCCCATAAACATTATTTAGCTCTTGTCTATATGTAATGCTTATGAATAAATAAGTTTACTTCTATAAAATTTTAATGCATGTCATAAAATAACTTGGTTTACAAAGATACAATTAATAGAAAAGAAGATAAAAATTCATGTCAAGTTTCCTGATGCTTTTGTGAGTGAATGTGTTTTCATTTATTTGAATTTCTGCAGAAAAATGATAAAAGTAAAACATCTGATATAACTTCATTTGACTAAAACTGTCTTCAAAATCTCCTAACCCACAAAAAATAAAGAAAATTATAATAGTAAATCTCAGTTATGTATTCTTTCATGTTTTATGTCTCATTGTGGTTGAATATGATTTATTAATGCTGCATTTTAACAAGCTACAAGTCAATAACCTCTGTTATTTTGTGGAAACTGAACCATTTCTTCTCCATTTTTAAGAGAAACAAACATATAGCATTTTGAAAATATCTTAATATGAATATTGGTTGTAGTAAACTTGTAAGGTCATGATCATTAAATTTTAATTAAAGCCCTCTCAAATTATGGTTTAGTTCCTGGTTTTATCATTTTGCTGGAACTAGATGAATGGTGATGATTCCTCAAGCTTCTGTCTTTTGTTCTTGTTTTACTTTTATTATGATTTAATAGTTTTTGTCAAAAAGGAACATTCCCATATCACAAAACCAAGAAAAAATTGCATATGGAATTACAAACTTCTCTTTCAGTTAGGTTTTTAATTTGTCATTGTTCAGTTGTTTCAGTTATGTTAGATTGTTCATGGCTTTCCATTTCCCTTTTCCAGTTCATTTTATAGTTAAGAAAATGGGAGTAAGTAGAGTTAAGTGACATGCTCAGGGTTACACAGTTAGTAAGGGTCTGAGGTCAGATTTTAAACTCAGGTCCTCCCAATTCCAGGCCAGTATTTTATCCACCAAGCTACCTATATACCCCATTAGTTTTCAAAATGTATGTTAAATTTGACATGATACTACCAAAGTAACCCTCTTTTACTGATGCTATTTTGTATTTATTTGTATTTACCTTAATGATTTGGCACATATTTTATATATGTGAAAGTGATAATATCCTGTATTTGTAATAGCCTACTTTTCCCAGTTGAATACTGATTATTCATACCCCTTGATCACTTATCTGTTAGATCCATAGGTCCTATAAATTTGCATCACTTCCCTTTCTGTCCTCACCATCAAACCCCATTTATTGCAGATATCAAAGATCTTATAGCCCTTGAAAAGGTGACCTTAAGCTTCCTTTTAAGCCTCATTCTATATTATTCACTCTCTCACACTGTCTAATGTAACCAAACTGGCCAATGTGTTTTTAGTATGTGACATTCCATCTCCAATCTCTGTGGTTTTACACTGGCTCTGTTTTTCTTGAGGTGATTTATGAAGTTTTAAATTACTATTAAAACATTACAAAATAATCATAACAATGGACATCCTTGCTTCCCTTGTGATCTTCTTGGAAAGGCATCTAACTTTTCTTCATTACAGATAATGCTAGCTCATGATTTTTTATAGATACTACTTATCATTTTAATGGATGTTTTACTTATTCCTGTGTTTTCTAGTTTTTAATAGCAATGGATTGCATTTTTTTCAATAATTTTTCTGCATCTATTGAAACAATTATATAGTTTCTGTTGTTTTTATAATTAATATGTCCAATTAAGCTTGTAGGTTTTCCCTAATATTAAGCCAGCCCTGCATTTTAGATATAAATCAGCCTTGTTGATCTGCCTTTTTTCTCTTTTGTTGATGAAAGCATTTAGAAATAAATTTGCTCTTAGATACTGAATTGACCGTATCCTATAAATTTTGATATGGTTTCTTGTTGTGATTAATTTTAATGAAATTATTAATTTTTCTATGATTTATTCTTTGACTAGTGCAATTAATTAATTTTAATCTATCCTTCCAATTCACTTTGTTGTATGCAGTTTTTGCTGCATGATAGTCAGAAAAAGATATATTCAATACTTCAGCTTTTCTGCATTTGTGAGATTTTTATGGCCTAATACATGGTTGATTTTTGTAAAGGTGCTATGCACAGCTAAGAGATAGGTATGATCCTTTCTCTTTCCAC
Source organism: Notamacropus eugenii (assembly GCF_028372415.1). Lineage (NCBI taxonomy): Eukaryota > Metazoa > Chordata > Mammalia > Diprotodontia > Macropodidae > Notamacropus > Notamacropus eugenii. The sequence continues at coordinate 413,099,347 of NC_092876.1, forward strand.
TGGGTATTCTCCAGAAGGCTATCAAATCTAACTTTTCTAAAATTATGTTTATCTTCTTAACTTGTGTCTTGTTGTTTTACGGATAGATTTACTTAGATCTAAGAAAGATAAGTTAAGATACTCTGCCTTTAGTTTTCTTTTCAGTTTTCTCCTGCAACTCATTTAACTTTTACTTTAAGAATATAGATGCTATGCTAATAGGTACAAATATCTTTAGTACTGATATTACTTCATTGCTGTGGTACATTTTAGCAAAATGTAGTTTCTTTGTTTGTCTTTTTAAATCAGATCTCTTTCTACTTTTATTTTGTTTGAGATCATTATTGACAACACTGTCTTTTTTTTTTTTTTAATACATCAGGTAAGGCATAATAGACTCTATTCCAGGTCCTTATTTTAACTATCTTTCCATCACAATTGTATTTCTAGTAAAAAGCATATTGTTGGATTGTGATTTCTCATCCATTCTGCTATCCTCTTTCATTTTATGGGTAAGTTCATCCCATTCACATTCACAGTTATGATTGCTAACTCCATATTTCCCTCCATCCTATTCTCTTGTACTTAACCATTTCTTTTTGACCGTGTCCTGTCCTCAGGAGTCTGTTTTGCTGCTGACCATTGCCTTGTTAAAATTGACCTTCCCTCTTACACACACACACACACACACACACACACACACACACACACACACACACACGCATGCACACACACACACACACACACACACACGTTTTTCTTATTTTCCTTTTACTTAGTGTTTGGATAAGATGAATATCTATACCCAACTTTGTTATATGTTTGTCTATATAAAATTCTCTCCTCTATTGTAGAAACCCTTCCTTGAACACCCCATTTATATGTAATAATTTTCCCTATTCTTCTTATCCCTTCTTCCCTCTTCCATTGCCTCCCTCTTTCTTACTTTTCTGTTTTTTGTTTTTGTTTCAGATAGTTACAACATAATAAACACACCAATTACCTTTGTCTACCTCTAACATCTGTACTGATGATAAAATTCTGAGGAATTACATATATCATCTTCCCATCTAGGAACATAAACAATTTAACCTTCTTTAGTCCCTTATGATTTTTCACTCGTGTTTACCTTTACATGGTTTCTTGAGTCTTGTGGTTAGATGTCAACTTGACATGCAGCTCTGATCTTTTCACCAGAAATCCTTGAAAATCCTCTATTGTATTAAATGTCTGTTTTTCTACTGTAGTATTACACTCAATTTTGCTAAATAGATTTTTAAAATTTGTAATTTTAACTCCTTTACTTTCTCAAATACCATATTTCAGATCTTCCACTCCTTTATGGTAGCAGCTGCTAAATCTTGTGTGATCATTAATGGCTCCATAATATTTAAATTGTTTTTCTTGTTGCTTGCATTATTTTCTTTTTGAACAGAAAGTTTTAGATTTTTGCTATAATACTCCTGGTAGTTTTCATTTTGAGACTTTTTAAGGAAATGATCAGAGGATTCTTCCAATTTCTACTTTGCCCTCTGATTCTAAGATCTATGGGCAGTTCTCTTTATCATTTATTGAAATATATTGTCTAGGGTCTATTCTTGTTCATTGTTTTCAGGTAGTTCAATGTATCTTAAATAATCTCTCCTCAATCTATTTTCTAGATCATTTTGATATATAATAACACTTTTTTCTGTTTTTCAGTCTTTTGAATTTTTTAAATTGTTTCTTGATATCTAGTGGAAGTCATTAGCTTCCACTTTAAAAATTCCTATATTATCAAGAGAAAAAATGAAAAGAGGAAGTGAAAGGAGACTACTATGACAAGATCTCACATCATAATACAAACCAAGTGATCATTCAAAAATTGCTGCTGGTTAAAAAATAGAGTGGTTAGTCAATGAAAAATATTAACTACAAAACATGGAATCAAATGAATACAATACTACAGTGTTTCAGAAACCTCCAAATACTAGTTACTGGTATAAGGACTCACTATTTAACAAATCTTCTGGAAAAAATTAGAAAACATTTGGATGAAAATTAGAACAGCCTTCCACATTGTGTAAAAAGAAGAAATGCAATTACAAATAAATCCTGATAATCTAATACTATATATTTAAAAGGTTATATCAAAAGCTAATCTTATAGATAAAGGTCAAAGTAAGTCAAACAGAAGATAAAATGAAACATTTTGACTACAAATTTTAAAAGTTTTCCACAAACCTATCTAATTCAGTAAAAATTAGAAGGAAAACAGGTAACTGAGGGAAAAATACTTGCAGTATTTCTCTGATAAAGTTGTTATATCCAAACTATGTAAGGAACTGATTCACATTTATAAGATTGATATCTGTTGCCCCATAAAGTACACAAATGAATAATTTTCCAAAGAAGAAAGCCAAGCAACAAACAACTATATGAAAAGATGCTTCATGTAACTAATTGAAGAAATACAAGTAAAATAACTCCATGGTTCTAAACACAAACCCAACATATTTTCAAAGACGACAGAAGAGAAAATTGATGAATGTTGGAGGGGCTTCAGGAAAACAGGAAAACTAGGGCAACATTGGCAGAAATGTGAATTGGCACTGTACATCCATTCTAGAAAACACTTTAGAACTGTGCCCAAAAAGTTACTAAATTATGCATAGTCCTTTAAACCAGCTATGCCTTTACTAGGCCTGTATCTCAAAATCAAAGAAAGTGGGAAAACACCTAGAGGTTGTTGTTTTATTCATAAATCTGCTTTTAAAAAGCAGTTCTTTATATAGTAGCTCCAAATAGGAGTTTCATATAAGGGAGTGGCTAAACAATATTATATCAATATAATTAATATTACTATACTATGGAAATGATGAAATGGATGTTTTCAGAGGAAATGATGAAGACTTTCATGAAGTGATTCAGCATGAATAGATCAAGCAAAACAATTTACATAACGACATTATGAAGAAAAGATATTCAACTTTGAATAACTTTAAACCTCTGAATAACAAAAATAAATGATGATTCCAGAGAAAAAGAATATGTCACCTCCCTCTTGCCAGAGAGGTGATGGATTTCAACTTTCAGGTTCCACCTTATACCTCTCACAGAGATGAAAAACAAAGAAACATTTTATAATTGTTGAAAGAGCTGAGGGAAACCATGCATGTGTGTATGTGTGTGTGAAAGAGAGAGAGAGAGAAAATGTATAAATAATGATCTCTGTATAATAAGCACTTATTTGTCAGAATTATTTTGCCATATTTATGCTTATTTTTTATCATAGGAGTCTTGTTAAGTGTATAATTAATTTGTTCAGAACACACTAATCATGAGTAGTTGTTGTTCTAAATCTCAAATATCATACCCCCATTATTCCACAATACTCTCCCTTCCCACTAAATGAATACTTACGATTTTAAGCTCCTTATTGTTTTGATTCAGTTTGTGTCATGTTTGTGTAGCGTAGATGTTGAGATGTAGTGCTTTGCAAAAATATTCAATAGCATTAGCATTCATTATTGTATGATTTTTAGTAATTAATCCCAAATTAATGACTACTTGAGTTAAGCAACTGAAATATTTTGATTGATTACAATCTAGCATCAATCTATATATATAATATGAACTATTCTATACTTGTCATTTTCATTTTGCTGTGTACGCATCATATGTCCTGATACTATTTTTATTTGCGTATCTTTGTATATATTTCAAAGGCATCACAGAGGAGCCATATCATCTTTCTTCTTATTTGGGGCTTCAAAGCAGTGTTCTAAAGTAGCTGCATTTTATAGACTTATGAATATGACAATTCATATATAAGTTCTTTCATACCCCATGAGAGGATGTGTAAAAGAATTTCTGCTCATTTCATTATGAACTACTAGTATGTCACTTTGGCTCAATTGCGACATAATGTTTCTTCTCAAGAAGTGCAAACTATTAATTAATTAATTTTTAATTAATTTTTAAACCTTGGCATATTAGATCCAGAAGGCACATTTTTCCAGATGACTTGACAAAAAGGACAATGTCTTCATAGATTTAGCAAAGGCCATAAATTAAACACTTGTGATGTGAAATGTAAAGAAGTGGCATTTGTATTTGTAAATTTATTTGTCTTTATAAAATTATCTCCACTATGGTTGACCTCATCTCTGCAACACCTTATCTTTCTTGATTTTGTGATTTTTGTATTAAGATGAGTGATTTGTATATACTCTCTCAGTGTATTACTAATGCTTTCTTCATAATTCTATGTTTCATATACCGATATAAATCATAAGCTATTTTGTGTTTTAATTATATGAATGATTTTTAAGAAAAAAATAATTCCTGACCTACAAGTTTCGAGAAGGAAGCAGCTGCTGAACTGAAAAAATTTAATTAAAATTTTATTCATTTCTAATTTAATGAAAATCTTATAATGTTATGCCTAGAATAGGATTTCAGATGAACATATTTTGTCAATGTTTTGAATTTCCACTTTTTCAAAATAAAAAGTGATTTTATAAAGCAATAGAAAAACAGTAGAACTTGGAATGATGAGATAGAGATTCTAGTTTTAGCTCTGACATAGTCTGTGTGATAAAGAATTTTGTCATTCTTGGCTTGAGACATCATTCAGTCCTATTTTATGCATAATTATTTGTTTTTATGTTTCCCACATCCCAGACATTCAACCATAAAACATATGTTCATTATTTTAATTAACTTACTTAAGAAAGAAGCCACAGTAAGTATAACATAAAAATATGATAATGATAATGGTACAAACACAAACTGTCTTTTTATCTTTAAAGCAATAGAAAGATAAATAGTTATCAAATTGTGTGAGTAGACATTCTATGTGGCTGTACAGAAATTGTTTTAATTCATTGTTTTCCAATGAGGAATAGTAAAGACATGAACTAGTCACAATTAGATTAGAGTAAAAGGCAATAGTTTTTGCTCACTGAATGTTAAAATTTCCCTTTAAGTTTAAAAAAAAGAATTAAATTTGATAGAATTTAGAATATTAATGAACTTGTGAAGAACCTTTATCCATAAGTATGGAATAAAATTATGGGTTACCAAGTCTTATGATGGAAATGACAGTGTTTAAAATAAAGGAATAATGAACTTAGATTCTAGAAATGATGCGAGAGGAAAGGATTTTAGGATCCCCATTAATTTATCATGATGCATATCTTTTTTTTTTGCTTTCTGTTATGTTTTTCTAGTAGATTATTAGCTCCTGGAAAGCAGGATACAGGTGTATTCACCCTGCTTTGCACAATTCCTAGCACATTATCAGCAACCAAGATATCCTTAGAGCTTATTGATTTGGATACTATAGCAGGAAGAAGTAGAATGAATAATGCTCCTATGAATTTAGACATCTATGTTTTTATAAATATATTAAATAAAACTTTCATTTTCACATCGATCGTCAAAACAGGATTTAGTGGTCAATGTTTAAACCCTTAGGGAGTTGCCTTGTCATGAACTATGATAACTTCTTGCTGCTTGACAATCAGCCAAGGGTTTATCTACAAATTCAACTATAAAGTTCTCAAAGAACACATTGTTATAGAATCGTAATACATTTTAATGGTACTTTTGTATATTTGATTAGAAGAGTATGAATAGTTCCTTTCATCATAATGCCAAGAAGATATCTACTCCCATGATAATTCTGTAATTGGAAGCATCAGTAGAATTGTTGCTTCTGGCATAATGTGTGAAGTTGGTTGGATTGGGAACCAGAAGGTTAGAAACTCTTAGAGAGAAGTTCATACTGCAAATCCAAAATGTCTTCATATTTGCTAATCCTGTCTCTGGCTCAAACCTGTGATTTAACCACTCTTGGGAAACTGAGATGTGGACACTTATTTCACCAATGTAACTCATCTGAAAATCATAATCCTAGAGTTTTCTGGAAACATTGAGTGCTTAAGAGGTTTGTTAAATACTATATATACATAGTATGTGTCAGATACATATATTGAATTTCGATCAATCTAGGATAATATTAACATATTCATTGATTTTATAAATCATATCAATGCCTTGTCATATGAAGGTACGAAGGTGACCTTTACTTTTTAAGTCTGTGTCATTAAATCATATTGTCTAAATACTTTCAGTAAGCTAGAAAGACTTGGAATACAAACCAAATATCTGAAGTTTAGTGAAATATAGAAAGTTGTCAACCTAGATCCCTAGGATAGGATTTTTTTTAGACAAAGCAACTTATAATGAAGCTATAAAAATCTTAATCTACATGCAACACCATTTTGTTTCCACGGCAATAGTAGCAAATTGTAGAAAGGAGAGAAAAAGCAAATCTTTAATTAGCTCAGATTCATTGCAGACTACTAGAGATGGAAGGGACCTTACCATACATTTGAGTCAACCCACATATAAACAAGAATCCTTTCTATAGCACCCCCATTGATCATCCAACTCATTCAAAGACCTCCAGTCAAAAGGAACTCAATTCTTCGTGAGGTGACACATTTCACATTCTGATTGCCCCAAGTGCCATCTATTGCTTCTACTTCTGCCTGCTGGGGCTTAACAGAAGAAATCATGTAAGCTATTGTGCCCTTCAAAGTGCTCTCTCTCCAAGTGAAACATTCTCAGTAGTTTTAACTACTCTTTTTATAGCAAGCTGTCCTACTTGTTTATATCTTTCCTAGAAGCTAATACTCAGAGTACTATGTATCTAACTTGACCAGTGCATACCTTCTTGACACTGAATCATTATTAATGTAGAAAAAAGTAGAATGAGCTTCCTTGTTAGATAGTAAGTTCCCCTAACTGGAAGTCTTCAAAGAAATACTTAATGACAACTTTCTATTTATGTTAGAGCAGGAATTCTTGTTTAAGCCTTATTTGGATTAAATAGTCTGATATTCCATGTTTATATGTTAATCATCTATTTTATTACACCACTTCCTGTTTGTTAGAGTATGTAGCACCAGTGTGGTGAAGAGCTGCTTTTACCTTTCTTGAGTTATATGGCTCTGTTTTAACCTCTATGGCCTTGTCTTCTTAGTATATAAACTTGTAGGCCTAACCGAAAGAAGAAATGGAGATGCCAATAGAATATAAAACCAATATGAGTCATCAACACTATGCAGTTCAAGAAAGCTAATAGAGCATCAATTGTAGGATGGCTGAATAAGTTGTGGTATATGACTGTGATGAGATATTACTGTGCTAGAAGAAATTATGAGCTCAATGATTTGAGGAAAACATGGAAAGCCTGGCCCAAAATAAAAGAGTAAAATTAGCAGAAGCAAGAGAAAATTGTACATAGTAAAAGCAATATTGTTTTAAGGATGACTGAGCAAATAAGTTATTGTGTGTATTGCAAATATCTAAATTAGCTATAAAGGACGTAGAAAGAAAGATGCTATCTGTATCGAGAAAAAGAACTGATAAATACAAGTACGTGTAGAATAATTTTGCGCACACACAAACCTTTAGCTATCTCTGGGGGGAGGGGAGGGAAAAAAGGAAAAAAAAGAAATTTACATGAAAATTTTGTTGTATATTTAAAAAGAATTACAAGTTGTGCACAGAAGATTTGCAATTTCATGTACAATCAGTTTTCCTTGTACTATATTCTGGAAATGTTTGTTTTATTCCATAAATTAAAAATAAAAAAAGAAAGAAGGCTAATAGGATCTTGGGCTGCATTGAGATAAGAACATAATAATAGTTGCTTTATATTCTGCTATTTTCAGATGCAGTTTGTAGGATTTTCCTGAGTCCTAGGTATCCTTAAAAATGGTGAAGGGCCTTCAGTCGAGTCACATGAGAATTGTTTGAAGAACTGGACAATTTAGCTTAGATGACAGAAGACTTTGGCAGAAATGGTAACTGTCTAAATATTTAAATATTTATTTTTAAATATTTCATACGTACCGATCTGTAAGTAATGGAGGCAAGCAACACAATAAAGGAAACTGAAAGTGGGGCAGGGAGGGCATGGGAAGCAAAAGTAATTGTGGTCATGGCAAAGAAAGTCTGGAAATGTAGCCTGGAGAAGTAAGATGACAGGTCAGAGTAGCCTAGGTAAAGGAGATAAACTAAGGCCTGATTCAGAGACCAAAAAAGCAGAAGGATATATATTTAGTATTTTAATTTATTTTATATTTAATTTATGGAATAAAATAAGCACTTCCATAACATATTATAATAAACAAAAGATGATTGCCCATGAAACTACAAATCTATTATGTACAGCTTGCATTGATTTTAAAAATATAATGAAGTTCTTATGTAAATTTCCTTTTTGTCCTCATCTTTTTCTTCCCTTTCCCTCTGCCCTTGAGATGGCTACCATTAGACACAAATATGTGTATATGTATGTATGTATGTAAAATCATTCTATGCATACTTTTCCTTATCAGTTCCTTCTGTGGATGCAGACAGCGTCTTCCTTCTTATGTCCTTGATAGTTAATTTGTGTTTTTAAAGTAGCCAAAATGAGTAATTCTCTCAAAGTTGTTCTTAATATTGCTGGTACTGTATACAATGTTTTCTTCTCATTTCACTTTTATTATTTCATGCAAGTGTATCTATGTTTTTCTAAGATCATTGAGCTAAAAAAACTGGGTCTTTTTAAAAGAAAAGAAAGTTCAGGTTGGATAGCTAGGTAGTGCAGTGGATAAACTGCTGGGCAAGGAGTCAGGAAGACTCATCTTTCTGATTTAAAATATGGCCTCAGGTGCTGGGCAAGCCATTTAACCCCGTCTGCCTCAGTTTCCTTATCTGTTAAATGAGCTGGAGAGGAAATGACAAACCACTCCAGTATCTTTGCCAAGAACACCCTAAATGGGGTCTGGAAGAGTCAAATGTGACTGAAAACAATTCAACAACAAAAGATGATGAAAGTTTCAGTTATGAATGAACCAAACACGGTTCCATTAAATACATTATCACTATATTTTAAAAATATTATCAGATTGTAACTACCTTTAAGATGATCATATTGAAATATTAACATATGGATTTAAAAAATTTAGCAAGACTAAAATTAATCACCTGGTAAATTAGTATTTACAGTTTCCTTCCCATTGCTTCCCATAGTCTATCATTCTGCCATTTCCTTTCTATACATCAATGAGCAATAATTTTAAATGCAAAAGAATTCAGTGAAATCTTGTACTAAAAAGAAAAGGAAATAATATTTTCTTTAAGGTTGTTTTAAGTATGATGATATTTTACTGATGCTATTTTATCACTAATGATATTTTCTTTAAGGTGATTTAAATATACTTTACTTCATGACTGTCCCACTTTCTCAGCAATTTACAAAATTTAAAAAAAGCCATTCATTGAAAAATTTCTCTTTTATGTTTATGGATTTTTTCATAAGCTTTATTTTATTTATAATATGTCAGCACTTCCTACTCTTAATTTCTTCTACTTTATATCATGATTTAAAATTTTTTGCTCATTTTGTCAAATTGTTATTTTTAACAGGTGACCAAATTAAATAAAAATGCACTTCATAAATTAAAAATTCTTAAGCAATCCTTAATTTATTGCTTTTGAGTGTTGGTTTTCAATATTTCAGAGAGGAAAATTTATATCCCAAAGAATGTTTGGGTGTAGAATTTCTGTCAATATTTTTAATATATACTGCATAGGGCTTGTTGTCCTTTGTCTTTGAAGAGGACCAAAATGACATCACCATGATAAAGTGAAATGTCAGTGTGTCTGACTGGTTGATGAGACCAATATGAGCTCGGAATGCTCTACCACAGGTTGGGCACAAATAGTCCATGTGAATATTTGGGGTGGATACTCCAAATTTGTGCATCCTACACTTAGTTTGGGCTGTCTCTATATTGACTATATATACATATATACGTATACATATGTATGTACATATGTATACGTATATATGTATTATATATATAATATATACACACACACATACACACACATACACACACACATACACACTCTGTCTGATGTGGGCACACTATGCTGAGCAGTCCTGTGCAGGTATCTCCCATGTTGCACAGTCAAATCCAAAATTTTTGAGAGAGATCCTGATAGTGTCCTTGTATCGCTTTTTCTGACCACCATGTGATCCCCAGCCCCATGTGAGTTCTCCATAAGATACTCTTTTTGGCAAGTGTACATTTTGCATTCAAACAAGGGGGCCAGCCCGTTGGAGTTGCGCTCTCTGAAGCTCAGTTTGAATGGTTGGCAGTTCAGCTCAAGCAAGGACTTCAGTGTCTGGTACTTATCCTGCCAGGTGATCCTCAGAATCTTCCTAAGACAGTTCAAAGGAAGTGATTCAGTTTCCTGGCATGGCGCTGGTAGACTGTCCATGTTTCACAGGCATACACAATGAGGTCAGCACAGCGGCTCTGTAAACCTTTAGTTTGATAGTCTTCTCTCCCAAACTTTTCTTCAGAGCCTCCCAAACATTGAGCTAGCTCTGACAATGCATGCATCAGCCTCATTGTCAATGTGTACATCCCTGGAAAGAACACTACCAAGGTAATGGTAATGATAAATATGTATAGTATGATAAATATAGTTAAGAAAATTTTTAATCATTATGTAGAAATTTTTAATCATTATTTTAATCATTGAATGTCCATTCTCTCCCATCAGGATTGAATAATTTTTGATGCATTCCTCAATCCATTTTATTATCTGAGCTAAATTACTCTAGCTTTCCTAGTATGTTGTTGGCATGATAGGACGAGGCTTATCTCTACCTCCTCCTCCAAAAAAAATGGATTAAACTAGCGTAATCCCACTCCTAAAACCTATTCTCTCTCTCTCTCTCTCTCTCTCTCTCTCTCTCTCTCTCTCTCTCTCTCTCTCTCTCTCTCTCTCTCTCTCTCTCTCATTGTTGCACTGATATTTAACTGCAAGAGATTTAAGTCTTACATAACTTGGGGTCCTCCTCTCTCCAATTAATGAAATAATGATCAGCTGTTATCTTGAACTTGGAAACCAAATTCCCTAGACTAATAATATTTAAGAAAACAGATATAATTCTAGCTGCTCTGCCCTCTACCTCTGCTTCCCCTCTTGGAAAGAAGTAAAGTCTCCCTTGAAGAAGAATTCAGGGGGGAAGCAGCTGGAAATATCTATTTTGCCTCTCTTTGAGCCATGAAACAACACCATGATATTTGTGGACAGCTCTTGCAACATTAGTTGTTTTGTTTTGTTTATTTGATTTCTTGGAAGGCAACAAAGTGGGGACTTAATAGACTTGGATGTGACACAAAGTTCAAACTACATTTACTTTGACATAATTTCCTAGCAGTCTCTGGCCATACTGACCTGGCTTTGTGGTAATGCAAGGGCTTTAAAAACCAACCCACATGAAGTCTGACTCTCAAGAAAGACCATTTAAGTCACCACCCTCTTGACAGTACATATTTGAGATGTTATTTTGAGTCATGTCATACTCTTCATGGCCCCATTGGGGATTCTCTTGGCAAAGATACTGAAGTGGTTTGCCATTTTCATCTGCAGTTCATTTTATACATAAGGAAACTGAGGCAAACAGGGTTACACAGACCAGGGTCATAGTCTGAGTGTCTGAATGTCTGAGACCAGATTTGAACTCAGGAAAATGAGTCTTCCTGACTCCAGGCCATATATACTGTACCATCTAGATGGCAATGGAGATGTGGGTGCTACATCTCTAAGAGTTAAGAGCAACTGTATTCTTGTTTAATATCCTTTCAATTTTAAGGCTAAGTAAATTTCCTTCTGTTATTTATTTAGTGACCTACACATGCTCCATTTTGTCTCAACATTGATCCTGAGTTAAAAAAGTTCTGATCTGAGTAGGTCTACCCTTAAGATTAGTTGTAGTTGTTCATTGGGAGAAGATGGTCCACTGGTTTATATCCTGGTTGAATCACAGCAAGAACTCTACAAATATGAAACATGGAAAAAATGAATAACTAGGTGTGACTTTCTAGAACTCTGTGACAGTAATGGGGAACCTCTTACTGGAATGGGGAGCAGGCCATTGTTCAAATGGAGCTGTTTGAAGAGGTTATAGGAAGGGTAAAGAAAGAACCAGTTCTAGTATTTCCTGGTTGTTATTGACCATCTGCCAGAAGAAGTTGGACTGCCAGCATAATAAGACTGAAAGTAAACTAACCCAACACATTTGGCAAATTGAAACAGAGCACAAAGCTTTTAAGACCTGTACTATGATAGATGAGGGGCCACTAATGGAGATACCAACTATGCAAGAAGGGAGAATTCCCTGATGGGCAATGGAGTCCAACAGCCTAAAGCCAGAAATCCATGAATCTTGGGATAAAGGTTTTATCCTGACCCAGAGCTTTTCCTGAATTATGCTAAAAATCATAGCCATAAGAATGGAGAATGAGACTAGAAGAAAAAAGTTGGGAACCATCATTGATGGTAAGAAAATCTCAGGTTTATTCTACTCCACAGAATTTGATTTCTACTGCCAAGGAAAGAGCAAATAAATCAGTTTCATCACTGAAGAATTAGATAGAATGCAAGACAAGTTCAAAGAGTATCCTGAGGAGTCAATGGAGTAATAGCTTCTTATAGAATGGAGCCAATGTGGAGACTCTCTAGAGCAGAGTTTGATAGGCTCTCTCATGACTTGCTTTTGCAGTCAGAAAAATGAACTATAAATTCTAGAAGAGGATTGTCTTTCAACTTATTTTTAGGTGGTTGAAAAGGGGAATTACTTGTACCTGGCCAAATAAAGGTGAATTCCCATTGCACTTGGTCCCTTAATAGAGATCTGCAAGGGAGGGGGTTGAACTTTCTAAAGGGAATTGATATATTGAATTACCGTACACACAGACACACACACACACACACAGACACAGACACACACACACACACACACACACACACACACTTAGGCTACTGTTTTTGTTGATTTCGGTCCTCCCCCCCACCCCAAAAGGTACTTGATTAGTGCAGGAGTGAAGCAAAATTCAGGCCTTCTTTGATACAGCTTCTCTGTCTTTCTGGTCACCTAAGAGCATTAAAAGCAAAATGCCATTTGGGATCAGGGCTCTTTAGATTTGACAGATACCCCAAGACCATATGAGGTACACCTGGTTGTGCTCTCCATATATGTTTCTGTATGGAAATAAGAGAGACTTCAGCTCTCTGATCTTCTTATAGCCATAATTATAGCTAGATATATTTATATCTATATAGATATAGACAGATAGATATAGATGTACACACATATATAGTTTTATATATATAGTTTTATATACATATGTTTTACATGTAGTTATTTATACATAGTTTTATATATGGTTATATACCTATATACATATTTATAGTTGCATATATATATGTTTATATACATACATACAGTTATATGTTGACTTTAATTAAGAGTGAGTCATCCTATACAACAAGGGACATTTTTAAGTTAAAAAGGAAAAAGAAAAGAAGGCCCATGATATGAAGGAAGGAATTTTTAAGGAAAATGGAGGAGAATCAAGAAGGTAATGTCTTGAAATTTCAAAGAAAAAATAATCAAGTGGACAAGGAGATCAACAGAATCAAATTCTAAAGAGAGTTCAAGAAGGAAAAAGATTTGAAAGAGGACATTAGATGTGGCCGTTAAGAGATCATTGGTAGTTTTAGCAAAGCCAAATAGAGGAGTAGGTAGAAATATAACAAGTTTCCCTTTCCCACAAAAATAAATAAATAATTTTAAAAGCCTCATGTAAACAGATCTAGAAAATGTGACAGATTGAATCTTGATCACTAAATCTGAGAAAAAGTCATAAATGACAGGCAGTCATTTGTCTACTCCAGTTGGTCTAGGGAAGATAGACTGAGAGGTCTGTAGAAAATGGTGACATGTTCTGTCCAGTAGCAGATTACAAAAAGCATTCCAGCACTCAGGGACTATTCTCAAAACCATGAAGAGAACCCTGATGTATCTCAGTTCCTGAACTCAAATGGGGTATAAGAACAGTTTCCAAGTGGCAGTTTTGTCACCAATACCATGGTCTATACAACAGATCCAGATCCCTGTGGAAGGGACCTGAGTGATGAAAAATGGTCATGACCAAGCAAAGAGGAAGTTAAAAAGAAATAGTATAGCAGTGTAGATTGGAGTCCAGGACCTGTACAGAATCTCAGTTGCAGCTTTTAGCACAATCTGAATCCTGCAGAGGAATAACCAGCTCAAGAAAACTATAAAAGTGAAGCCTATAGTTCTGTCACTCTGAACTCACATTTTCTAGATATCTTGTAGGCGATGACTCCACTCACAGCCTCCTGTGCCTCCAAACCAAACCCAGGTCAGAACCTTATAAAGCTCAGACCAGAGGAACGGTGATCAGACTTTGTCCTTGATCAGACTATTTTAGGAGAACTGAAAATGTTCATGAATTGTTCCTGAGAGCATGGAATAACATTTATTATTAAATTAGATATTATTTATTTATAAAATATTATTTATTTATTTTCCCTCCAAGAAAGGAACTACATAACCTGTTCCAAGCTTTCCTTCTGGAAACATGCAGATTCTGGTCCTAACATAAAGTCTAAAATCAGAAAGTACTCTGGAAGAGTGAATGTCATCAACAAAAAAAATGTCCTAATATAAAAAACTTTTGTGATAACAGAGATGCTGGAAATACAAACCCAGAAGAAGAGAATGACTCCACAACATCTACAAACCAAGTCTTAGAGAATAACGAAGCATGGGCACACATTCAACTAGAATTCCTGGCTGAAAAGAAACAAGAAATTTTATTTTTTTAGATAATTTTTAAATAAATAAAATAAAGGCTTTTGATTGAAAAAGGAAAATAAATGAGAGCTATGGAAGAAAGAATTGGAAAGGGAATTAACAGCTTGGCATAAGAGGTACAAAACTTTGACCAAAAAAAGAAACTACCAAAAATTAAAATGGATCAAATAGAAGCCAATGACTCCCTGAAGAAATAAGAAACAATAAAATCAAAAGACTGAGAACTAAAGAAAATGTAAGGTATCTCATGGTAAAAGCAATTGAGCAGGAAAACAGATTGAGGCAAAAAAAATTAAGAATTGTTGGAATATCTTCATGGAGGGAGGGAGGGAGGGAGGGGGAGAGAGAGACAGAGAGAGAGACAGAGAGACAGAGAGAGACAGAGACAGAGACAGAGAGACAGAGAGAGCACAAGAGTGCACTCAGATGTCATCTTTCAAGAAATGTTAAAATGAAACTGCCCAGAATGCATAGGTATCCTCCTGAAAGAAAATCCAAAATGAAAATTCCCAGGAACAGCATAGTCAAAATCCAGAACATCCAGGTTAAATAAAAAAATACTATAAGTAGTCAAGAAGGAAGAATTCAAGTGCAAAAGAGCTACAATAAGAATCACATACAATTTAGCAGCCACATCTGTAAAGAAGAGAAGAACTTAAAATGTGATATTCCCAAAAGCAAAGTATATGCTTTTGGAGAAGACTATTGTACCCAGTAAAACTGAGTATAATCAATCCTACAGGGGAAAAATATATGTTTAATCAAATTGAGGACTTCCAAATATTCCTGATGAAAATATAAAAACTGCAAAGAAACTTTGAATTTCAAACAAAAGTAAAGAAAAATGTAAAAAAGTAAACATGAATAAAAATGATAAGCACTAAGTAAAAATAAACTGCTTACACTTAAATTTAGGGATGTGATGTACTTGTCCCCCCTGAACCCTAGAGGTTTAGAGAAAGAGTCAAATTAGACAGAAGAATTGGGAGTTGTTTAATAATGTCTTTATCTTAAAGGAAGGATGGAAAGGTAGAGAAAGAGGAATACCCTGAAGAGACGACAAGAAAGGAAAGTTAGAGAAAGTTTTCTTACATAATCATAAAAACAAGGAGAAAGGGGTGGAGATAATTGATGGAATATTTGAACCTCTCTCACAAGTCAAAGGAAGGAAGAGTTTACCCATAGACCCAGAGCTGGATATAGAAATACATAGGATTAGACTTAAGCAAACAAATTCTAATAAGAAGTTACAAAAAGAAATTATAACTTTTTTAAAGCGACAAAGGATGCAACCTAAGCAGGTGACTATTATTTAGGGAATGGCTGAATATTATTGTATTGTAAAAAAATGAAGGGAATGGTCCCAGAGAAAGAAAACTTCTATAAACTGAAACAGATTGAAGTGAACAGAAGCAGGAGATAGATTTTTAGAGTAATCACAATATGGTAAAAACATTCAATTTTGAAAGTCTTTGGAACTCTGAACAATGACTCCAGAGAATTATTGAAACATATTTCTTATAGAGAAGTAATATAAATATTAGAGTGCAATAATATTAAGTAATATAAATTAGAGTACAGTAATATAAATATATGTAAAGTTATGTAAGTATACAGACCTATATTTATGTATTTATACATATGTGGGTATATGGGTTGTATATTTTTGTGTATGCATATATCAATGTACTGATATATACATATGTATGTTTACATGTACACATATATATGCATATACATATGTATACATATATATATATAATATTACCTTCATTTTCAGGTTTGAAAATCTAAGACAACTCCCTCTAAAACTCAGTTCTCTTCCAGTACCTTATTTCTGTCCTGCACATAAAGCAAACATCATCTAAACTACCACTAGGAACACTAGAAAACAAGAGGGCCAGTGATACTGTGGGACGAGCATCTTCCTGTGCTGCATTCGTTTCTTCACCATCCAGTATAAAAGACTCCATTTGAGCTGATGACAGTTTTGACTCTGAGGACATAGTTTCATGGATGAATGCATGTATGTATGCATATATGCATGTATCCATATTTCATAATATG